>NW_024342473.1:19416109-19883199 GCF_902729225.1 Pteropus medius | reverse complement strand
GAAGAGTAGGTTTATCGCGAAAATTGAAATGAGTCATCTGAGTCTGTCTAGCTGATTGGCCAGAAATTCTAGTGGTCTGACTCTGTAATTAAAATCTTTGCTCATCCTGGTTGTGATTTAGCACCACTTGGTGGCTGCTTCAAAATAAATGTCAATGGTGCCAATTTTGGATCCCATCTCACTAGCTAGAACTTCCAGAATAGTGGCAGCACTTATAATAATTTTCTCTTTAGCTGGAGCCCATTTAGTCAATCTAATCAAAGGAGATTGGATTGGAAAAATACTGGCTCACTTTTTCTCACCCAGCCTTACCCTTTCCTCCATGTCTTCTGTCTCATCTGCTAGGAATGTAAAAGTTTATCACACTCAGTTTGAAAACGGGGGCTAGACAGAAGGCAGCCAATCATTAATGATCCAAATTCTTACTATAATGGGGCTTATTATCCTGGGATTTCACTCATTTTACTGTTTTCTGGCTTCCATTGTTGCTATTAAAACATTTGCTTTCAGTCTAATTGTTTCTTTGTAAGCTGTCTTTTTTCTCTCTGGCTGCTTTAAAGATCTCTTTTTCTTTGGTGTTTCGAATTTTATGACAGGTCTAAGAATGGCTTTTTAAATTTATCTTCCTTGCCACATTCTGTGCTTCTTGAATTTACATTCATGTCATTCCTAAATTCAGGAAAATTCTAAGTAATTAATTTTTGTAATATTGTTTCTGATTTCTTAATATCTGTCCTTCTTGCAATCTGATTATTTATATGTCAGATCCTCTCAGTTTAACTTCTATAATTGTTTGATATTTATTTCGTATTTTCCATCTCTTTTTCATTCTCTGTTCATTCTGGATAACTTTTTTAGATACTTTACAAATTACCTGTATTAAACCTGCCATTCAACCTATCCACTGAGTGTTTCCATTTCAACAAATATATCTTTAATGTCTAAAAGCTTCATTAATTATTCGTCACATCTGCTTGGTCATTCCTGATAATCTTGTTGCTTGCTCATCATTATGATTCTATCCCTTATTTCTTTAGATAGTTTCTAGATAGGTATTCTATATTTAACAGCTGATAAATTTTAGTATCTGACTTTCTTGGTGGCTCTAAATATTATTTATTCTGATTACTCACTCTTAGTGGCTTGCTTCCTTTATGCCTGGTGATTTTTTATGGTGAACTCACATTTTCTTGATCCTAATCCAGGAAGCTGGTGGGCTTAAGTAGATATATTTTTTCTCGGAAAAAGATTTGGGCACTCCACTCCACTAATCTGGAGCTACATTAGCCTTTTTTAGTGAATTTAGTAGCTAAGAGTAAGGATTTCAGGTTCAGCTCCTTCATATTACTGTTGACCTAAGCCTTGTTTTCTGAGCACAGTTCTTTTATGGGTATTTTCTCAGGCTAGTTCTATTATTCTTAGTTGCCTGTTTGAAGAATCAGTTTTGTTTATTTGAGGGGGCAGAAAGCTGGAGGAAGATATGTCAGGAGGACACAGAAATTTTTCCTAATTCCTTCAAGTTCAGAAATGTTTGTTGTTTTGCAGTATAAGGTACACCATGATCGAGCTCACAATTCTGTTGGAGCAAAAGTCTCTTTTAGCTTATTTTTTTTAAAATAGTCTATATCTTTTAGAAAAAATTTAAACTTACAGAAAAAATGAGAATATAGTGCAGAGCTCCCATATACCCTGTACCCAGTTTCCCCTATTAGTAACATATTACATTAATATAGTACATTTGTTAAAATTAATAAACCATAATTGATACATTATTATTAACTTAAGTCCATAGTTTATTAAGATTTCTTTGGTTTTTTAACCTAATGCCTTTTTCTGTTCCAGGATTCTTTCCAGGATAACACTTTACATTTAGTTGTCGTGTCTTCTTAGGCTCCTCTAGGTTGTGAAAATTTCTCAAACTTTCCTTGCTTTGGATGTCCTTGATAGTTTAGAGAAGTACTAATTAGGTATTTGGTAGGATGTCCCTCTATTTGGATTTTTTTTATTGTGATAAAATATACATAACATAAAACTTACCATTTTAACTGTTTTTAAATGTACAATCTGGTGACATTAAATATATTCACACAGCTGTGCAATGGTCACCATTATCCATTTTCAGAACTTTTTCATCATCCCATACAGAAACTCTATCCATTAAAAACTAATTCCTCAGTCCCCGCTCTCCTTATTCTCTGGTAACCACATTTTTCTGAATTTGCCTCTTCTAGTCACCTTATATAAATAGAATCATACAATATTTATCCTTTTATGTCTGGCTTGTTTCACTTAGCATGCTTTTAAAGTTCATTCATGTTCCAGAAGTTTTTTTGGTTGATTCTTTAGGATTTTCGCCATAGACGCTCAGGTTACTTCTGAACAAAGACATTTATTTCTTGCTTTCTAATCTGTATACTATTTATTTTATTTTCTTATTATTATCTAGGACTTTAGACATATTAAATAAGAATGATGAGAGAGGACATATTTGCATGCTTTTGATATTAGAGAAAAAGAATCTAGTTTCTCGCTATTAAGTATGATGATGTTAGCTGTAGGTTTTTTTATAGATGTTCTTTATCAAGTTGAGGATGTTCCCCCCATTCCTAGAGTGCCGAGAATGTTATTGGATTTTCTCAAAAGCTTTTGCTGCATCAATTTATATAATTTTTCTTCTTTTTCTTCTTGATATGCTGAATTACAGTGGTGATTTTAGAATGCCGAATCATCCTTGTACACCTGGAATAAATCCTACTTGGTTGTGTCATATAATTCTTTTTGTACATTGTTGGATTCAATTTGCAAATATTTCTTGAGGATTTTCATATCTATGTTTGTGAGAGATATCAGTAGTTTCTCTTATAATGTTTTTAACTGCTTTCGGTATTAGTGTAATGCAGGACTCATGAAGTAAGTTAGAAAGTATTTCCTCTACTCTTTTCTAGAGGAGATTGTGGAGCATTGGTATTTTTTCTTACTTAAATATTTAGTAGAAGTCACCAGTAAAGCCATCTGGGTCAGATGCTTTCTTTCTTGGAAGGTTATTGACTCAGTCTCTGACTACTCAGATTATTTATTTCTCCTTGTGTAAGTTCTGGTAGTTTGCATCTTTTGAGGAATTGGTCTATTTCATCTAATTATCAAATTTGTGGATATAGAGTTGTTTATAGTATTCCTTTATTATCTTTTTAATGTTCATGGGATAATTAATGATGATCCATAGACTATTGTTGACACTAGTATTGTATTGTTTATATTTTTAAATTTCCTGTATATTATGATGTTTTGACATCTTAAAAAACCTTTCTGTTGGAGATAGATTGTCTCTCCTTGAGCTAGCCAGTTCTCAGAGATAGCAAAGGGCTCAGCCAGAAGTATGTCTTTGATATGCAAACTACTCAATCCAAAATTATATCTCCTCTATCTGTCCTGTTCACCCCAAAAGGCAATATTCCTCTGCCTTAATCTCCCAGGGCCGGTTACCAAGCAACTAGCAACAGCTCTTATCCCCCAAGGCCTGCTGAAATTATTCAAACTAGCCAATTCTAAACTGTTTTCCATGCCTTGCCTTGCTTCTCCTGTGGAAACCCCAATAAAGGCTAGCCTAGGTTTTTCCCTCTCATTCCTGTTTTGTCTCCTGACCACCCTAAAGTTTTCCCATGTAATCCTGTATGTCATGCTGCGCCTCCTGTTTCTAGGACCTTGAATATAATAAACTTTGTCTGCCTAAGCCTTTCCTGTGTCTTCTATTGTGGTTGTACCTGACCATCACATACAGAACACAGAACAGGTAATTTTGTGTCTTCACTCTTTTTTTCTTGGTTAGCATGGCTAGAGGTTTATTGATTTTATTGATCTTTTCAAAAAAACAGATTTTGGTTTCTGTGATTTTTTCCGATTGTTTCCCTGTTTTCAATTTCATTGATTGCTGCTCTAATTTTTTTTTTTTTAATTTCTCTTCTTTTGCTCTGTTTAGCTTAAATTGCTCTTCTTTATCTCATTGGCTAAGGTGGAACCTTAGATTGTTGATTTTAGATTTTTCTTCCTTTTTAAAATATGCACTTAATGCCAAGTACTCTAAGCACTGCTTTCATTGCATCTCACAAGATTCTATAAGTTGTATTTTCATTTAGTTCAAAATGTTTTAAAATTTCTCTTGAGACTTCTTCTTTGACCATGTATTATTTAGAAATGTGTGTTTAACCTTCAAATATTTGGGTATTATCCAGCTATTTTTCTGTTATTGATTTCTAATTTGATTCTACTGTGGCCTGAGAACATAGTTTGTATGATTTCTGTTATAAGTTGAATTGCATCCCTCCAAAAGAAATGTTGAAGCCCTAAACCCCCACCCCCCCAACCTGTGAATATGACCTTATTTGGAAATAGAGTGTTTACAGATGTGATCAAGTTATGATGTGGTCACTAGGGTGGGTCTGTAAAATGAGTGCCTGGCAATAAGCTTTTTAAAATTGTAATATATGTAACATTAAGCTGGGGCATCCATTTCAAACACATCCATCCCAAATAAACATATTGTTAACTGGATGATACAGTTACTAGTTAAACAACTAGATAAGGATCCAGTCTGCCCCCTCCCATGAAGTTCTCCTTTTAGAAAGTACTGGTAACCTAGATAACTGACTGCTTGATTAGACCCATGTATCCCTTCCTGCACCCTAATTCCTAGTCTTATATATTAAAACTCACCAATAAAAAGTGAACCTGTGAAACCATAGGCACCCCATTCTCAACCCTGATAAAGGCAGAACCCCAGGTTTGCACACTGTCTATCCCTGACCCTTTCTCTTTGCTTGGCCCTTGGGCTTGCCATGTATCCTCTGGGGCTTGTGAGTAATAAACTTTGTCTTCTCAAAGTTCCCTGATGGTTGTTGCTGAGATATGTTTTGCAGTCATAATGAGAGCCATAAGATCCAGTCCAGCTACAACACTGGTTCTGGTTGGGGAAATGTCTTTGTGTGTGTAGGATGTTTGTGGGGGTGACCACAAGTAGTAAGGGCCCAGATGTGTACTCCTAGGTATTCCTAGCCAATAACATCACTATTAATAGGCTGAAACTAACATGATACAGGGTCCAAAGCCAATAGACTGGAGTCTTTATGAGAAGAGGAAATGTGTAGACAGAGACACACAGGGAGAATGCTATGTGACTACAGAGGCAGAGATTGGAATGATGCAGCTGCAAGCCAAAGAATGCCAAGAAGTGACAACTGTCACCAAAAAAAACAAGAAAGAGGCAAGGAAGAAGTCTTCCCTACAGGTTTCAAAGGGAGCATAACATGGCCCTGCAAACACCTTGATTTTGGACTTCTAGCCCCCCAAATTGTTAGATAATACATTTGTTTTCTGTTAAGCCACCCAGTTTGTGGTATTTTGTTACAGCAGCTTGAGGAAACTAACCTAATTTCTATTCTTTTAAATTTGTTAATGTGCATTTTATGGGCCAGAATGTGTTCTGTTTTAGTAAATGTTCCACGTGACCTGGAGAAAAATGTGTATTCTCCTGTTGTTGGGTGGAGTATTTGCTAAATGTCAATTAGATTGAGTTGATTGACAGTGCTGTTCAGGGCAATTATATCCTTACCAATTTTCTGCCTACTTGATCTATCAATTGCTGAAAGAGGGGTGTTGAAATCTCCAAATATATCAGTAGATTTATCTATATCTCTTTGCAGTTCCATTAGTTTTTGCCTCATTTTGACACTCAAATTTTAGATGCAGACACATTAAGGATTGTTATGTCTTCTTGGAAAATTGACCTCTTTATCATTATATAATTCTCCTTTTTGTTGCTGATAATTTTCTTTGTTCTCAAGTCAGCTTTGCTTGAAATTAATATAGCTTCTCCAGCTTTCATTTGATTAACATTAGTATGATGTGCTTTATTTCTTGGCTTTTTCGTTTTAATAATTTATTTATTTTTAATGTTTTAACAGCTTGATTGATGTATTTCACCTACTTACAATTCACCCACATACTGTACTATTCATTGGGTTTTAGTATATTCACGGAGTTGTGCAACAATTATCACAATTATTTTTAGAACATTTTCATTACTATCCTCGGCCAAAAAAAAAAAAAAGACCTTATGACCACTTAGCCAACTCCCCATCATATGGTAGAGCTGGCAACCACTAATCTACTATCTCTATAGATTTACCTATTGTGGATATTTCATATATTATGTGGTCATGTTTGAATGGGATCGTATGTTTTTTCGTGATTTGCTTCTTTCATAAAGCATGTCTTTAAGGTTCATTTGTATTGTAGTATGTATCAGTACTTCATTCCTTTTTGGTGCCGAATATCGTATGAATATAATACTTTTTACTTACTAATTACAGTTTATGATCATTTGGGTTATTTTCACATTTTGGCTATTCTGAACAATGCTGCTATAAGCATTTGTGTATACATTCTTTTATGAAGTATATGTTTTCATTTTTCTTAGGTATATACCTAAGAGTGGGTTGCTGGACCATGTTGTAACTGTGTGTAAACTTTTGAGGAACTGCCAGACTGTTTTCCACAGCAGCCCCACAATTTTATATTTTGGATACAGTATCTGAAGGTTTGAATTTCTCCGTAGCCTCCTTAACTCTTGTTATTGTCCATCTTTTTGATTACTGTATAGTCATCCTAGTGGGTGTGAAGTGGTAGTTCACTGTAATTCTGATTTCCATTTCCCTGAAGACTAATGATATTGAGCAGCTTTCACTTGTTTTCAGCTGTTTGTATACGTACTTTGGAGAAATGTCTATTCAGAATCCCTGCCCATTTTTTACTTGGGTTATTTGTCTTTCTATTTTTGAGTTTTAATAGCTCTATGTATTCAAAATACAAGTCTCTTATCAAATGTAAGATTTGCACATTTTTCCTCCCTTTCTGTGCTCTGCCTTTTCACTTTATGATATCCTTTGAAAAAAGACATTTTTAATTTTGTCAGTGTTCAATCCATCGATTTTTTTCATTTGTTGTTTGTGTTTTTGGTGTCATATCAAGAAATCATTACCTAATACAAGATGGTGAAAATTTACACCTGTTTTCTTTGAAGAGCTTTATAGTTTTAACTAAAGTTTAACTCTTTGATCCATTTTTGAGTTAATTTTTGTACTTGATGTGAGAAAGTGTCCAACTTCATTCTTTGCATGTGGATATTCACTTGTCCCTGTACCACTTGTTGAAAAGATCATTCTTTTCCCCACTGAATGGTTTTGGCATCCTGGCTGAAGATTATGTGACCCTAAATATAAAGGTTTGTTCTGGGCTCTCAAGTTTATTCCCCCCAAATTGGAACTTTTGACTGCTTACTATGTTAAAAGCACAATGATAAGCACAATTCATTTACTCCTCGTAGTAACTCTGGGCACTATTCTTACTCTCATTTTACTTATTAGTCACCATAGAGTGATCTATCCAAGACTATACAGCTAGTAAATGGCACAGCCAGGACAGAAACTTAGGTTTACCTAAGCTTACCCATGCTATCAATAAACGTGAAATATCAGAACTTAGAGGGCGACTGAAGAGTTCATTTTAAACAAAACGGGTGTAGATCGGATTGTCCACTAACTTTGGAAAAAGCACAACGGTATAGGGGCTTTACCGTTCTGTTTCCTACTGAGTATAGGCAATGGACCTGCCTACCTTGGTTGATAGAAAATTGTTCACGCCAACTTAAGAATTTATAAGTCAACGCACTACACTGGCTTCCCAGGGGCAGCGCAACGCCTTGTTAAGCCTTTAAAGCTGAGGGGCACAGACGCAGCGGAGCCCACGCCCAGACCGCTGCCCCCAGCCCTTCACCCCGGCCTTCCCCAGCTCTCCCCCCAAAACGTGGGAGTGAGCGGAGTAGGCGCCCTCGGCGAGAGGCTGCTAGGGATGAGTTAGCTCTCGCGGGAAGTGGTGTCGTTGCTTTGGTAACGGCGTCGCGGTCGTGAAAGATGGCGGGGCGAGGTGTTGGCGCCCGGGTCAGTTCAACCCGTCTCCTGGGTAGTGAGTGGGTTCCGGGCGGGCCAGAGGATGGCAAACTACCTTCACTCCGGGTCTGAAAGTCTCGATCTCTTTACAGAGACGGCCCGTTTCAGGAACTCCGCTCCCGCCGCGCGTTCGGCAGGCTGCTACACCTAGACGGGACCTCCTCGACAAGGAGGAAGAATATAAGTAAGAAATTTGCCGGTTCAGCTTATCCTTCTTTCTTTCACCTAAATGAGGCTGCTAAGAAGTACTTTTCCTGGTGAACGATTGGATCTTTGAGATTACTCGCCAGCATTCTCTTCCATCATCCTGTTCGCTTGCCCTTCTTCATCTTTTCTTTTTAAACATGAACTCGCCTGCGTCCTAGGAAGTGTTTAAAGTGGGCGAAAATTTGATTTAACCCAAGTAAACATATTCGTCAATCAGATAACTGCTAGAAGTGGTTGGATAGTGGGAATTGCCACGGATAGTTCAATTTCTGGTTTAAAGAATTCCACTTAATTCCCAGTTCCTAGAATTTATGTATGTAAATTTTTTTAGACTTCGTTTCTAAATTAAAGTATGTTTCTCAGGGCATTTGGAATTACCGTTCTTGTCCACATTTGGTGGATTTGGGAGAAGGATTTTCATTCCTTACCTGCTCTCAGAGTAATTACAACTACCCTAACAACACATTTTCACTCTTAGACCATCTCTCGTCATCCCCCAGTTTTCACACAGATGCCGAGAGTAATCTTTTAATTAGATCATGTGACTCCCTTGTCTCAGACTTGCAGTGGTTTCCTGTTGCATCATTTTTCTAACCACTCTCCAGCCTAACTGGCCTTTTAGATCCTCAAGCTTTTCCCTTTTTCCTTGTGCACTTGCCTTCTACCTGAGAATTCTCAAAGTGGCCTTGACTATGCTAAGTAGGCTCTGTTACTTTTTTTTTTTTTGGTCGTATTAGTTTTTCTTTGCAAATAGCATAACATTACAATAAATTCTTTTGTTAATTTTATGTCTTTTTCTTCCAACGGACAATGAATTCCACAAGGTCCGAGACCATGTATTTTACTTACCATTGTATATACTCTTACAAAAAGATTATGTTTTAACACTTTCTTTTTAAAGTACCTAATTTAAAATTTGGAAAACATTCTAGCAGTTCATCAAACACTTAAACAGAGTTTAAGTTTAATTTATACTTAAAATTAAAACCATATTTAAAGTTAAAATTGAAGTGTGCTCTAGATGAACGAGAACATGCCAACTTGCCATAGCATGTGAGAACATAATCATCCTCTATTTGATGAAATGGGTATTATTCCAATTCAAGAGTGTATGTAAGCAACAAATCTGTTGTCTATATACAGTTCTGAATCAGCCGTGCTCAACCAAAAATGGTTATTTCATTACCATACATCATACTAAATACCTGTACTATTAGGTTTATTCGTTTAGTTTATTTAAGGGTATATTTAACAGGGCTCTGGTTATTAGAGATATGGTCCTACTTAAAGGCAGACATCTTTAGGAGCCGTTCTATTTCAGTAAAAGTTGCTTCCTGGTAAAGGCGCCCAGGTGTTACTTGTTCTGTTACCTATACTCTGTGGTGTGCAAATCTGAGGAATTTGAACAGAGTAGTTCCCAGGCTCTGTCTGAAGCTTGTTAATCACTTTTGTGCCATGGAGAAAAGTAAAATATGTCCATTCTTTGTGTGTGTGTGTGTGTGTGTGGTGAAATTGGTATACGTTATATATATTTCAGATGTACAACATTATAATTCAGTATTTGTATACATTACATAGTGATTACCACTGTAAGTCTTAGCTTCCCCTTCTCCTCAGTACCCTGCCCCGCTGGTAGCTGCCAATCTGTTGTTTGTATCTATAAGTTTGTTTTTGTTTTTTTTCAGATTCCACATTGAAGAGAAATCATATTGTATTTGTCTGTGACCATTCTTATAGGCAAGAATATGAGTTTAAAAGTTTTTTGCTACATGTTGTCTTGGTGTTAAGCATATTAGGATGTCTTTTCAGTTAGTCAAGCACAGGTCTTCCCCGGGATCCCAATCCAGAATATTCTACAATCAACTCCTGTCAAATAGTTGGAGGAAATAATCACTATCTGGGAAGATAGACTAAGGAATATGCTGATCATTGAATTCAATAGATTTTTTCAAATTTCATGCATGTATATCATAAAACCAGAGACCTTATAAGATTATGTGTCATCTTTTTTAATTGGCTTTGAAAACTGGTAGGGCAAGCCTCAGCCCCTCTCCCTAACTGCCCAAACCTCTGCCTGTAAACGCTAATTACATTGTATTTATAGATTAATTTGTATAGAACTGACATCTTTATGCTGTTGAATCTTCTTTTCCACGAATATGGTATATCCATTTATACAGGGGTGTTTAAATGTCCTTTAAAAATATTTTTTTATATTCCTACATAAAAGTCTTACATGTATAATTTTTTCAAGGTACTTTATAGTTTTTGTTGCTATAATGAATGACCTTTTTTTCTATTGCAGTTTCTAAATGGATAGTGTATAGGAACTTTATTAATTTTTGTATGTTCATTCTGCACTTATAGATAGATGTAGATTGTCAGCTCTGCTAAACTTTTATTCATTCCATAGAGTTACTTGGATTTTGGATAAAGACAGTTACATGCAAGTTATGATATAGAATGTGGTGGAGAGCATCTTTATCTTGCTTATGATTTTAAGTAGCCCACTTTTAATAACTTGTCACTGCATTTGTTTGCTGTAGATTTATCAGGCTTAAGGAAGCTGTTTTCCTTAATTCCTGTTTTGAAGGAATATTAATTTTATCAAACTTTTTTTCCTGAAGTGATAAAATGTTTTTCTCACCCCCTCGTTTAATGTTTTAACATACTGAACTACAAAGGTAGATTTCTTGTTTTTCTTTAAAGACTGTTGGATTTGATTGCTTTATTTTACATAGTTTTTATTTTTTATTTTTGCATCTATGAATAAAAGTGAAATTGGTCTTATACTTTTTTCTAATTCTTTTTCTTTCTGATTTTGAAACCTGTGTTATCCTTGCCACATGAAATAAGCTGAATGGTTTTCCTTTTTTGTTTTATTCTGTTCTTGGAAGCTTTTTGTTATCAGGGATCATCTGCTCTTTGATGAAAATTGTGAAACAGTCTGGTATGGGGTACTTTTTGCCTATCAATTTAGTTTCTTTAATAATTGTTGCTTCCAGAATAAGTTTTGGGTATTTGATAGTTTTCTAGAAAAGTGCCCATTTAATGTATGTTTTAATTTTATTAGCATAAATTTATTCTAATTCTCTTATGTTTAAAATCTTGGCTGTGTCCGTAACCTGATATACACCTTTTGGGGACTTTCCAATATTTATTTTAGTCTTTCTAGTAGGTTTATATATTTACTGGTTCAAAGAATTAGCTTTTGGTTTTATTGCTAACCTATTTTTTTTTTTTAAATTTCATTAGTCTTTATTATTTCTATCTGTTCTAATTGTGGATTTATTTTTTCCTTTTTTTGTTTTTTTCTTATTTTTTAATAAATATATTTAATTTCTGTAAATTTCTCTTCATTTACAGGTTATCTGTAGTTCAGGACCTGTTTTGATATGTATTTCTTTTGTGGTCATTTAATAGTTTTGAATATTTTATGATTTTCATAATGATTATTTAAAAATAGTTTCTAAACATGTTTTTCATGTTATTTTAAAATTATTTGCAGTATGGCCAGAAAATGTATATAATATTGATTTTCAGAAATGTATTGAAACTTAGTTGTGACCAAGTACATGCTCACTTTTTGTAAATATCCTTTGATAAAAAGGATATTTAATCCTTTGATAGAAAGAATATTTACTATATATTGACTGTCTGTTAGATCAAGCTAATTAGTTTTGATGTCCATAACATCAGTTTATCATCATTTTATTTCTCTTAGCTATATTGGTTTCTGTTAGAGATGTGCTAAAATCATCTCGAATTTTAAAATAATTCTAATAATTGTGTCCATTTTTGTTTGGGAGCTATATTTGATTTACTTAAGTTCTATAGAAGAATTATTCCTTTCATTATTACAGACTTATCTTTTTTAATTTCTTTATTTTCAAACATTTTATGTCATTTAGCTTTAAGAGTATTCCTTTTATATTGTCTGATAATTTCTGCCTTCTAATAAGTGAATTTATATTATTAATTTGAAGTCGTTTTGGCCATCTTATTTTTCGTGTTTTCTATTTACTGTCCCTTTTCTTTGGTCCTTTTCTTTCTTCTGTTAGATTGAATGAGTTTTGTTATGTCTTTATTTTTCTTTTACTGGTTTGGAAAGACCTTAGACTGCTTTAACTTGGTTTCCCCTTGTCTGTCAAGTTAGATATTAGGTAATACTTTACTTGTTCTTTGTTTTGAATAACCTTACCTGTTATTTTTACATTCTATACTAATTTAGATTTATCATTAAGTTTATCATCATTCTTTTTCTCCAGGTTCACTTTCCTTATTCCTGAAGTATAGATCCCTGAAATTTTGAGTCTTAAATTTTCCAGTCTTTTCTGAAAATTTTGTTACTTTGCACATATTCTCTAAAAACAGTTTAGCTGAACATAGAATTCTAGATGCCTGTTTTTGTCCCCCAGTATTTATTAAAGATACCATTTCATTGTCCACTGGAATCTAGAGATGTTGATGAGCCAGCTACTATTAGCTTTTTAGATAACCATGTTGGCAGACTGTCTGTTCTTATTAAATATTTGCTTTGGTAGTTTAAAGAATATTCTCTTTGTATTTGAAGTTTGGCAGTCTCACTATGATGTGTGCAGGTGTGGATTTGTTTTCTTAATTCTGCTTTAGATCTATATCGTTCTTCAATTTTGGAAAATTCTCAGCGTTATCTCTTCAAATCTTGATGTTCCCACCTCTGGAATTTTTTGCAGCAACTTCTATTAGGTAGATATAAATCTGTCTTTGTCATACAATGTCTTCAGTGGATATTAACCTCTCTTTTGTATTTTTCTTTTTCTCTGTACCTCCTTGCAGGTGATTTCCTCACATCTGTCTTCCAATTCATTTGCTCCCTCTTCAGTTTATTCTATTGTTCAACTTATTCATTAAGTTTGAGTTTTTTAACTTCAGTGACTCTCTTCATATATGTAATTTCTATTTGTATTTTTTCCATATTCAGTGTTTTTTGTAATGTCTGGTTCTTGCCTATAGTTTCTGTTCTTGCTTTTGTTTTTAAACAAAAAATGCATATTTAAAAATCTTTTAAAGATTATTTTATTATCTCTAGATCTTACAGTACAAATTTTGTTGCATCTGCTGATTCTCTTGCTGACTTGTTTCTTTATGCAATTTGTTATCTTTACGAAGTAATCTTTAACAGTGTTTAATTTTTGAGAGAGTTTTATATGTTATATAGATGAGTAAATGTCCCTGTGGGTGGTTTTGCATTTAATTTATTAGAGTTATCACTGGTTCTAGGCCAACTTTCTATATTAAAGTTTTGACAGAGAGTCCCTATACCATCTGGGTAAGATGAACTTGGACCATATTCCTGTGTGCTGTCATTACTCACAAGACAGTCTTTTCCACCCATGGCTCTAGTTTCATTTCCATTCACCTAAGGTTATGGGTAGCATTTTGTAGTCTGTTTCACAGGTGTAGCTCTTCATGACTCCCACACATGCATCATTTTCTAGCTGTTGAGCTATTTTGGTTTCTGTTCCTGTTTACTGCTCTCACTTTGAGTTGCTGCTTTATTTTTGGTGCCAGGGTATTTCCCTTGCCTGAGTTTGACCTTAGCAATATTTCCTTCATTACATTTTATCCAGCATTTCCATGGTCTGGAGCAGAAGAATAGCCTTCTGAGTCATCTTGTCTTACTATATTAACCAGAAGCTTCTAATGGTTCTTGTTAGGAAATGTGAAAAATCAGATAATAGTATCTTAAATGGAATTTTAAATCTTTATTAGATATATTTTTTGAATAACTTATCTTAAGATGTAAAAATATTTCTTAAAACATTGACTATTTTAAGAAAAGATATAGTACTGCTTTTTTTTGCCCCCTAGGAGTCAGTGTTATAAGTGGTTTATTACTTCTGAATCACATAGCTAAAAAACAACAAAATATTTTATTTTTAAAATTACTCAACATATTTCCGTCATATAATTTCAAAAGATTCTAGATGGTCTAGAAATGTGACCTATGAATAGAATTAAAAAGTTATATGCTTTTGAAGATGTTTATTACCACGTTATCCTTTAAAAGTGAAAAAAGGACTTGAACTAACAATAGGAGTAGATTAGTACATTGTTAATTTCAATGCATTAGAATATTTTATAGCCATTGAAGGCACTGATTATAAAGAGATAAGCATTCCTTCTGTTATGGGAAAACATACTACAAAATTGTCTATGTGCTATAGGTGAAAAATAGGAGGAAATGTTATAAAAATGTCATGGCAACACTTAGACCAAAGGAGGCCTCTCTCCAACCCTGTCCCACTCCTGTTCCCAGCTGGAGTTCATCCCTAGATGAAAAGTGGAACTGCGTTGAACCCACCAGTTTATTCTTCTCAAATAAGTCATTTCACCTGAAGTGAAGGCCAGAGAAAGGCCAACAGTTACACTATTTGAATTTCTACCACAAAGGAGTAATCATGGGGAGTTGGAGATAAGTGTTCTAATAGTTATGTTAATTTTAGAATAAAGTGTTATGTTTGTTTTGACATTAGTTGATTCGCTAAAGTGTAGTTACTAAAATTTAATTACTTTTATTTGTTAGAGTCTTCGGTATATCGCAATTATTGTTTTCTGCTTTTAGGCGTTTAAATGCAGAATTGGAGGCAAAAACAGCTGATCTGGTTCGACAAGCTGACGAAGTAATAGTAAGTAAATGTACAATTTTTAGTAATTCCAGGTAAGTGCTACTATTTTAATTTATTAATATGATTTATGACAGACAAAAAAGTACCCAAAGCATAAATTTTCAGTTCAATGAATTGAACATGAATATATATATAAGTATGTGTATATGTATGTGTGTGTTTTTGATAAGCACACATTTTCTAAAAGCCACTGAAAAATTGTTTTCCATTTAGATGTCTAATCAGCTAATTAGAATATTAATATTTTATAATTTTTCCCACTATTTTAAGATTAATATTTGAGAGTAGCTGTATAGAATTAACAGTGGTAATTCAGTAAGGAAAGGAATAAAGTGGTCTCTGGACAAAAGTTGAATAAAGGATAATAGTTGTCAGATAATAATTAGTTTCTTGAACTCTGCAGTTGGATATAACTGATTCTTAAGGCTAGACCATTATCAGATTTATAGTCAGGAAGAATGTAGTGAGATTATAACACTAGATAATGTAAGCATATTTTGCCCCATTCTGGGTACCAGATTTGTTATTCCTGTTTTAAGCATCCCTCCTTAAGCACCAGCATTCTCATTATTAATTGACAGGATATAGTTGCATTCCTTGGAATAAAGTGGCTGCTTGCAAACTTTTTATTCTAATTTAATTATAATTCTTTCTTTTAAACCCCACCCTCACCCTGCCTTGGTGTTGATGGGAAGAATAGGTTATATTTTATTTTAATGCCTTATACAGATCCATCATTGTTTGATAATTTAGAAATAAAAAACGTGTGTGTGTGTATGTGTGTGTGTGTGTAAATAAAATATTTCAGATAATATATTTAGATTAGTTGTAGATTCATTAGTTGCATTTATAGTTAAATATTTCACTAAAAGAAATATTCTATTATACCTTTTAGTTTTTGCCAGTGTCTGAAGAGCAGGACTGAAGAAAGAAACCCAATGTTATAGTAGAACGAGGGATTCATTATTCATTCTGCTCAAAGGGCCCTCTAATAAGGACTTTATATATCTAAAGAGTAGAAAACTGGGAAGAGCTGGCAAAAGAGAGAGGGCATTTCTATCTCTACAGAAGCTAATGGATATAACTTTTGCCACAGTGAATTTTTGTTTACTCACTTTCATTTCTTGATATATCTTCACCAAAAGCTTTTACTTTTAGTGATTCCTTTTTAGCATTTTCATGGTCTCCTTAACATTGAAGCTTTGTATGATTTACAAGTTTTTCTACCCATTAAACAGATTTATGTTTTTATTTCTTGTGAGTCCAATTTCCTTTGCATGTTACACAAGATGGAAGATTCTAGTGGGGAAACAGGAGTTGATAAGATCATATAAAGGCATTGACACTCTTATGTTTTTCCCTTAAAATTGACTTCTTAACCCAGAATGGATAAAAGTGAAACCTTATTTTCATACCATAGCATGTAGATTTCAGTGCCTTGATTTCATGGAAACTGTGGCCAACTCTGAAATGATTAATGATCAGAAAGGCACTTGAATAAATCCTACTTTAGTGGTGTTTTTTCCTCTATGACTTATCCTTATTCATTTAACTAGAGAGATCAGCAAGAAGTACGATCTAGGCCTACTTCAACACAAATTAAATCATGTGAAGAGGAAGATGATTACAGTTTAAGGTAAGTGACTTAAATTAGTAAGCATTTTTTTTTTTTTACTGAGTAAATGCTTTAAGATTTTTTTTTTAACTTAAGGTATAATTGATATACAACATATTAGTTTCGGGTGTATAACATAATGATTTAATATTTTTATATATTGTGAAATGGTCACCACAATAGTCTCGTTAACGTCTGTCACCATACATGGTTACAGAATTTTTTTTCTTATGAAAAGAACTTTTAAGATCTACTTTCTTAGCAAATTTCAAATATGCAATACAGTATTATTAACTGTAGTCTTCATGCTGTACATTATTCTCCATTACTTATTTATTTTGTAACGTAGTTTGTACCTTTTGACACCCTTCACCCATTTTGCCCACCCTTCATCCCCCAGCCTGTGACAACTTCCAATGTGTTCTCTATCTACGAGCTTGGGTTTTTTGTTTTTGCTTTTGTTTTGATTCCACATATGAGATCATACAATATTTGTCTTTCTCTGCCTGACTTAATTCAGTTAGCATAATGGCCATGTTGCAAATGTATTTCATTCTTTGCGGCTGAATAATGTCCCATGGTATTTGTATACCACATCATCTTTGTCCATTTATCCATCAATAGACATTCATGTTGTTTCTATATCTTGGCTATTGTAAATGATGGTGCAGTTAATATGGGTGCATATATCTTTTTGAGTTTGCAGTTTTGTTTTCTTTGGGTAAATACCCAGAAGTGAAATTGCTGGATCATATGGTAGTTCTATTTTCAATTTTGTGAAGAACCTCCATATTGTTTTCTAAAGTAGCTGTACCATTTTATGTTCCCACCAACAGTGCACAAGGGTTCTCTTTTCTCTACATCCTCACCAGCATTTATCTCTTTTTGTTAATTGCCATACCAACAGGTATGAAATGTTATCTTATTGTGATTTTGATTTGCATTTCCCTTATGATTAGTGATATTGAGCATCTTTTCATGTACCTGTTGGCTATCTATATGTTTTCTTTGGGAAAATAATGTCTATTCAGATCCTCTGCCTTATTTTTAATCAGATTTTTTTTTTTGGTATTGTATGAGTTCTTTATGTATTTTGGACATTAATCCTTTATCAGATATATGATTTGCACATATTTTCTTCCATTCAGTACGTTGCCTTTTCATTTGTTGATGGTTTCCTTAGCTGTGCAATAGCTTTTTAGTTTGATGTAGTCCTACCTGTTTATTTTTGCTTTCATTGATTTTGGTATTAAATCCAAAAAAACATCTCCAAGACTGATGTTGAGTTTACCACCTATGTTTTCTTCTAAGAGTTTTATGGTTTCAGGTCTTACATTCAAATCTTTAATCTCTTTGAGTTAATTTTTGTGTATGATGCAATATAATGGTCCAGTTTCATTCTTTAAATATGACTGTCTAGTTTTCCCAACACCATTTATTGAAGAGATTGTTCTTTCCTCATTGTATAATTTTGTCTCCTTTGTTGTAAATTGGACTATATATGCATAGGTTTATTTTTGGGCTCTCTATTCTGTTCCATTGATCTATGCCAGTACCATGCTATTTTGATATAGTTTTGAAATTGAGAATATTTTTTGATGATGTATATGGATCTTTTATTGCATAAAATCTTTTTGCATGTATTATAAATCTATAATTTGATGAATAACTTAACATATAAAATACTAATAATTGGGGCCTTATTCCAGTCAGATACAATGTATAAGTCCTTTACATTATCATTTAATTCTCAGTATTATTTTAAAATATTATTGTCCTCATTTTAAAAATGACGAAAGTGCAGCTTAGAGAAGTTCAGTAGTTTGTCTGACAACATATGGATAAGACGTGATTTTACTGAGATCCAAACCAGAGTTGATAAGATTTCTAAACCAATTATCAGATACTATACTACCTTTCTTTTAAAATTGCATATCAAGATTAGGTAAAAATAAATAAATTTGTGAAAGTAAAATGTATTAGATCTTTTTTCCTTGAATTTCATGTGAACTTCAGATATGACAAGAAATTAGCAACCAAAAAAATATTTAGGATTAAATTTACAGGAAAAGTATAGAATCTGTGTGAATAAAATTATAAAATCTTGTAGCAGAGGCAGT
Source organism: Pteropus medius (assembly GCF_902729225.1). Lineage (NCBI taxonomy): Eukaryota > Metazoa > Chordata > Mammalia > Chiroptera > Pteropodidae > Pteropus > Pteropus medius. The sequence goes on along the minus strand of NW_024342473.1, from coordinate 19,864,586 downwards.
GGTGATCACCACACATTCCAAGTCTTTTGCTATGAGCAAAAGTCAAATTATTCTTTTCCAAGCCTAAACAGACAAGTTAACTGACTCTATCTCTGCTATGATTAGTGAAAATTGAGTTGGTGAAATCTCCCGGCCTGGTCTCTGGGTGATCATGTGGAACATAAAGAAAAAAGGCCTGTTTTCCCTCTCTACTGCTCCTTTGCATTAAGCCACTGAAAAACTTGAAACTGTAGAGACAGAAATCAGATAAGTGGTTGTGTGGAGTTTGGGGGATGGGAGAGGATGAACTACAAAGGGGGCACACGGGAACTTTTTGGGATGATGGAAATATTTTCTATCTTTGTTGTTCTACTGATTACATAACCAAATAAGTCTGTTCAAATTTATAGAACTGTATACCTAAAAAGGATGTATTTTACTATTTGTAAATTATATCTCACTAAACCTGGAATAAATAATTTTTGAACACTACCAGGTCTAGCTACTGGTGGTACAATGGTGAGTAAACAGACCAGGTGCTGCTCCCAGGTAGTTAATGCCTAGTGTGTTGCTTTTTAATTTTTTCTGAAATTAAAAAAATTTTCCAGAAAACATTTTTATATCATTTGATATTTACATGCCTGTATGTACATATAAGATAAAACTACTTGCCTTATGTAATGCTCTGATATTTTATGAAAAATGATGCTTAATAGTTATCAAAATTCCAAACTTTGAATTACAAATAAGATTAGGCACAGCTTTTCTTCAGTAAACTAAAAGATTGAAATGATGGTAACAACAGCTGATCTCTAGGTTCTGTTGAAGCAAGTGAGAGACTGATTTCACAAACATAAAAATAAATCTGTTGATTTTCTTTCACTAAAGTTTCCTTATGTGCAAAGTGGTGATGACACTTCTGTTTACCTAGATCAGGTGGATTTTTTTTTTTAATGATTCTGTTTGAACAGATGGCTTTTACCACGTGACTATTAGTTGGAATTGCTGAAGATGAGAGATAATTCTGTTAAGAGACAATCTATTTCGGCTTGGAACAATGATAATTTAAATTATTTTAAGTAGTGTATAATAGGTCTTCAACATCCAGGGTTATTCTGCCAAGCAATGTAATAGAGAAACCAGAATTTAGTTTCTTAAAAGTATAGCATACATATCCTTCAGTTTGCTGGCAGAGAGTTTTACTACACAAATCATTTCAATCATATTCCACACAAACATTTCATGGAGATGTTTAACAAAAATAATCAGAATACTGTGATTTTGTTCATTTTTTATGGAAATATACAAGCAAAGTAATAACACTTGGCTAAAACTAATGGAAACATAACCGTTAAATGTCTCTTGGCTGATATTTATGTGTATGTGGCAGAGGGAGGGGTGATAGAAGATGCAGAAAATGTTAGGAAATAGCAAATATTAATTTAAAATGAGGATGATTAAAGAGGATACTTAAAATTTGTATAAAATTTGGAAACATTTTTATGTCATATGTGAGAATGATTCTGTAGTCTCTAATTTTATTTTAAAACCTCATTTTTCTCCCAGAGCTATTTCTGGTTCTTTAAGTGGTTGTATTTAATAATATCTATCTAAGTATATGTTTAACATTGAAAACACCTATATATGAGTAGTTCAGTAGGTGGCAACTGATGGAAAGTAATTTTCTTTTTATGTCCTCTACTGTGGTTAGGAGTTCTCAAGGGATATGATGTAGTTTCCTTCTTTTTTATTTTTCATAGCAACAATAGATTCTAATGTAAGTTTTCAGAAATTTTAAAATGTGTTGGAGATGATCTAGAAAATTGATCGGGGGTAGACAGACTTTTCCTATGAAGAGTCAGACAAAAATATATTTGGATTTGGGCTATACAGTCTTTGTCACAACTATTCAACTTTGCTATTATAGTGGGAAGACAGCTATAGACAATGTATAAATGAATGGATATGGTGGATTCAGCCTATTGGTCATAGTTGGTAGACCCCCATAAACACTCTTTGTTTTAAACTAGAAATATATTTTGAAAATTTTGTGCATAAAAGTGAATTGTATTTTAGATGTATTTATTTATACATTTAATAAATATGTTGTGCCAGTTTAAGAGCTTATATGCCAGGTACTATGCGAAGTACTAGGCATAGAGCAGTGAACACTGCAGATATGATTTCTACTGTCATAGAGTTCACAGTGTAATTGGAAAAACAGATACTGACCAAGTATTAAAATGCATTAGACAAAGGATAACATCGAGTGGGCTCACAATAAAAAGCCCTGTGGGTGAATCATTTTGTAAAATAGAAAATCCCTGTATATAGCCAGTAATCACTCCTTATGAATTCTTGTTTAAGATTTGTGCTACATTTTCCTTAAAAAATGTTGGCATTATAATATATTTTATCAAAGATGAATTATTTAACCAAAGCACTTTTGTTACGCGCATTGAAAATAAATTAACATATGCATAACTAGAATTATAGCAAAGTCTACTTGATATATAGTTTCCCTTTCAAATATAATTGCTGTTGAATTTTATTGTGTCTCAGCTTAGTATCATCTATTAATGTATAATGTTTATTTTTGGTCTGTAGAAGCCTATTATCCTCTGAAGGGACAGTTTATCTACATTCAGAAATTAAGGTATGAAATCAAACTTGTGAATGTAATTTAGGTTACTTTTTAGACTTTTCTTAGACAAAACAGAGACTCTAGAAATAGAATTTAAGCCTTGATGCTCAGAAGAGATGCCTTCATGTAATGTTGCTCATAAAATTTAATCTTTTGTCTCATAATTTCACTGAATAATTTGGAGATACGTTGGGAAAAATTCTAAGTGAAATGAGTCTATAACCTAAGTATTTTTAGTTTTTTTCTGAAGCCCAAATTTACTAGATAGAAGACCTGGAAAAGAAAAGTATTGATATACAAAGAATATGATTTAAAAGGTTTTGTTCATCCATTTAAATATTTACGGTGTAGCGATCACTGTTGCAGGTGCTGGGCTTTCTGGGATCTACAAGTTCCCCACCCATGGGAATCTAAGCTGAGGTGACAGTATACAAGAAGGCTTGTCTTGGGGATAATCAGTAAGGAGAACTAAGTTCTGTGAGTCAGAACATCCAGTTTAACATCCAAGCTGGCTAAATATCCTTGACTCTTTGGGACTCATTTTCCTTATCTTTGAATCTCTTGGTCCTAGTGATATCTAGGTCTTCTCCAGTTATACAGTTCTTGGATTCTTTCAAACAGCAATCTCCAACCTTTTTGGCACCAGGGACTAGTGCTTTTATGAGACTCTAATGCCTGATGATCTGAGGTGGAGCTGAAGTGGTGATCCTAGCGCTGGGGAGCAGCTGCAAATACAAATGAAGCTTTTTCGCTTGCTCACCTGCCACTCACCTGCTGTGTGGCCTAGTTCCTAAGAAGCCATGGACTGGTACTGGTCTGCGGCCCGGGGGTTGCGGACCCCTGCTTTAAAACACAACTTGATAAATTTAAAGAAAATAATTTTTTTATGTAGCAAACTAGCAAGTCTGTGTTACAGAATTGCTTTCCTTAGCAAATGGTTAGAATCTAATTAATAGTTAAATTCTTTTCATGTAGCCAAAGACCAAAAACGTTGATCCAGTAAACAAGGTTCAAAACAAACTAAACTCTACAAATAAAGGAAGGAAAACAAATTCAAGGTATAGTATGGTTTAAAAGTATAGTTTTTAAAAATTTATAATTGACAATATCATCATCCTTAATTATTAAGCTTGTTCCAGATCTTTTTATACCCCAAATATACAAAATTACACAATATATATCTATCCACATTCAATAATTTAAAACTTTTTCTACTCAGAAATGTCTTACAGCAGTTAATTTTGTACTGTTTAGAAAAATCACAATTCAAGTTTTTAAAATGTTACTTTTAGTGAGATAATTTCTTAGAACTATAATTAGAACCTAAGTGTCTTTTTCTGCCTCGTTCTCTCATATACTTTTTGAGCATTTAACAGGGCACCATATCTTATCGTGTATAACGAGATAAAGAATGATTTGGCATGCTCTAAATAAGACTATAGTACAATTATAATTTACGTTCTGTTGTTTTAATGAGAAAGAATTTGAGACTGTTTTTAGTATTTTAAGCATAAAATGGGACCCAAGAGGAGGCTCTTTGGATTGGAGACCTTCTAGAAAAGAGGGGTCACATCTGCAGTGGGTTGTACCAACCAACCTCTTATTTACAGTAAGTTATTAAATTTATGTATCTTATTACCCAAACTGATAATTGCATTATAACTCTGGAAAAATCTTTTTTAATTCTTGTGCCTTTTAATTGGCTAAGTAACTTTTTTCCCCCCCAATAAAAGTGAAAAAGTAGAGTGAAAGGATAGGAAGAGAAAATCTGAAATTGATTGAAGGTTATATATACTACATGCATTAGTACATACGCGCATAACTGGAAAGGGTTATCTTATTTTTAGGTTTTAAAATTACTTTGTAAAAAACAGTTGTTTTTCTAAATAGAATTCAGTAGCCTTTGTTTATGTGTTAAAAGTAGGTTAGACTTAAAATAAGTTAAAAATAAGGCTTTTGTAACCATAAACTTGATGAGTTAGGCCTGGCACATTCCTCAAAGCCTTTAGAAATGACTTATTTCATATTTCTTCCCTTCATAAAAAAAAAAAAAAACCAACATTTTGATCAACTTTGATCCTGATTAGAATATATTTCTTTAGGTTGAAAAATTGCTGAGTTTGACCTAATAACTGTTCACTCTGTAATTCTTTCTCAAGAGGTATTATTTTTCAGTGTTTGAAGAATTATGGCTAGAGTGCTATCAATTTGTATAGTTCTTCTCTAGCAGCATGTAAAATTAAAAGCCACAGGCTAGTTTGGTCCTAGGAGGCCAAGTTCAGTACTCTTGGTTTTGATGTTTACCTATTTGAAGGCAGTATCTAGACGAACTGGTCCCGTAAAGCCTTCTCTAACTCTGTGGCTGTATAATCCCTAAAGATTGAAAGTCTGCTAAGCCTCTTATAATAGTCCTTGAAAGTATCAATTATAGATTTCAAAAATTTAAAATTTATAATAATTTTGATCTGTTTTTTAACTTGAATAAAAGTCATATCTACGAGTCATACTACTTTCTATATTTGTAAAATATAATGTACATTTAACATTTTTATTTTATTTTATTTATTTTTTTCTTATAGTGACATTGGTTAACGAAATCCAGTAAGTCTCAGGTGTACAATTTAGCAGTAAGGTGTATATATATATTGCATTGTGATAATGTACATTTTTTTGTATTTTCTTTTTTAGTATAAAATTGAAATACCCTGATGTACAGACTGTCAATGATGTTGCCATTCCGGAGGATTTCTCAGACTTTTCTTTTGCAAAAACAGTTAGCAAAATTGAAGAACAACTGGAAGAAGAAGGCTTACCTGATTATATAGAAGATGATATTTTTTGTGGTGTTAGTAAAGACATTGGAACAGGTAGGTTTTCTTTTGTTTATTTTTATATCAAAATTACTAAGAAAAATATATTCGGGAACTTTTTTTTTGCATTTAAAAATGTATCAAGATGCCTTGCATTTGTTTCAGAATCATCTAGCGGGATGTGTTGAGAGGAATGAGTGGAATTATAGATGAAATAAAATTGATTATGAGTCAATAATTGTTGAAAATGGATGATAGTTAAACAGAGTTTCATTGAACTAGTGTCTTTATTTGTGCACATATTTGGTATTTTTTATTATAAAAAATTTAAGAATGCCGTATGGTATTGTTTCATTGACCACTTTTCAACTAAGTTAAAGCTAATCATTAAAACATTAAAATTAAAATGTTTTCTTGAATTTTTTTATTTAATATTACTGTATTCTATTTATTGCATGTAAATTAACACATGCAAAAAGGATAAATGAATCGTTGATATATTTTCAGGTCAAGTGATCAAATGAGTTTCTAGTGAATGTAAAATGATGTAAACTCATTTTCTTCATACCACTAGAAAAATATTACAAAGTTTAGATCATCTAAAAACATTATTTTAGTTACCAGTAATGCCTCTAAAATTGTTAAAGTTAAGCGGAACCACCTATGCTATTGTAAACAAAAAATGAGATTATTGAGTGTATATGAACTATATGCTGAACTATAAGTAATTATGAGTTCAGTCAAGCTACTTAGCCCTTCTGAAATAGCAATTTATTAGTTTGAAACTTTAGCAGTTTGTATTAGATGATGACAAAGTTTATCTTTAAAATTCTGATTCTGTGAAAATCATAACAGTTATATATGTAATGATTATTGTGCTGTATGCTAGTCATAAATGAGCAATTTATTTATGTACTTATTATATTTACTGACCTATCTAAGCTTTCTGGGGCTAGTTGTGAGGGGGGAAGTTAAATGAAGCAGGAAGTTGCCTTTATGTCTCTGTTAAGATGCCTTCAAGGACATGAATGGTCAGATGTTGGCTGTTTCTCAGTACACAGTCACCCATAGCCCTATTACAGTGTTCCTTCTCTCCCAGATACAGGGAATTAGCACAAACTACTGTAAATTACTATTTTAAATTGCAGAATCACCTCTCTGTCGCTTTGCCTTCCTATCTTCCTTTTTGATAATTTTTGGCCTTGGAGTCTCCTCTTTTTTATTCCAGATAATTGCCTAGGGTTACATGTGGTGGAGTAAGGAGGCAATCAAAAAGTAGGTTAGCAGCACGGATTGCTTTGTAAGACTTAAAAGTTAGAGTGGGATGGAGAGGGACGTTAATGCTGTGGCCCTGCAGAGAAGAGAGCAGTCAGCTCCTTGACAACACTATTAAGGATAGAGTTGGGGAGAGAAAGAGATGGAAAAAGCCATGCTCTCCCATTCTTCCTTCTTTTTCACTAGAGACCAATTACTGCAAACTTCACACTTTTGAATTCATCATTTTCCTTCTGTCCCCTGCTAACCTGACGTTACATGAGAGGCTAGGAGAGTTGACGCTAGAGAAATCGAGGTGGCTTAGAACCAAAGTTTATTATCCCCATGGTAATACTGGGGACACTACCTATTAGGAGCTTTGGAAGTGTGTATGGAGATGTTTTGTGCTCTGCAAGATTTATTCTAGTAACTCCTCACAGACAGTTCAGAGTGTTAACTCAAGGTAAGCTCCATGAGGGCAATGCTTGCTTGTAATATCCCTACTATACCTGGAACATAGTAGAGACTTAATGTATATTTTTAGAATAAATTATTGAATGAATTACTAGGGAGTTCTAAGTTCATTTTTCATTTTATTTACATTTAAAAGCCTATAAACCTCAAAGATTTACTGCCGATGTTATTAAATAAAGAACTTTTGCTAGCAATGAAACACCAAAGGTAGATCTTAACGAGGGTTTGTGGGAGAAAGTTTCAGCAGTAAGATGTTAGTGTATTTCTTTGTTTCTAAGATAGCTGTCCCCAACGTTTTTGACACCAGGGACCGGTGCTCCTATGAAAATCTAATGCCCGCCGATCTGAGGTGGAGCTGAGGCAGTGATGTTAGCGCTGGGGAGTGGCTGCAACTACAGATAAAGCTTTGCTCTCGCTTGCCACTCACCTCCTGCTGTGTGGCCCAGTTTCTAACAGGCCACAGACTGGAGCCAGTCTGCTGCCCAGGGATTGGGGACCCTGTTCTAAGACACATACAGTACATTTTAACTTCTGTGAAACTGGGATGTATCTTAGAGTCAAAGGCATTTTATAAACACAATGGTTGGATTTGAAGTAGTTTTGCTAGAGAGGATTTGTATTTATTTCTGCCAAACACTTGGGGACATTACTGACTTGAGACCACTTTAGATTCTGTTTGAGGTGCTTCGGACCACCTTGGTGAGTATAAATTCAGTATTCATACTTACATGAATACTGGTTTATGGTTCAGATTCTCAGGAGTGGTTTTTTGGTTGTTTTCCCCCTTTCTTTACTTGGTTCCATTGTTGAGATATAAACAGTTTGTTTCTGTTGGGTGGACTTGTTTTTTGTTTACTTTTTCATTAGTGATATTTAGGATCTTTAGTGTTCCCAAACAGGGATTTCCTGTTAGGCTCCCCATCTTGAGCATTTTTTCTCTCATAATATAATGGTCTTATAGTTGATGACATCTTAGATTCAGTGAAAGGCAATAAATATAATTATTTAAATCCACAGAAGCACAGATCAGATTTCTGAAGGCTAAACTTCGTGTTATGCAGGAGGAATTGGATAATGTTGTATGTGAATGCAATAAAAAGGTAAATTTTTAAAACTTTACAATATAAATGCTCTAATATTCAAACACAATTTAGGAGCAGTTTCAGTTATATTTTTAAAATAGTTTCATTGAGATATAATTCACAGTTAAATTTTGAATTCAAAAGTTGTTTGTAAAAACAACTTCATTCTGTGCTGAGATGTTGAATTTTTACACAGATAATTTTAAATATTTGTTAGCAATTAGCATTTTCTATATTTGACTTTCAAGTGTAAGCTATTAAATACAAAATATCAGACTTCTGTTTTTGAAGATGAGAATCAGAGATCACATGAAGTTCTGCTTTATGTTTTGATAGCAAATCTTGTGTGTTTTTTATATAATCTATAATTTCATAACTATAGGAAGATGAAATTCAGGATTTAAAGTCTCAAGTAAAAAATTTTGAAGAAGATTGTGTGAGACAGCAGCGAACAATTAATTTGCAACAGTCTCAAACAGAAAAATATAAAACTCTTTTCGAAGAAGCAAACAAAAAGTGTGATGGATTACAGCAACAGCTGTCTTCAGTAGAAAGGGTAATTATTTTGCTGTTTTTCCTAACCTAATGTCAAAGATGCAGTAAAACATTAGTTACATGTTTGTATAGCCACTACTTTGGGTTTAATTCTTTTGTTAATATTGACTAAAAACTCTCCCCCATATATAGGAGAATTTTTTTTTTTCAATTACTGTTAGTTTCAGGTGTACAACATAGGGATTAGACATTTATATAACTTACAAAGTGATCACCCTAGTAAGTCTAGTACCTATCTGACACCATATTTATTACAATATTATTGACTATATTCCCTGTGCTATATTTTACGTCCCCATGACTATTTTATAACTACCAATTTGTGTTTCTTAATCCCTTCCCCTTTTATACCTATCAAAACATTCTATATCTATGAGTTTCTCTTTTGCTTATTTTGTTCTTTGGATTCCACATATAAGTGAAGCCATATGTCATTAGTCTTCTCTGTCTGACTCTACTCAGCCTAATACTCTCTAGGTCCATCTATGTTGCAAATGGCAAAATTTTGTTCTTCTTTATGGCTGAGTAATATTCCATTGTATATATGTACCACCTCTTTATTTATCCATTGATGGACACCCAGCTTGCCTTCTTATCTTGGCTATTGTAAATAATGCTGCAATGAACATATGGATGCACATGTCCCTTCAAAGTAGTGTTTTGGGTTTCTTCAGATAAATACCCAGAAGGATTTTTGATTACTGAGGATTACTGAGTCCTTCTTTGTTGCTTATTATTGCCTTTGTTTTAAGGTCCGTTTTGTCTGGTATAAGTATTGCTATCCAACTTTTAAAACTTTTCATTTCCATTTTTATGAAATATCTTTTTCCATCCCTTTCAGTCTGTGTGTGTCTTTTGATCTGAAGTGAGTCTCTTTATAGGCAGCATAAGAGAGGTCTCATTTTCTTATTCAGCCACTCTGTCTTTAGATTAGAACATTTAATTCATTTACATTTAAAGTAATTGATAATATGTAATTATTGCTATTATTCACATTTTTATCTTTTTTCTTAAAGAAGTTCCTTTAACATTTCTTCTAATGCTGATTTGGTGGTGATGAACTCCATTAACTTTTTTTTTTTTTTGATCTTGGAAGTTCTTTATCTGTCTTTAGATTCTAAATCACAGCTTTGCTAAGTAGCGTAATCTTTGTTGTAGGTTATTTTTTTCATCACTTTGAATATTACCTGCCAATCCTGTCTGGCCTGCAAATTTCTGTTGAGAAATCAGCTGATAGTGTTATGGGAACGCCCTTATAAGGAACTAACTGCTTTTCTCTTGCTATTTTTAAGATTCTCTGTGTCTTAATCCTTTGACGTTTTAATTCTAATGTGTCTTGGTGTGCACCTCTTTGGGTTCTTTTTTGGGACTCTTTGCACTTCCTGTGCTGATATGTCTATTTCCTTTGCCAGATTAGGAAAGTTTTCAAGTTTTCAAAATTTTTATTTCTTCAAATAGGTTTTCAATCGCTTACTGTCTTCTCCTTCTGGTATCCCTATGATGCAAATGTTGGTACACTTGATGTTGTCTCAGAGGTCCCTTACACCAGTGGTCCCCAACCTTTTTGGCACCAGGGACCGGTGCTCCTATGAGAATCTAATGCCTAATGATCTGAAGTGGAACTGAGGCAGTGATGCTAGCACCGGTCCATGGCCCAGGGGTTGGGGACCCTTACTAAACTATCCTTATTTTTCTTTTTTCTCTTTGCTTGTCTGATCAGGTGTTTTCTGTGACCTTGTCTTCCAAATCACTGACTCAGTCATCTGCTTCATCTAATCTGCTCTTGATTCCATCTAATTTATTCTTCACCAGTTATTGTATTCTTCATTTCTGAATGGTTCTTTTTTTATGACTTCTATATCTTTGTGTAAGTTCTCACTGAATTCATCTGTTCTTCCCTAGGATCATTGAGCATCTTTATAACCAGTGTTTTGAACTCTGTGTCTGGTAAATTGCTTGCCTCCATTTTTTTTAGTTATTTTTCTTGAGTTTTGTCCTGTTCTTTCATTAGGGACATGTTTTTTTGTCTCCTCATTTTGGCTGCCTACTTGTGTTTGTGTCTATGTATTAGGTAGATATGCTACATCTCCAAATTTTGGCAGAGTGGCCTTCTGTAGTAGGGCCTAGTGACGTATTCTCTCTGGTCACCTAAGCTGGGTGCTCCACGGGTGTCCCTTGTGTGGTTTGTGTATGCCTTCTGGTTATAGTTGAGCCTTGATTGCTGTTGGCATATCATTGAGTGGTATTGACCCCCAGGCTGACTCATTGTGCAGACTGGCTATGACTACAAAGAATGATCTCTTGTATGGGGCTGACTCCTACAGACTGAGATTCACTTTAGCTGGGCTCTGATGCCTCTGATTCCAAGTCCACCATTGGGTGTGTCATTTGTAGAGTTGGTTAGGTGGTACTTCGTGTTATCTGAAGCTGGCCACGAGGTATGTTGATTCTGGGGCCTCTTGGAAGGAGGTTTGGTGCAAACCAAGGTCAGCTGCAGCCCGTGCCTGGTCCAGGACCACCTGGTAGGTGCTACAAAGTAATTTGTGCCTGTGCTGGTGTTGGAGGCTCCTTTAAGGCTACCCTGTGAACTGAAGACAACTGCCACTAGTGCCAGGTGTGGGGCCACTTAGCAAAAGAAATATAGGGCATAATTGAAATAAGATACTGTTTGGGGTTTGTGGACCTTTGAGCAATTTAAGGAAAGTCTTCAGCATTAACTGAGGCTGGCCGCTTGTGTGGAACAGCTGCTGATGATGTTTGAGCCTGATGGGTGAGTTAGGTGGGGTGGAGTTTCAGGGAGTCACCAGAGTTGGGTGAGCAGTGTTAGGCAGGTTAAGGGGGACTCAGATTTGGCATTCACCTGTGCCCACAGGCTGGGTGGGAAGAAGGCACAATAAAGGAACAATGGAGCTTGCCAGTGCTTCCTGGAGAGAGCTGCCCTGACTCCTGCCCCTCTACCCTTAGCCCTGAAGCTAGTTAATTCGACTCCTTCCCATATGTCCCTGGCACTTTTCAAGCAAGTGAGTCTGTGAGCAGGCCCTTTAAGATTTGCAATGCCCAAGTCTCTAGCAGCCTATTGTCTGTCTCAGACATAAACCCCATTGGTCTTCAAGCCAGACTTATGGGGACTTCTATTTCTGGCACTGGTGCCCTGAGATGGAAAGTCCCATGTGGGGCTGGGACTTCTCGCTCCTCAGATGGGACCTCCACAGCCAAGATATCCCTCCTGATTCTTAACCACCACACTGTGGGTGTGGGACCAGCCCATTCTTCATCTCCATTTCTCCTACCAGTCTTGGCGTGGCTTCTTATTTATATCCTTAGTTATAGGAGTTCTGTTTTCAGGTCATCTTCAGGTGGTTCTCAGTGATAATTGTTTTATAATTTAGTTGTAATTTTGATGTGATTATGAGAGGAGATGAGCACTGCAATTACCTTCTCTGCCTTCATGACAGGAAGGCACAAGCTTAGTCCCTTTAAAACCTGGTTTTAAGTTTTGCTAGGGTGTGTCTAGAGTAGCCTCAGGAATTGTTCAGTTGTACCACTAAGGCTTTCCCTAAAGAGACCTTCCAGGATCTCACCGAGTGCCCCAGCTGATCACTCAAGACTGTTCATTCTGGCAAGTAGAGCTCAAATGTCTTCCTGCTATGTGTGAGCTATGGGAATTGTTCTATTTACAACTCCGTGGTTGTTCTTTGCCTTGCCAAGCTTCCCTATGTGCAGGTGTGGCCTACTCCTCAGTAGACTCAAAGGATTTCCTATGTAGATTCCTTAAGTTCTTTCCTAATATAGTTTCTGCTTACTCGAATCCTCCACACAAATTTTGGCTAGCTCAGTCTCCTCCAGTTCTGATCTCTGTCTCAACTCAACAGACCTCTTATTTCTTTTTGTTTTCTCCTTCCTGTACCCACAGTGTGGATATTGCTTTTAGCCAGGAGTAATTGTAGGACTACCTCATTTGTTTACCTTCTTTCTGGGATCAACAATCCTAATATTTTCCAATATCTCTAAACAGTTATTGAGTATTTTGACTATTTTTTTCTAATTAGTTACAGTGTTTTTTTTTGTTTTGTTTTTTTTATGGTAGACCCTTATTATTTCATCATGGCTGGAAGCTTTAATATCTGTTTTGTTTTTCTGGTGAAATTAAAGTCAGTAGGTACACTGCACAAGGTTCTCTGACCATGGATAATGTCACATGAACACTCAGTAACTCACCTTTTTAAGAAAAAGTCTACTCACTTGTTACCTTGCTCCAGCTAAAATTGAGCTTTTTGTCATTTCCTAAAGATGCGTTGGTCTTTTCTGCTTTCATAGCAAAACTCCTCAAAAGCATTTTTTCAGCTTGAAGTCATTTCTTTATCTTCAAAAAAGCTTTTTTTCATTTTTATCTATTTTATACTATAAAGCCATGATATTAATGGTACCTTGTTTAATAGTGTACAGTTTATGAGTTGCTCTCATGTACAAATGTACATATAATAGTTGTATACTCTCATAATATTTTAATTATATATATCTTCCCCTTCCTGTGTTCTATATTCTCTTCTTCCCCAGCTTAGTTTCCATGATACACAATTATCCATTGTCTATATTTTTAATTTGCCTGCCTATGTGGTGTGTGGGTAAAACTCAACCCTAGTCAATCCTAATTTACTCCCTACTGCAGGCCTACTCATGACCAGTAGATTATGGCTGGACAAAAATACACTGCTAAGTGGATTGTTCCTACTTTAAAATTATTTACAAATATCGAGTGTAGTGCTATTTTCCTCTTCTACTTTTTGAGAGGTCAGTTCTCCCTCCCACTTTCAGAGGTGATTTATTTTTACAGATGATCTTTTCATCTCATTTTCCTATTCTCAGTTCATGAGTTTGCCCCCTATTTTACTAAGAAAACAGAATCAAAAGATAACTCTTCCTCATTCTATCACTAAATCTATTGATTTTTCTGCCTCAATGTCCATCTGTTCTGCTTTCTCCCTCATTATGATGCATTACTACCTCTTCTGTCTAAAGTTGATCACTTCACTGTATACTAGATCCCACACTCTCTCTTCTACTCAAAGACATTATTTCTATAATTATTCTGTCTTTCTTTCTCTTGCAAAAATCAGATTTACTCTATCTATTGGATTATTCACATTAGCATACAAAAATGCCATATAATCTCATATGTATATATATTTTAAAACCACTGTAGATCTCACATCCACCTCCTTCCCTATATTATTGTTCCCCATTATAGTGAAGCATCTTAAAATAGTTGTCTGTATTCAATGTCTGTATTCCTCATTTGCCATTCTCTCCTGAAACTCCTCCAGTTAGGCTCCCATCTCTGCTCTGCCTCTGAAACCATCCTTAACAAGGTCACCAGTAATTCACATTGCCAGTTCTAGTTAGTTATTGTTCCTCATAGTAATTTATATTTCAAAAATATTTGACATAGTTGATTAATCCCTCCTTGAAAAACTATTCATTTGGCTTTTGAAGCATTGCTGTCATGATTTTCTTCCTAATTTTTCTTACTTTTACATTTTGCAGTGCCCAAGGCTCAGTCCTTGGTTCTTTCATTTGTCTACATCCAGTTCTGAGATGCTCTCATTCATTCCCATGGCTTTATATACTATCCATTTGTTTGTCAACTCCACATTCTATTTCTTTCTCTGACCTCTTTTTTGAGCTCCAGACTTTTACATCTTTCTGTAAAGATAATAATATTGATATCTCTGGTTGGTATGTTAAAATTCATATGTCCTAAATGGAGCTCTTGCTTTCCCTGCTCTCTGTAAACCTGCTTCTCTTTTTCTTTCTCAGTAAGACTTCATGCCAAAATCCAAGAGTCATCCCAATCCTTCTCTTTCCCCACATCTATATCCAATCCAACAAGTTTTGCCAATTCTCTCTTCAAAATACATAGAGTTAACCACTTCTCAAAAACACATTACTTCTACCATAGCCCAAGCTACTGTCTTTTACCTGTATTATTCCAATGACCTCCTTCACTCAGTAGTAATACCACAGTAGCTGGAGCAATCTTTAAAATTCTTAGATCATGACACACAGACACACACACACACACCCCTACTTAAACCTTCCAGAGGCTTCCTGTGACATTCAGAATAAAATCAAAACTTCTAGGCAAGGTTTACAAGGTCCACCTAAGTTCCCCCTGCCTGTTTCTGCTACCTCAAGACCTAACACTATGGCTGTGTCACTCAGCTGAAGCCCCATGGACCACCTAAGTGGCCTATGAATATGCTAAGTGGATTTCTGCCTCAGAGTCTTTGTCTTCATTGTTCCTTCAGTCTGTAATTCTTTCCTCCAGATCTTTACACGAATCATTCCTTCATTTAGAAGCCTTCCCCCTAACTACTTTATCTTAAATAATTATGTCCTTCCCCCATTTCTCTGTCTCCTCACCCATATTTTTCTTCATAACCCTTATCACTACCAGATTACATGAGTGTGTACATATGTATGTGCTTCTCATCTCTCTCTTCCTCTACAGGGAAAACTTTATGAAAGGAAAAATTTTGGTTAATTATCATGTGCTCATCATGTTGAATAGTACCTGGAACCTTGTAAGTGCTTGATAAATGTGTTGAATAAGTAAAGTCTTACTCCCAATTTCACACGTGGAAACTCAATCTACCACAGCTGGCAGGTTATCAGACTTCAAGTTTATTGGTTTTTGTTTCTTGTTTCTAGAACTTTATCTGATCATTTATTTGTCCTCATTGTATTATTCCTCATTCGAATTATTATGATGATTTACGTTACTCTTTTTTAGTTTTTTAAATTAAAAAAAAAATTTTTTTTATTATGTTGACATTGATTAATGAAATCCAGTAAGTTTCAGGTGTACAATTCAGCAACAGTAAGGTATATGTATATTGCATTGTGTGTCATTGCCCAAAGTTAAATTTCTTTCTGTCACCACATATTTGACCCCTTTTACCCCATATACCTTCCCTCTTCCCCCCACCCTCTGGTAACCACTAATATGTTGTCCGTGTCCATGAGTCTCTGTTTTTCATGTTTGTTGCTTTTAGATTTATATCACACATATAAGTGATATCATGTGGTTTTCAGCTTTTTCTGTATGGCTTATTTCGCTTAGCATAATTATATCAAGATCCATCCATGTTGTCACAAATGGCAGTATTTCATCATTTCTTATGGCTGAGTAATGTTCCATTGTATATTCAATGGACTTTTGCATATTCCATTGTATATCCATAGTTTCTTTATCCAATTATCTGTTATAGGACACTTTAGTTGCTTCCATGTCCTGGCCACCGTGAATAATGCTGCTATGGACATCAGTGTGCAAATGTCTTTTCAGATATGGGTTTTCAAATCTTTGGGGTAAATACCCAGTAGAGGGATTGCTGGATCATACGGAAGATGAATTCTTAGTTTTTTTTGAGGAACCTCCATATTGTTTTCCATAGTGGCTGTACCAATTTGCAGTCTGACCAGCAGTGTATGAGGGTTCCTTTTTCTCCGCATCTTCTCCAACATTTGTTATTACTTGTCCTGATGATTATAGCTATTCAAACAGGTGTGAGATGGTATCTCATTGTGGTTTTGATTTGTATTTCCCTAATAGCTAGCAAAGTTGAGCATCTTTTCAAATATTTGTTGGCCATTTGTATGTCCTCTAGGGAGAAGTGTCTATTCAGGTCCTCTGCCCATTTTTTGATTGGATCATTTGTTTTGTTGTTGTTATTGAGTCGTATGCTTTCTTTGTATATTTTGGATATTAGGCCCTTATCGGAGGCATTGCTTACAAATATATTTTCCCATTCAGATGGTTTTCTCTTGACCTTGTTGACAATTTTTTTTCCTGAGCAGAAGCTTTTTAGTTTGATGTAGTCTCATTCATTGATTGTAGCTTTTACTTCCCTTGCCTTTGAGGTCAAATTCATAAAATCCTCTTTAAGTCCAAGGTCCTTGAGTTTAGTTCCTATGTTTTCTTCTATGTATTTTATTGCTTCAGGTCATATATTCAGGTTCTTAATCCATTTTCAGTTAATTTTGGTGTATGATGATAGACAACAGTCTAGTTTCATTCTTTTGCAGGTGGCTTTCCAGTTTTCTCAGCACCATTTATTAAAGAGGCTTTCCTTTCTCTACTGTATACTTTTGGCTCTTTTGTCAAAAATTATTTGCCATGTAAACATGGGTTTACTTCTGGACTTTCGGTTCCATTCCACTGGTCTGTGTGTCTGTGTTTCTGCCAATACCATGCCGTTTTGATTATTGTCACTTTGTAGTGTAATTTCAAGTCAGGCAGAGTGATGCCTCCAGCCTCGTTCTTTTTTCTCAGGATGGCTTTGGCAGTTTGGGGTCTTTTGTGCTTCTACACAAATCTGATGATTTTTTTGTTCTATTTCTTTAAAAAATGCTGATGGGATTTTGATGGGGATTGCATTAAATCTGTATAATGCTTTAGGTAATAGGTCATTTTCACTATGTTGGTTCTTACAATCCAAGAACATGGAATATCTTTCCATTTCTTTGTATCTTCTTCAGTTTCTTCGAATAAGGTCTTATAGTTTTCATCAGATAGGTCCTTCACATGTTTCGTTAGATTTATTCCTAGGTATTTTATTCTTTTCGTTGCAATTGCAAAAGGAATTATTTTTCCACTTTTCTGACAGTTCATTATGAGAGTATAGGAATGCTATGAATTTTTGAACATTGATTTTGTACCCAGAAACTTTACTGTATTTGCTTATTGTTTTTAGTGTTCTTGTGGAGTCTTCAGAGTTTTCTATATAGAGAATCATGCCATCCGCAAATAGTGGCAGTTTGATTTCTTCATTTCCTATTGGATGCCTTTTGTATCTTTCTCTTGTCTGATTGCACTCTGTAGGACCTCCAATGTTATATTGAATAACAGTGGCAAAAGTGGACAGCCTTGTCTTGTTCCTGATCTTAGAAAAAAAGCTTTTAGTTTTTCACCATTAAGTATAATATTGGCTGAGAGTTTGTCATATATGGCCTTTATTATGTTAAGGTTCTTTCCTTCTATATCAATTTTGTTAGTGTTTTGATCATAAATGGATGCTGTATCTTGTTGAAGGCTTTTTCTGCATCTATTGATATGATCATATGATTCTTGTTTTTTAATTTGTTTATGTGGTGTATCACATTAATCTATTTGCATGTGTTGAACTATCCTTGTGCCTCTGGGATGAAGCCCACTTTATTGTGGTACATAATCTTTTTAATATGTTATATTTGGTTCGCGAGTATCTTATTTAGGATTTTTGCATCTGTGTTCATGAGAGACATTGGTCTGTAGTTTTCTTTTTTTGTATTATCCTACCAGGTTTTGGTATCAGAGTAATACTGGCCTATAAAATGAATTGGGAAATATAGCCTCCTCTTCAATTTTTTGGAAGAGGAGAGTAGGTATTAAATTGAGGAGAATAGATATTAAATCTTCTTTGAATGTTCGGTAGAATTCACTGGTGAAGCCATCTGGTCCTGGACTTTTACTTTTTGGTAGGTTTTGATGATTGTTTTATTTTCCATACTGTTGATCAGTCTATTTAAATTTTCCAGTTCTTCTTGATTCAGTCTAGGAAGATTGTATTTTTCTAAGTACTGGCCCATTTCTTCTAGGTTATTAAATTTGGTGTTATATACTTTTTCATAGTATTCTTGTATGATCCTTTGTATTTCCGCGATATCAGTTGTAATTTCCCCTCTTTCATCCCTGATTTTATTTGTGTCCTTTCTCTTTTTTCTTTAGTGAGTCTAGCCAGGAGTTTGTCAATTTTATTAACCTTCTCAAAGAACCAGCTCTTTGTCGCATTTATTTTTTCTATTTTTTTTTTCAACTTTATTTATTTCTGCTCTAATTTTGATTATTTCTTTCCTTCTACTGACTTTAGACTTCATTTGTTCTTTTCTCTTTCTTGGTTTGGAGATAAGCTTGTAATGATATGAACTTTCCTCTTATGACTACCTTTGCCATGTCCCCAAAATTTTGATATGTTGTACTATCATTATCATTCGTTTCTATGTATCTCTTGATCTCTCTTCTTACTTCTTCTCTGACCCAGTTATTCTTCAGTAGCATGTTGTTTAATCTCCATGAATTTGTGGTTCTTCCTGATTTCTTTTTGCAGTTGATCTCTAGTTTCAAAACATTATGATCAGAGAATATGGTTGGTATGATTTCAACCCTCTTTTATTTGTTGAGGCTATCTCTGTGTCCTAGTATGTGGTCGATATGTCCAGTTGGTACAATGTGTTATTTAAGGACATTATTTCCTTATTGATTTTCTATTTGGATGATCTGTCCATATCTGTCAGTAGGGTATGGGTATTAGGTCCTCTGCTACGATAGTGTTTTAGTCTGTTTCTCCCTTTAGTTTTGTTAGTACTTGCTTTACATATTTCGGGGCTCCCTGATTGGGAGCATAGGTTTTAATAAGTGTTATGTCTTCTTGGTGCATGATTCTATCATTACAAAGTATCCCTCAGTATCTTTCTTTACCTTTTTTATTTTGAAGTCTATTTCATCTGATATTAGTACCGCTTCTCCCGCTTTTATCTGAATGCCTTTTGCTTAAAATATCATTTTCCATCCTTTCTCTTTGAGTCTATATTTGTCTTTGGAGCTGAGATGTATCTCCTGGAGGCAGCATCTGGTTGGGTTTTGTTTTTTGATCTATTCTGCAACTCTGTGCCTTTTTATTGGTGAGTTCAGTCCTTTTACATTTAGGGTAATTATTGAAATATGAGATCTTTTTGTAGCCATTTTATCTTTTGCTTTCTGGTAGCTCAGTGTTTCTGTTGCTTCCTTATCCTTGTGTTTCCATTTTTTTAATTTGGTTTGTTTTTGTGGGTTTTCTCTCTGTTCCTTCTTGTTTTCTGTTATGTACTTCAGTTCTGAATCTTTAGCATGTGGTTACTGTTATGAATATGTAAAGGATAGTTATATATATACACCCATTTTCTTCTGCATGTTCTTAATCTCCATTTCCTTTTGTGAATGTAGATCTTTGAATCCTCCCCTTTTCAGTCATTGTTGTTTCACTTTGTCCCTGTGTATGCTGAACGTTCATTACTATCTTGCTATAGTAATTCTCTTCTTATTATTTAAGCTTATAATGCCCTGTTCTTGGTAAAGGTTGCACTCCTCTGCTTCCGTTTGCCTGATAGTCACCTTATGCTATATATATGTGTGTGTGTGTGTGTGTGTGTGTGTATACACACACACACACACACACACACACACATACATATTTTTTGGTCATTTTGTTTTAAGTGAGCTGACCCCTTTTAGTATTTCCTATAGTGCAGGCCTCGTAGTAGAGAATTCCCTCGATTTTTTTTATATCTGGGAAGGTCTTTATTTCTCCTTAATATCTAAAGGAGAGCTTAGCTGGACACATTATTCTAGGCTGGTAGTTCCTTTTACTTAATATTTTGAATATGTGATTCCACTCCTTTCTGGCTTGTAAGGTTTGTGCTGAGAAGTCTAACGATAATCTAATGGGTTTTCCTTTATAAGTTATTGCTTTCTTCTCCCTGGCTTTCCTGAGAATTCTGTCTTTGCTGTTGATTTTTGATAATTTTAATACAATATATTTTGGTGAAGACCTTTTTGGCTTGAGATAATTGGGTGTTCTGTGGACGTCTTGAATTCCAAGCTCCAGCTCATTCCTTAGATTTGGGAAATTCTCGTCAGCTATTTGTCTGAAAACGCTTTCTAGTCCCTGCTCCCTTTCCTCGCCTTCGATAATGCCCATTATTCTTACGTTTCATCTCCTGATGTTGTCAGCTAGTTCTCGTATTTTTCTTTCATTATTTTTCATTCTTTGGTTTATCTTCTTCCTTCTGATTTATTTCTAGATTGTGTCTTCAATATCACTTATTCTTCCTCCATTTGGTCGACTCTATTTCCTAAGCTTGCTACTTCATAATTCATGTATTTTAGTGTGTTCTTCATCTCCAGAAGTTCTATTTGGTTCTTTTTTAGGGTTTCAGTCTCTCTACTAAAAAACTCATTCTGCTGATCTAGTTGTTTTTGTTTTTGTTTTTTTTCAATTCCTGGAATTGTTGATATGAATTATTTTCGATCTCATTACGTTTTTCCAGAAGTACCATCCTGAATTCTCTGTCATTTAAGTCTCATATTTCTGTGTTTTTAAGCTTGTTTTCCGGAGAACATCTTGGTTGTTCATGGCATTTAATGGACTATTTCTCCACCTGGACATCAATGGAAATGTATTCTGCTTTTTTCCCCCCAGAAAGAAGATTTATCATATAAAAGTCTCTCTTTAGCCTGTTGCTAAGAAGGCGTTTTCCTTTTGGTTTCCAGTAGGTGTTGTCTAAGCCTCTTGGATCCCTGCTTTATATATAGCCTTAATAATGCATTTTTTTCTTATAAATATTCAATCACTATTGCTACCCTCAGTCTCAGTCCCTGTCAGTGTCATATACAGTTTTGGTAGCGTTTGCTCAGATTCTCCTGGTGTTTGGTTTTGGAGGATATTGGGGGAGGCGCCCTCTGAGTTGGAGGATGGGGGCTGCAGCTTGGCTTCATCTTTTGCAACTGCAGCTGTTAATAATCAGCTGTTGCCTCTCTGCCGTCCCCACTTTCCTGCTTTCTGACCTGGTCCCTGGGCACTGCCACTGTGTGGAGCTCACAGCTCTCTCAGGCATCTTCTTTCCTACCCCTACTCCTACAGGGAGCTCTGGCTACGAGAGGCACTTCTTTGTTTCTCCCAGTCTACCACCTGACTCCCGAGGTTTTGACCTGTGGTAGCTCTTACTCGCAGATCCATTGCTCAGATGTGCTTGTGTGCAGGTTGGGTGCTTTTTGTTGAGTTTAGTTGTTCAGTTTGTTGTTGTTTCAAGGGGAGAGATCTGGGGACATCTCTCACTCTGCCATGCTTCTGATGTCACTGAGAATTTTTTAAATTCTTTATGCAATGGACTAGGAATGGTCCCATATTCCATTCAGACAGTCTGTAAAACACCTTGCTCTCTCAAGACTGGGTCTTTGAAAAAGGCTCTGGCTGTAATTTGCCTAAGTGAAGGTGTTTTGTGAGTATTTAGTAGGTCTAAGTGCTAAAGCTTTTACATGGAGGAGCCAGGCTCAGCAATTGCTTCCCCAAATTATAGTGTTCACCAAGACAAAAGGTCTTGATTTCCCTTCTCTAGTCACCAACAAAATGCTTCTCTCCCTAAGAATTTTAAAACTGACCACAGTAAGAAAAGGAGTGGATCTCGCTCTGAAAATAGACACACTGGCTTTTAATGTTAAGGATTAACTGCTGTCTCTACTAGGCCACAGACCATCAAATAGAATAACCTTGAACCAGTTACAAAACCCGTAACGTTCTTACGAAAGTGATCCTAGTCTCTAAAATTCCTAATTCCCTTCAAATGGAAGGTCTAGAATGAAAAACTTGAACTCTCTTGTCAGTCCCCAGCTTTTAGGCATTATTAAGGCTTTATACAAAGTTGTCAGCATTCAGGAAAGGCTTTCAAACTCAATTTGTGTTACTCTTAAAGCATTTACTAGATTTTGTCTTTTCCTGTGGCTACTGATAACTTTTTCTCTTTTTGCCTTCTTCTAGTATTATATGAATGCTTTAAAATTTGAGAGAATGGTAAATTATTTCTCCTTGAATCTCATAGTAGTTGAGTGTTAAAATTAGATTTGATTTTATATAAGTTATCTAGCTTTTTCTTTTAAAATTAATGTAAAATTCAGGGCTTCAGATTTTTCATAAATTTTTTCTCTAGAAATATGAAAACTGCCAAATTTTTTGTAATAATAGACTTACTTTATTGAGTATTGTCAGGATCCAAGCTCTCTCATAACAATATTGGTATCCTGTCTGCATTTTATAAAAAGTACTTGAGTATGATTGAAAATAGAAATGTTTTCAAGTTTTCAAAAAGGTTTTTCCTGTCTTTAGTGGATTTACTTAAATAAGAAAATTTCCTGCTTTACTATTCTTCTGATTATCTATTTTCTTTTTCACTTCTCCCATGAAGAGGGACAGACAGTATTGATTCCGTAGTAGGGGACATATGTGGTGAAGGATGGTTTTCATTTTTCTGTGAAGTAGGTTACAAAGTTACCAAGAATTGTGGACTTTGTAGCTAATGAGAATCTCTGCATTTTCCATGTGAACAGTGAGATAAATTGGGCTTGCTCTTAGTGTAAGCTACCACCCACAAAGCTGTGAAGAAGGCTGGTGATAGCAGATGGTATTCATACACAGTTTGATTTGTTTAGAAACTTACATAAAGAGCAGCATGTGTTTTGTTTAGTTTTCCCCTTAATTACTCAGAGCCAGAGAGATCAGTTTTGAAATAAAACACAGTGATACAGCCAGGAGAAAATGTATAAAAGAAGAAAAAAGAGAACTGTATTTTTAACTGTATCATTTCAATTCCATGATATTTATTATGTTTTTTGTATAAGGCTCTGTACTAGGCATTGCAGGCTGTGCAAAGAAGAGTGAGTTAAGTATCACAAAATAAATTCTGTTCAATAAACATGTCACCAGTACCTCTTACATGCCACTACAGTGCTGGGAATATGGAAATTAAGACAGTTCTTATCCCCAAGAAGCTTACTCTATAGTGAGGAGAATGAACTAAATGGGTAGATTCAGTTCCACACAATAGGTACTTTGATATATGTATACCAAGATGCTATATAGAAGCTCTGAAGAAAGGGTACTTAATCCAACCTGAGAGGATAGTGAGGAATATAGGGAAGGCTTCTGAGAGGAGGTAAAACCGTAGTGTACAGCCCTAGCTGAGTCTTAAAGGCTGAGTAGGTGCTAGTCACGTAAAAATGAGGATGAGGTAGGAATCAAGGCAGAAGGAAGAGCATGAGCAAAGGCTCAAAAGCAAGATACAGCATGACTGTTTGACAGATCCAAGTACTGCTGACATAGCCAAAAGGAACATCTGGGGTTGGATATGAGATTATGGTGCCAAATTATGATGGAGTTTGGAGTTTATCCTATATGTACATGTTTCTTTTGATGTTAATTTAAGTTTGGCCTGCAGATTCTCTGCAATAGCATCTCTTAGAATATTTGCAGAAATGCAGGTCTAAACCCACCCCAAAATGTAAAAAATAATCCATAGGATCTGTTGTTTTTGCTCAGAATTGGGATTTCTCTATAAGACTAATGTTGAATGCTCTGTATTTAACAATTATTTTTTTTAAATGATATACCTTGTCAGTTTTACACAACAATATTTATGTGGGAGTTTATGCCTTACATTGGTGTTTTGGGAGGTTCCCAAAGTAAGAACTATAAAGAGTTGCTTATAAAATATAGAGGATATTTATATTGTATCTTGGGGTCAATAAAGAGAGGCAGAGAATTACTAACAATAATTTGAAAGCCTAATTTATGACTGTATCTTTGAAGATATATTTTTCTAGTACCAAGTCAAGAATTCCTTGAGACCTCTATCACTTAGTGCTCAGCCTCTAATGCTCTGTGCGTGTGTGTGTATGTGTGTGTGTGTGTGTGTGTGTGTAAAATTTGGGAGAAAGCAAGGAATGTGAAAATGGAAAATGTTGCAAAATAGTAGAGGAAACATATTTATAAATGCTCCATATATCTCTTTTACTTTACAGGAATTAGAAAATAAAAGACGACTTCAAAAACAAGCTTCCACTAGTCAAAATGCTACAGAAGTTCGCTTGAATAGAGCTCTAGAAGAAGCAGAAAAGTATAAATTGGAGCTAAGCAAATTAAGGCAAAATAACAAGGTATGGAAAAATTGAATAGTTATATTAATGATTACCTTTGCTAACTTCCTCTTTTATGTAAGAATTAATAGTTTTTACATTATAATTCTCATTGTCATGGTGAACATTTCTCTTTTCAAAAATACATTTGTTATCGATATGTACATTTTCAGTAAGTTAGGATTATATTGCTTGGGCTGTTGCCGTGATTGGGTGATAACATAACTATTTGGAGGATTCATTCATTTTTTTCATTCAACAAATATTCATATGTTTTTTACACTCAACACATATAATACTATGCCCATATTATATGCCATATTATATACTTTTTCTAATCTCTGGGGATAAATGATGGGGAAAAGTCTCTTGTATCTCAAGTCTGTTTTATCCTTCTTTGAGGCCCAATTTTCTAATATATAACACCAGGGGCCATTTTATAGGTCAGTGGTTCTCAAACTTGAGCAAGCACTTGGCGCACTTGTTAAAACATAGGTTGCTGGGCCCTACCCACAAAGTTTCTGATACAGTAGGCTTGAGAATGTGCAGTTTTAACAAGTTCTCAGGTAACACTGATGCCACTGGTTCTGAGATAACATTTTGATAACTACTGTTATAATTACTGTATTCCCAGTATTTAGCTAAAGGTTGTCATAGAATTAGCACTCAATTTCTAAAATATCTGTTGAATAAATGAAGGCTTAAATACTGATGTGTGCGAAAACCTTTGTACACTCTGTAAATATTGGCTATTAGTTTTTGGTTCTGCGTCAACCTGTAAGTGATGCTCCATTGGCATCTCTCCCTTAGGACAATATTTAAGAATTTAACAATGGCTTGGATAATGAAATTAGGAGCCACCTTCATTACATACACAAAATGATATGTTTTTGGATTAAATTAGTAGCATTATAGGACATAGAACAAAACTGAACTTGATAAGTCCTCCGTGTTTAACAGGCAAATATGTTACAGTGACTACAGAGCTTTAAGATATCTTGTGAGACAGTTTGTATAATCAGGCTATGTTCATATTCAAGAGCCATTGATGGCATGATGACAGGGATTTATTAATAGAAGTTATTAAATGAACAAGTTAAAAAGTCTTGCCTTATTTCTAACTTTTCTCTTTGAGGGATGTTTTTGGGATATACAGTAAGTTATTCCTTGGGGTCTAATATATATAAGGTTTTCTTTTGTGAGCGGGTATATTTTTTTCCATTTTAATTCTTTGTACCTTGCTTCTCATTCTGATTAGACATGTAATTAGGTAAGCAATTAAAATTATTCAGGTCTATATGTTTAATAAGGTTTCCTGAGGCCACTGACAGGCCGATGAACTCACAAGTGTAATAGGGTGCTATACAAGGGGCAAGTTTTTCATTAACACCATAAGGGTCTCTGGCCCAATGAATGGAGTTTGATAAGTAATACTTGCTACAAGTGAAGAAGAAAAAGAAAAAAAAAGAAATAAGGTTTCCATAAAATAAAACAAGATTGCCTCATAGTCATCAGAAAGTTAGATTTATTTAAAAAATAATAATAAACTTATCATCCGCAGAGGTTAGGAAACCAAGTAATCTGGCTTTAGAGTGACTTTTGAAATGATGTCAATCAACTTAAACCAGATGCTGCATGAGTGCAAGAACCCCAACTATCTCATTCACTGCTGTGCCTCAGTGTATGGAACATAATAATTGCCTCTGAAACACACTGAAGGAAGGAATGATGAAAGATTCAAGAGGGATGATGTGATGGTTTAACTGGAATTCTACTTAAAAACAGGACATTTGATAGAAATATTTATGAGGCCTGCTAGGTGCCTGCCAGATCTTTATTAGAGGCTAGAGATGTAAAAGTGATAAAAAATAAATGTGGTCCTAGTAGTCAAGCACCTTATGAGTGAAGAAATTGGATGTCATTTAGACAATTCATCAAACAAAAGTAAAGGGCAACTGTAATAAATGCCATGATGGGGGTACATGGTGCTTTAAGCAGGTAACCAGGTCAGTGAATGCTTTTTAAAAATATAATGTTAAACTAAGATCTTAATAACATATAGGAGTTATGTGCCAGGGAGAGGTTGTGGACACAAGGACTAGTATGTAAAAAATAGCTCTATGGCAGGAAAGAACAGAAGGCAATAAAAGGCAGGAATGGATGTGAAGGGAGTGTTACACAGTGAGACTTCAAATATAGGTAAAGGCCAAACCATCTAGGTCTTTCAGGTCATGTTAAGTATTTTCCATTTTATCCAAAAAGCAATGCAAAGCCACTACATGGCCATTTTGAAAAGCATTAGGGGAGACTATGCTGTGATCAGATATGCATCTGGAAGGTATTTCTCTGTTTGAAGAGTGGAGAATTGATTGCAAGGAGGCCAGAATGAATGCAGATAGACTGGTTAAGAGTAACTATGTGAGACATGATGATGTAGCTTGGATTAAACTGTTAGTGGTAGAAATGGAGAGAAAGCAGTATTGAAACATACACCTAGGAGTGAATATCACTAGGATATGATGATGGACTATATATGGGATCATGAGAAAAGGAAGCTTAAGGGGGGATGTTTTGACTTCTAGTCTTCAGAACTAGATACGTGGGGCCATTCACTGAAATAAGCAACACAAATAAGTTCGAGGAAGAAGACTGAGTTGTTTCAAACCATGTTAAATTTGAAGATACTCCAAGAAATCCAAGGGGGGATATGAAGATTTAGGGGAGAAGCCTGCCCAGAGATTGTAGCAGAAGCCACTAGTGACTAGGAAGACAAGATTAAGAGGAGCGATGCAAGAGCCCAGAGCTGAACCTTGAAAAGTTCCTGTACAATATTTCCAAAGAAGTCATCAACATTGTCGACTACTACTGAGGAGTGGTCAAGTTCTATAAGAACTGAAAAAATTGGCTGGGTTCAGTAACACAGAAGTGACCTTAGAAATGTTTTGATAGAGTGATAGGGAAGAAGCTAAATTCAAGGAGGATGAAAAATGAATACAAGTGAGAAAATGGAGACAGTGGGTATATGTAATTCTTTCAAGAAGCTTAGCTAAAGGGTAGAGCTGGAGGGACATAAAGGAATTGAGTGAATTTTTTTTATTGAATTACTTTCCATACAATAAAATGCATATATTTTACATGTATAATTTTATGATTTGGGGCTTTTGTACATCTGTGTAACTATCACTTTAATCAATATATAGAATATTTTCACCACCCCCCCAAAAGTAACCTTGTCCTTTCCAGGCACTATATCCTCCTCTCAGAGATACTACTGTTCTGATATTCCTGTTCTTGAATTTCATATAAACTGAATTGCACAGAATGTTTTCTTTTGTGATTGACTTCTTTCACTAGGCATAATGTTGAGATTTAGCTGTTGTGAGTTGTTTTTTCCCTTGATCAATCTTGTTAATGCCTTATCAATTAATCTTTTCAAAGAACCAACTTTTGGTTTTCTGTTTTCTGTTTTCTATTTTCACTGAATTCTCCTTATATTCTCCTGTCTAAAACTTAAATTTATTGGGATGACATTGGTTAATAACATTATATAAGTTTCAAGTATACAATTCTATAATACATCATCTGTATACTGCACTGTGTGCTCACCACCCAAAATCTAGTCTCAGCATGTATTTGACCTCCTTTACCTTCATCCTCCCCCAATCGCCTTCCTCTCTGATAATCACCACACTGTTGTCTGTGTCTCAGTCTGTTTGTTTTGTTTGTTGCTTTCTGTTTTATATCCCCCATATGAGTGAAGTCATATGTTTCCTGTCCTTTTCCATCTGACTTATTTCACTCAGCATGATACTCTCAAGATCCATCCATGTTGTTGCAAATGACAGCGTTTCATTCTTTCTTATGACTGAACAGTATTCCATTGTATGTACTACATCTTCTTTATCCACTCATCTGTCAGAGGACACTAAGGTTGTTTTCATGCCTTTGCTACTGTGAATAATGCTGCAATGAACATAGGGGTACATATATTTTTATGAATAAATGTTTGCAGATTGTTCTGGTAGATACCCAGAAGAGGGATTGCTGGGTCCCTCTGTGGTAGCTTTATTGTTAATTTTTTGAGGAACTTTCATACTGTTTTCCATAGTGGCTGTACCAATTTACATTCCCACCAGCAGAGGGTTCCTTTTTTCCACATCCTCTCCAGCAGCTGTTTTTGTCTTATTGATAATAGCCATTCTAACAGGTGAGAGGTGGTATCTCATTGTGATTTTGATTTGCATTTCCCTTATAGTTAGTGAATTTGAACATCTTTTCATATGTCTGTTGGCCATTTGTTTGTCTTCTTGGGAAAAGTATCTGTTCAGGTCCTCTGCCTATTTTTTAATTGGATTGTTATTTTGTTGAGTTCTGTGTGTTCTTTATATATTTTGTATATTAGCCCCTTATCGGAGGTGGTGTTTACAAATATCTTCTCCCATTTGTTTGGTTGCCTTTTTGTTGATGGTTTCCTATGCTATGCAGAAGCTTTTTAGTTTGATGTAGTACCATTCATTTATTTTTGTTTTTACTTCCCTTGCCTTTGGGGTCAAGTTCACAAAAGCCTCTCCGAGACCAAGGTCCATAATTTAGTACCTGTGTATCTTCTATGTATTTTATTGTTTCAAGTCTTATATTTATGTCTTTAATGCGTTTTGAATTAATTTTTGTGTATGGTGTCAAATAGCAGTGTAGTTTCATTCTTTTGCATGTGGCTTTCCAATTTTCCCACCACCATTTATTGAAGAGGCTTTCCTTTCTCCATTGTATGTCTTCAGCTCCCTCGTTGAAAATTAGTTTTCCATTTACGTGTTGATTTATTTCTGGGCTTTCATTTCTGTTACATTGGTCTCTGTGTGTGTTTTTCTGCCAGTACCATAATGCTTTGATTATTGTTTCTTTGTGGTATGATTTGAAGTCAGGGAGTGTGACACATTTGCCTTTTCTTAGAATTGCTTTGGCTCGTCGTGGTCTTTTGTGGTTTCATACAAATTTGATTTTTTTTGTTCTATCTCTCTGAAAAAATGTTATTGGGATTTTGATGGAGATTGCATTAAGTCTGTACATTGCTTTAGATAACATGGCCATTTTAACTACATTTAACTTCCAATTCATGAACACAAAACATCTTTCTATTCCTTTCAAGTCTCTTAGTTTTCAGTGTATAGGTCCTTCACTTCCTTTGTTAAATTTATTCCTGGGTATTTTAATCCTTTTTGTTGCAATTGCAAATTGCATTTCTTTTTCTGATATTTTATAGTTGGTATACAGGAATGCAATGGATTTTTGTACATTGATTTTATATCCTGCAACTTTACTGTTTATTGTTTCTAGATTTTTGGTGGAGTCTTTAGGGTTTTCTATATATAGAATCATGTCAACTATAATAAGAAACAATTTTACGTGTTCATTCTAAATTTGGATGACTTATTTTTATCTCTTGCCTGATTGCTCTGACTAGGACTTCCAGGACTATTTTGAGTAACAGTGGTGAGAATGGGCCTACTAGTCTTGTTACTGATCTTAGAGGAAAAACTTTCAGTTTTTCACCATTTTATATAATAGTAGCTGAGGGTTTGTCTTTATTATATTGAGGTATATGGTCTTTATTATGTTGAGGTATTCTCCTTTTATACCATTTTATTGAATATTTTAATCATTAATGTATCTTGTCAAATGCTTTTTCTGCACCTATTGATATGATCATATGATTTTTATTTATTTTGTTAATGTGGTGAATCACATTGATTGATTTCAATATGTTGAACTCTACTTGATTGTGATGTATTATCCTTTTAATGTATTGCTGTATTCGATTTGCTATTATTTTGTTTAGTATTTGTGTATCTATATTCATCAGAGATATTTGACTATAATTTTCTTTGTCCTTGCTAGTTTTTGGTATCAGGGTGATGTTGGCCTCATAAAATGAATTGGGAGATTTTGCCTTGTTTTCAGCTTTTTGGAAGTTTGAGAAGGATAGGTGTTAAATAGTCTTTCAATCTGTGGTAGAATTCACAAGTGAAGCCATCTGGTACTGGACTTTTGTTCTTTGTAAGGTTTTCGATGACTTTCGATTTTCTTACTATTGATCAGTCTATTTAGATTTTCCAGTTCTTCATGATTCAGTCTGGGAACATTATATATTTCAAACAATTTATCCATTTCTTCTAGGTTATTGAATATGGTGGCATATAGCCTATCATAGTATTCTTGTATAATCCATTGTATTTCTTTGGTATACATTGTAACTTCTCCTTATCATTTCTAATTTTGAGTCTTTTCTCTTTTTCCCTTAGTGAGTCTTGCCAGAGGTTTGTCAATTAATCTTCAAAAAATCAGCTCTTAGTTGTGTTAATTTTTTCTACTGTCTTTTTCTCTATTTTGCTTAATTCTGCTCCAAATTTTATTTATTTTTTTTCTTTCTATCAATTTGGGGTTTCATTTGTTCTTTTTCTAGTTCTTTAAAGTAAAACGTTAGATTGAGATTTTCCCTGTTTCTTGAGGTAGGTTTGTAATTCTATAAATTTTCCTCTTAGTACTGCTTTTGTTGCATCCCCAAAATTTTGATACGTCGTATTATTGTTCTCATTTGTCTCTATGTATCTTTTGATCTCGTATTTCTTTCTTTGACCCAGTAGTTGTTCAGTAGCATGTTGTTTAATCTCCACATATTTGTTTTTCTCAGCTTTCTTTCTGCAGTTGACTTTGAGTGTCAAACTGTTGTGGTCAAAGAATATTTTGGTATGATTTCAATCTTAAATTTATGGAGGCTAGTTTTGTGCTCTAACATAGTCTGTTCTTGAGAGTGTTCCATATGCACTAAAGAAGAATGTATATTATGATGTTCTAGGATGAAAAGCTCTGTAAATATTGATTATGTCCATTTGGTCTAATACATCATTTAAGGCTGATATTTATTTATTTATTTTCTGTTTGGATCATCTATCCATTGCTGTCAATGGGGTATTTAATTGTGTTTTTAATTGTGTTTTTGTCAGTTTCTCCCTTTTGTTCTGTTAGTAATTTCTTTATATATTTTGGTTCATATATATTGGATGTATATGTATTGATAAGTTTTATGTCTTCTTGATGTATTGTCTTTATCATTATAAAATGTCTCTCTTGTTACCTTTTTAATCTTGAAATGTATTTTATCTGACATAAATGCAGCTACAGCTGCTTCCTCTGGATTCCTTAGAGTATCATCTACTTACTTTGACTCTGTGTTTATCTTTGTAGCTGAGATGAGTCTCCTTAAGGCAGCATATAGTTGGGTCTTGTTTTTTAAATCCATCCTGCTACTCTGTGCCTTTTAATTGATGAATTCAGTCCATTTACATTTAGATTTATTGATATATGAGGACTTGGTATATGAGATCTATTGATATTTGAGGGCTTCCTATAGCCACTTTTTGTTTTCTAGTTGTTCAATGCTTCGATTGTTTCTTTTCCTTGTGTTTCTCTCTGCTGTTTTAGTTTTGTGGTATTCTATGATTTTTTCCCTCCATTTCCTCTTTTATGTAATGTGTCTCCATTCTAGATTTTTGTTTTGTGGTTACCAGTATTTCTACACAGAAAAAAAGTTCCATACATATAATAGCCTCTTTTCTTCTTATTGCATCTAATCTCCATTGACCTGTGCAAATTCAGTTTTTTCCCCCTCCCCTTTTGTGTTTTTTTTTGTTGTTACAAATTATCCCAATTTATGCTGTGCATTCATTTCCAAACTGCAGTAGCTTTTTTTTAAAAAAATGCTTTTACCACCTTTAACCTTTGTTAAAAAGGTGAACAAAAATTGTAATTGCCTGCTTCTGTCTTTGTCATCTCACAGTTTTGTATCCTTTTGCCTTTTGTTTCAGCAACATCCTTTCAGCATGTACTGTAATGCAGGTCTTATAGTGGTAAATCTCCTTAGCTTCTGTTTGTCTGGAAAATCCTTTATTTCCCCATCAAAACTTTGTCAGATATATTATTCTTTGCTGGTGATTTCTCTCTTATAATATTTGAATATTTGATTCCATTCTCTCCTGGCTTGAAGGGTTTCTACTGAAAAACCAGTGATAATCTAATGTGGTTTCTTTTATAGGTTACTATCTTCTTTTCCCTAACTGCCTTGAGAATTCTTTGTCATTAACTTTTGAGAGCGTTAATATAGTTGCCTTGGACGAGGTCATTTTGCACTGAAATAGTTCTGTTAGCTTCTTGAATTTGAGTGTCCAGCTCCTTCCATAGGTTTGGAAAGTTTCTCATCAATCATATGGTAGTTCCATTTTTAATTTTTGAGCAGCCTCCAAACTGTTTTCTATAGTGGTCATACTATGTACAGTCCCACCAACAGTACACAAAGGGTTTTTTTTTTCCCCCACATCTTCATCATTTGTTATATGCTGTCTTTTTGATCATAGCCATTCAAAGAGGTGTGAGGTGATATTTTATTGTGGTTTTGATGTGCATTTCCCTAGTGATGTTCAGCACCTTTTCATGTACCTGTTGGCTATTTGTATATCTTCTTAAGAAAAATGCGTGTTCTGGTCTATTGCCTATTTTTAAATTGGATTATTTGGTTTTTTACTTTTGAGTTGTTAAGAGTTCTTTATACATTTTGAACATTAACCTTTGCAGATATATGGTTTGCAAATATTTTTTCCCATTCTATAGGTTGCCTTTTCATTTTGTTGATTATTTCTTTTGCTATGAAGAAGCTTTTTATTTGGATGTAATCCTACGTGTTCATCTTTCATTCTGTTGCTTATGCTTTAGCTGTCATATCCAAAATATTATTGCCAAGACTCATGTCAAGAAGCTTTTCTCCTATGTTTCTTCTAGGAGATTTATGATCTGGTCTTACATTTAAGTCTTTAGTCATTTCATGTTAATTTTTGTGGGTAGTGTAAGTTAGGAGTCTAGTTTCATTATTTTATGTGTGAATATCCAGTTTTCCCATCACCATTTATTGAAATGGTTATCCTTTCCCCATTGTGTATTCTTGGCTCCCTTGTCAAATACTAGGTGATCATATGGTCATGGGTTAATTTCTGGCCTCTTGATTCTGTTTCATTGATCTGTGTTTCTGTTTTTATGCCAGTACCATACTATTTTGATATATATAGCTTTTTATGTACCTTGAAATCAGGAAGTGTAGTGTCTTCTACTTTGTTATTCTTTCTCAGGATTCCTTTGGCTATTTCGAGTCTTTTGTAGTTCCATATAAATTTTAGGATTGCTTTTCTACTTCTGTTTAAAAAAAAAATGCCACTGGAATCTTGATAAGGATTGCATTGAATCTATAGATGACTTTAATAGTATGGACATTTTAACAATATTAATTCTTCCCATCCATTAACACAGATTGTTTTTTATTTGAGATTTTTTTATATTAATGTAGGCATTTATGCAATGTGCTTCCCTTTTAGAACTTCTTTTGCTTCATCCCACAAGTTTTGGACGTTGTTTCCATTTTTATTTGCCTGAAGATGCTTTATTTCCTTTTTAATTTCTTCTTTGATCCATTGATTGTTCACTAGAGTCATGATATCTTTGGCGAAATGTCTGTACAAGTCTTTATTTCATTTAGAATTTTTTTAATGAACTTTAATTTTTAGAACAGTTTTAGATTTACATAAAAATTGTGAAGTTAGTATAGTGTTTCTATAATCTACAGTTTCTTTTGCTACTAAGATATACATTAGTATGGTACATTTGTTATGGTTAATAAGTGAATCAATAACATTATTAACTAAAATCATATTTTCATATTTCCTTAGTTTTTCTCTCCTTGGTTTATTTTTTTAAATTGAGTCGATTTATTATAAACACATTTTAAAAGTTCTTTATATATCATAACTACATGTCTTTTGTTAGATATATGCTTTGCAAATATCCCTTGCCTTTTATTTTTAACAGTTTTTTTGAAGAGCAAAGTTTTAAATTTTAATGAAGACCAATCTATTATTTTTCTTTTACAATTTATGCTTTTTGTGTCCTATTTAAGAATACTTTGCTAAACTTAAATTATCACTAAGATTTGCTTACAGATGTTGTAGAGTTTGAGCTTTTATGTGTAATTGAGGTTTTGTGTATGATATAAAGGTTAGGATTAATTATTGGCATATGTGCAGCGCTATTTGTTCAAAAGGTTATCCTTTCATCATTGAATTGCCATGGCACCTTGTTGAAAATCAGTTGCCCAGATAGGTGTGGATCTATTTCTGGAATCTATGTTTTCCATTGATCTGTATGTCTATCTTTATGCTAATAATTCACTATCTTGATTCTTAAACCTTTATAAAAAAATCTTAAAAATCACATAGTATGATTTTGTTCTTTTCATAAACTGCTTGACTATTCTAAGGTCCTCTGCACTTACATATACATTTTAGAATCACCTTGCTAGTTTCTAAAAAAAATCCTGTTGGAGTTTTGATTGACATTGCATTGAAATTGTAGACCAATTTGGGGAAAAGTGACACTGTAATATTGTCATTCATATCATGAATAGAGAATATCTGCTTATTTATGCCTTTATTTTCTCTAATCACATTTTTATAGTTTTCAGTATATATATGTCTTGTATATATTTTTCAAAGTTATCTCTTAGTAATTCATTTTTTTATTATAAATTTTTTAAATTCCAATTTCTAGTTGTTGCTAGAATTGAGAAACACAACTTTTTTATACTGAATTTGTATCTTGAAACTTTGCTGAAGTCACTTATTTTAGAGTCTTCAGATTTCTACACAGGCCAAGGATAGTCAAACTTTTTCTGTAATGGACCAGCTAATAACTGTTTTAGGTTTTGTAGGCTACATGTGATCCCTGTTATTCTTCACTGGTTTTCTTTTCTTAAAAAATTTTTGTTTAACTCTTTCAAAAATAAATTCTTAGTTAATGTGGAAAGATTTTAGATTTCAAATTCAATTTCTTTTACTGGCATGGAAATATTCTATATAGAGCTGTTTGTCTCTTATTGTGTGATTTGGGTATGTCTTTTGAGGAATCTGTCCATTTTATGTTGTCAACTTTACTGGCATTTTTTTACATTATTTCTTTATTGTCCTTTGCATAATTGTAGAATTTATAGTGATGTTCCTCTTACATTCTCATGGGATTTTTCCCTCTTTCATTCTTGATATTGATAACTGTATCCTCTTCTTTTCCTAATCAGTCTTACTAGAGGCTTACTAAATCTGGTGTCATTGATTTTCCTCTACTGTTTTTGTTTTTCATTGATTTCTTCTCTTTATTATTTCCTTCCCTCTCTTTACTTTGGGTTCAATTTGTTCTTTTCCTCATTTCTTAAAATGGAAGCAAAGACTACTGATTTGAAACCTTTTTCCTAACATAACTATTTAATATTGTAAAGTTTCCTCTATGCATTCCTTTAACTATATCCTACAGATTTTGATTTGTCATATTTCATTCCATTTAGAATACTTTCTAATTTTCTTTTTGATTTCTTTTTTAAATCCTGTTATTTACAAGCACATTACTTCACAAATATTTGTAGATTTTTCCAGATACCTTTCTTAATTTAATTTCATTGTGGACATATAATGTATTTGGTTTTATTTGAATCATTGTAAATTTATACAGACTTATTTTATGGCCCAGAATATGATTTATATTGGTAAATGTGCCATCTACCCTTGAAAATAATGTATCGTCTGCATTTATTGGGTGGAGTATTCTATAAATATCAATTATTCCAAGATGCTTGATAATGTTCATGTCTTCTGTATCTTTACATATTTCCTGTCTGTGTGTTCTATCAGTGATTAAGAGAGGGATGCTAATCTTTGAATATAACTGGATCTGTTTCCCCTTGTCAATTTTTGCATCAGATACTTTGGAGCCTGTTATTAGGTAGATTAACGTTTAAGATTGTTGTTGAATTGTGACATAACTTTATATTCTTGACAAAAGTCTTTGTTCTAATATGTATTTTGTTAGCTATTAGGTAACTTCAGCTTTCTTTTAATTAATGTTAGCTTATCTTTTTCCATACTTTTACTTGAAACTCTGTTATCTCCTTGTAGGCAGCATATAGTTGTTTCTCTTTTTCTTTTAAAAAATCCAATCTGACAGTCTCTGACTTTTTAATTGGGATATTTAGACCATTGCATTTAATGTGATTATTAACATGTTAGGTTCAATTCTATTACCTTGCTATTTATTTTTTATTCCAATTTTTTTCTTTTGTTTTCTCCTCCTTTTGGATATTTTTAAAATGATTCTCTGTTGTCTTATTTGGCTCATTATCTCCACTTATTTTTATGTGCACATTTTAGTATTTATCATACATATTTTCAACTCGTGTACCTTCAAGTATTATAGCATTTTATAAATAATGTAAGAACCTTTTTGCAGTATACTTCCATTTACTCTCTTCTGCCCTTCTTGATATTGTCGTCATACATTTTAATTATACACAGACTCCACACTACATTGTTTTTCTTTGCTTTAAACAATTTATTCACTTTTTAAATTAAAAAAAAATTAATTGTGGTATACTACACATAAAATTTACCCTCTTGTTTGTGTGTGTACATTTATTTATTTTCTTTTATTATGGTGACATTAATGAAATCCAATAAGTCTCGAGTGTACAATTCAGTAGTAAGTCATATATAGCATTTTGTGTTCACTGCCCATAGTTAGATTTCTGTCACCACATATTTGACCCCTTTTATCCCTACTTCCTCCCTTTTCCCCCACCCTCTGGTAACCACTAACCTATTGTCCATGTGTCTTTGTTTGTCATGTTTGTTTGTTGCTTTTAGATTTATATCACACATATAAGTGATATCATGTGGTTTTCAGCTTTTTCTGTCTGGCTTATTTTGCTTAGCATGATTATCTCAAGATCCATCCATGCTGTCACAAATGACAGTGTTTCATTTCTTCTAATAGCTGAGTAATATTCCATTGTATATATGTGCCACATCTTTATCCAATCAACTATTGTAGGATATTTCAGTTGCTTCCATTTCTTGGCCACCATGAATAATGCTGTTATGAACATCGGTGTACAAATATCTTCGATTAAATGTTTTTGGGTCTTCAGGATAAATACCTAAAAAAAGGATTGCTGGATCACATGGTAGATCAATTCTTAGTTTTTAAACCAACCTTCATACAGTTTTCTAAGTGGTTTTACCAATTTGCAGTCCCACCAGCAGTGTATGAGGGTTCCTTTTTCTCCCCATCCTCTCCAGCACTTGTTATTATTTGTCCTGTTGTTAATAGCCATTCTAACAGGTGTGAGATGGTATCTCATTGTGGTTTTGATTTGCATTTACCTAATAGCTAATAAAGTTGAACATCTTTTCATATATTTGTTGGTCACTTGTATGTCTTCTTGGGAGAAGTATCTGTTTAGGTTCTCTGCAAATTTTTTACTGGATTGTTTGGGATTTTTTTGATAACAAATCGTATGAGTTCCTTGTATATTTGGATATTAGGCCCTTTTTGGAGGTGTTGCTTGCAAATATATTTTCCCATACGGATGGCTGCCTCTTTGCCTTGTTGGCGGTTTCTTTCACCATGCAGAAGCTTTTTAGTTTGATGTAGTCTCATTCATTTAATTTTGCTTTTACTTCCCTTGCCTTTAAGGTCAAATTCATAAAATCTTTAAGACCAAGGTCCATGAATTTAGTTCCTGTTTTTCTATGCAATTTGTTGTTTCAGGTCTTATATTTAGGTCCTTAATCCATTTTGAGTTAATTTTGGTGTGCGGTGATAGACAACAGTGTAGTTTCTATCTTTTGCAGTGGCTCTCCAGTTTTCCCAGCACTTTTGTTTAGCTCTTTTGTCAGAATATTTGTGCCTATAAATGGGGGTTTATTTCTGGACTCTCGATTCTGTTCCACTGTTCTGTGTGTCTTTTCTGCCAATACCATGTCGTTTTGATTACTGTTGCTTTGTAGTATAATTTGAAGTTGGGCAGAGTGATGCCTCCAGCCTTGTTCTTTTTTCTCAAGATGGCTTTGGTGATTTAGGGTCTTTCGTGCTTCCATACAAATCTGATGATTTTTTTGTTCTATTTCTTTAAAAAATGCCGATGGGATTTTGATGGGGATTGTATTAAATCTGTATAATGCTTTAAGTAATAAGATCATTTAAACTGTCGATTCTTCCAATCCAAGAACACAGAATATCTTTCCATTTCTTTGTGTCTTTCTCAATTTCTTTTAAAAAGAGTCTTACAGTTTTCATTGTATAGGTCCTTCACATGTTTCATTAGGTTTATTCTTTTTGTTGCAGTTGCAAAAGGAATTATTTTTCTATCTAGAGACTTTATTTGCTTATTGTTTCTAGTAGTGTTCTTTTGGAGTCTTTAGGGTTTTCTATATAGAGAATCAATATTCTTCCTTTCCTATTTGGATGCCTTTTCTTTCTCTTGCCTGACTGCACTAGCTAGGACCTCCAATGTTATATGGAATAACAGTGGTGATAGTGGACAGCTTTGTCTTGTTCCCGATCTTAGAAGAAAAGTTTTTAGTTTTTCACCATTAAGTATAATGTTGGCTGAAGGTTTGTCATATATGGCCTTTATTATGTTAAGCTACTTTCCTTCTATACCTATTTTTGTAACTGTTTTGATCATAAATGGATGTTGTATCTTGTCAAAAGGCTTTTCTGCATCTATTGATATCATATGATTATTATTTTGTTTATATGGTGTAGCACATTAATTGACTTGCATATGTTAAACCATCCCTTTGTCCCAGGATGAAGCCCACTTGATCATGATGTATGTTTTTAATTTGTTGTTGTATGCAGTTTGCTAGTATCTTATTTAGGATTTTTGCATCTGTGTTCATAAGAAATATTGGTTTGTAGTTTTCTTTTTTTGTGTTATCATTACCAGGTTTTGTGTCAGGGTAATATTGGTCTCATAAAGTGAATTAGGAAGTATTGCCTCCTCTTAAATTTTTTGGAAGAGTTTGAGGAAAATAGGTATTAAATCCTCTTTGAATGTTTGGTAGAATTCACTGGTGAAGCCATCTGGTTTTTAATGATTGTTTCAATTTCCATACTGCTGATAGTTCTATTTAGATTTTCCAGTTCTTCTTGATTCAATCTAGTAAGATTGTATTTTTCTAAGTACAGTCTAGGAAGGTTGTATTTTTCTAAGTACTGGTCTATTTCTTCTAGGTTATTAAATTTAGTGTTATATACTTTTTATAGTATTCTAATATGATCCTTTGTATTTCTGCAATGTCAGTCATAATTTCCTCTTTTATCCCTGATTTTGTTTGTGTCCTTTCTCTGTTTTATTTAGTAAATCTAGCCAAGGGGTTGTCAATTTTATTAACCTTCTCAAAGAACCAGTTCTTTGTTGCATTTACTTTTTTCTATTTGTTGTTGTTGTTGTTTTGTTCTCAATTTCATTTAATTCTCTAATTATAATTATTTCTTTCCTTCTGATTTTAGGATTCATTTGTTCTTTTTCTAGTTTTTTAAGATGAAGTATTAGGTTGTTTATTTGGACTTGTTCTTGTTTATTTGAGGTAGGCCTGTAATGATATGAAGTTTCCTCTTATGACCACTTTTGCCTTTTGCCGTGTCCCAAGTTTTGCTAACGTTGTACTATCATTTTCATTCGTTTCTATGGATCTCTTGATCTCTTTCTCTCTTCTCTGACCCAGTCATTCTTTAGTAGCATGTTGTTTAATCTCCATGTGTTTGTGGTTCTTCCTGCTTTCTTTTTACAGCTGACCTCCAGTTCAAAGAATTATACTGAGAATATGGTTATTGTGATTTCAACCCTCTTATATTTGTTGAGGTTATCTCTGTGTCCCAGTATGTGGTCAGTCCTTGAGAATATTCCACATGCACGAGAGAAGAATGTATAAGCAGCTTTTTTTGAGATGAAAGGCTCTATAAATGTCAATTATGTCCAGTTTGTCTAATGTGTCATTTAAGGATGTTATTTCCTTATTGATTTTCTGTTGGATTGTCCGTACATATCCAACAGTGCAATATTTAGGTCCCCTACTATGATATTGTTTTGTTCTGTTTCTCCTTTTAGTTCTGTTAGTACTTGCTTTGTACATTTTGGGGCTCCCTGATTGGGAGCATAGGTTTTAATAAGTGTTATGTCTTCTTGGTGTATGATTCACTTTCTCATTACGAAGTGTCCCTCAGTCCATTTCGTCTGATATTAGTACTGCTACTCTCTTGTCTGAATGCCATTTGCTTGAAATGTCATTTTCAACCCTTTCACTTTGTGTCTGTATGTCTTTAGAACTGAGATGTGTCTCTTGGAGGCAGCATATGATTGGTTTTTGTTTTTTGATCCAATCTACAATTCTGCCTTTTTATTAGTGAGTTCAGTCAATTTAAATTTAGGGTAATTATTGAAATAGGAGGTCAGTCTTCTTATAGCCATCTTATCTTTTGTTTTCTAGTAGGTTGGTGTTTCTATTGCTTCCTTGTCCTTGTGTTTCCATTTTTTTAATTTGGTTTATTTTTGTGGGTTTTCCCTCTGCTCCTTCTTGTTTTATGTTATATACTTCAGTTCTGAATCTTTGGCATGTGTTTACCATTATGAATATGTAAAGGATATATATATATTAGTCCATTTTCTTCTGTGTGTGCCTTATCTCCATTCCCCTTTGTGAATGTGGACCTTTGAATCCTCCCTTTTTGTTATTGTCGTCTCAAATTGTCCTTATGTATGCTGAATGTTCATTTTCATCTTGCAATACCAATTCTCTTATTGTTTAAGCTTATAATGCCCTGTTCTTGATAAGGGTTGCACTACTCTGCTTCTGTCTGCCTGCCAGTCGCCTTACTCGTAGTTACGTATTTTTTTGTCATTTTGTTTAGGTGGGTTGACCCCTTTCAGTATTTCCTATAATGCAGGCCTCATAGTGGAGAATTCTCTCAACTTTTGTATGTCTGTAAAGGTCTTTATTTCTCCTTCATCTCTAAAGGAGAGCTTTGCCAGATACATTATTCTTGGTTGGTAATTCTTTTCATTTAATAGTTGGAATGTTTGGTTCCATTTTTTTTCTTATAAGATTTGTGCTGAGAAGTCTGAATAGTCTAAAGGGTTTTCCTTTATAAGTTACTGTCTTCTTTTCCCTGGTTTTCTTGGAAAATCTTTGTCATTAGTTTATGATCATTTTAATATAATATGTCTTGGATAGGCCTTTTTGAGTGTTCATTTAGTTCTTAGATTTGAAGCTCCAGTTCATTCCTTAGATTTGGGAAATTCTTGTCAACTATTTGTCTGAATATGCTGATCCCTTCTTCTTTTCTTTTCCTTCTGGAATAGCCATTATTCTTGTTTCCTTTCCTGATGCTGTCAGCTAGTTCTTATATTTCTCTTTCATTAATTTTCATTTTTCTTTTATTTTTCTTCTTTCTTCTGAATTATTTCTAGATTTCTATCTTCAATATCACTTATCCTTTCCTCTATTTGGTCAACTGTTTCCTAAGCTTGCTACTTCATTTTTTATTGCATAGTGTGTTCATCTCCAGAAGTTCTTTTTGGTTCTTTTTTAGGGTTTCAGTCTCCTTGGTAAAAACTTCATTCTGCTGTTCTGATTTTTTTCTCAACTCCTGGAATTGTTGAGCTGAGTTATTTTAGATCTCATTAAGTTTTTGCAGAAGTACAATCCTGAATTCTTTGCCACTTAAGTTGCATATTTCTATGTCTTTAAGCTTATTCTCTGAAGATTTTTCTTTCTTTCTGAGCTGCCTTGTCACTTTGGTTCTCTATGGTGTTCGATGGACTATTTCTCCACCTGGGCATTAATGGGAGTGAATTTTTTTTTTTTTTTTTCCTCAGAAAGATTTACTAAATAGAGGTCTCTCTTTAGCCTGTTGCTAAGGTGTTTTTCTTTTGATTTCTAGTAGGTGGCATCCAAGCCTCTTGGATCCCTGTTTTGAGACAGTAATGCCTTTTTATCCTATAAATATTCAATCACAGTTTCTACTCTAAGTCTCAGTCCCTGTCAATGTTAGCAACAGTTTTGGTAGCATTTGCTCAGATTCCCCTAGGGCTTCATGGTGTTTGGTCTTGGAGAATATGAGGTGGAGAGAAAGTGTGCTCTGGATTGGTGGGTGGGGGTTGCTGCTAGTCTCCATGTCTCAGCCTTATACTTTAGAGCTGTGGCTACTAAGACCCAGCTGTTGCCCTTCTGCACTTGGTTCCCACTTTGCTTTCTGTCCTGATCCCTGGACTCCACTATGTGGAGCTCACAGATCCCTCAGGCAGGGCTGTTCAAGGAACCAGCCACACCTTCTTCCCTTGCAGGAAGCGCTCTGGCTGCAAGAGGCAGCTTCTTTGTTCCTCTCAATCTACCCCCAAGACTCCCATGCTTCTATAACTTCTAGAAGTTCTTAGGCGCAGATCACTTGCTCAGATGTGCTTGTGTGCAAGTTGGGTGTTATTGAGTTTTAGATGATCAGCTTACTATTTCAAGAGGAGAGATCCGGGGACATCTCTCACTCTGCTATGATTCTGACGTCACTCTACCCTCGTGTTTTTAAGTATACAATTCATACAATTCAGTAGTGTTACATATATTCACACTGTTGTGCAACCAAACACCAGCACTCTTTTTTCATCTTGCAAAAACTGAAACTCTTAAATCCATTAAACAACAATTCCCCATTCTTTCAACTCCTGGCAAACACCATTCTACTTTCCGTCTCTATGATTTTGACTACTCTAGATATCTCACATAAGTGGAATCATATAGTATTTGTCTCTGTGACTGGCTTATTTCACTTAGTATAATGTCTGTAACGTTGATCCATGTTGTAGCATGTGTCAGAATTCCTTTTTAAGGCTGAATAATATTCCATTATATGTATATCTATATTTTGTTCATTGGTTGATAGACACTTGGGTTGCTTCCACCTTTTGGGTACTGTGAATAATGCTGCTATAAACTTGGGTGTACAAATACCTCTTTGAGACTCAATTATTTTGGGTATATACCCAGATGTGGGATTGCTGGATCATATGATAAATCTTTTTCAATTTTTTGAAGAACTACCATACTGTTTTTCCATAATGGCTTAACTATTTTACATCCACACCAATTGGGCACAAGGATTCATATTTCTTCATATCCTCACCAACACTTGTTATTTTCTGGTTTTTTGATAGTACTCACCCTAAGGTTTATTAGGTGGTGTCTCATTGTGGCTTTGATTTGCATTTCCCTAAAGATTACTGCTTGTTAGCCATATCTTTTTGGAAAAATGTCCATTCAAGTCTTTTGCCCATTTTTTTGTTTTTTGTTTTTTGATATTGATTTGTATGCGTTCTTTATATATTCTGGATATTAACTCCTTATCAGATACATGATTTGCAAATATTATCTATTCTATAGGTTTCCTTTTCACACTGTTGTGTCCTTTGACGTAGTCCAGTTTCTCTTTTGTTGTCTGTGCTTTGTCATCATACCAAGAAATCACAACCAAATCCAATGTCATGAACCATTTCCCTGTGTTTTCTAATTCATAGTTTCAAGGTTTAACATTTAGATTTTTGACCAAATTTGAGTTAAGTTTTGTATAGAGTATTAGATGGGAGGTACAACTTCATTCTTTTACATTGAGATATCCAGTTTCCTAGCAGTTTAAGGGGCTGTCCTTCACCAGTGAATGGTCCTGGCACCCTTGTCAAAAATCATTCGATCTTATATGTGAAGATT
This sequence comes from Pteropus medius, assembly GCF_902729225.1. NCBI lineage: Eukaryota > Metazoa > Chordata > Mammalia > Chiroptera > Pteropodidae > Pteropus > Pteropus medius. Next base: position 19,820,343 of record NW_024342473.1, on the reverse strand, counting down.
TACTTCTGGACTATTTCATTGGTCTATATGTCTTTATGCTAGTACCACTGTTTTGATTACATTAGCTTTGAAATGTTTTGATATTAAGAAGTGAGAGACCTCTACTTTTGTTATTCATTTTCAAGATTATTTAGCTATTTTTGGGCCCTTGAGATTTCATATGAATATTAGGATGGCTCTTTATATTTCTGTAAAATTGGAATTTTGATAGGAATTGCACCAAATCTGTAGATCTCTCTACATGTAATGTAGTTGGTCTTGTTTTTATTAATCCATCCATATTTCAAGTAATCACTATAATAGGGAAGAACTTCCTGTTGACGTTTTGTTAATTTTTTTCTCTATGTCTTAAAAGCTTCTTTGTATCTCATTTAAATGTCTTAATTTCCTAAGAGTCCTCAGTCTGCTTATTTTCAGAGCCTTAGATGTTGTGTTTTATTCCTCTGCCCATAATCTCCTGCCTCTAGGCAGCTGTGGTTCTGTAGACCTCTGCAGCCCTCATGTGTCTAGCAGGACCCACCGCTGCTTTCAGCAGCCTCCAAGCTGCTATCCAAATTATGCCACCATTCCATCAGTGCTCTGAGTCAGGCAAGACAGAAACCAGGCCCTTAGACAGCCCTCAGACAAGTCAGAACATAACAACCAAGTTCTACTTTTCTTTCCATCCCAAGGGAGGATCTGAAAACTGAGAGGCTTCTTTCTATTATGCCTGGGAGGTGAAAGGGTGAACATAAATGCCATGAAATCTTCTCCTTTGAATGTAGCTTTTGCTTGGTTGCTGCTGCTGAATTGGCTTCTAGAGTCCTCATAATGCTACACTGGTCTGTATAGTCAGTATTTCCATGGGTGTTCCTTGGGGAACAAGGGCCCAGATCTCCCTACTCTGCCATCTTGCTGACATCACTCTCAATTATTTTTTAAAGAAATTAAAAATATATTTACCATGTTGCTATTTCTGGTACTTCGTGTGTGATTCAGATTTCCTTCTGGTACTTCCTTTTGCATGAGATTAACATTTTTAAGTATAGCAGCTCCTTGAATAATGTTTCATTATGTTAATGAGATGCCTTAAGTACTTAACTCTTATTTATATCAATTAGCCTATGCTGAAATTGGTTTTGTTATATTATCATTTCACTTAAAGTCACAGAACCTGTTGATGACGTTGAAGACTTACTGTATAAGATCTTTCTGTACTTAGTAACTGCTACTGACCTGTCTTAAAATTTACCGATCCTCTTTCTGCATTGTCTAAATTACTTCAGAGCTCATCCACGTAATTTCTACCAGGACTACAAACTCGGTCTTCCATCTTGGGCAGTGGTAGAATTCTTTCCTTGGCTCTTTAGACCACAGCTGTTGCCTTCACTGGGTTCCTTGGAATCTCACTCTACACATGGTATTTAGGTGTCTGCAGATTTTAGGGGCTCTTTTCTTACCTGGAAATTTGTACCACCCCAGCAGCTCTGCTGTCTCATTTCTGAGCCCAATAAGACTGCTGCTTTTTGCTTCAGGTCTATTTCCTGTGAACCCATGAACTGGAAAGTGATCTCAGAAGCCAGCTGAATGTGGGTCTCAACCAGTATGCTTTATTTTTTTCAAGGATCATATCACCTCCAGTTTCTGCTTATTAACTACTCATCTGTGCTTTCAAATGTTTTTAAAAATTGTGTCCAGAATTTCTATTTGCTACTATCAGGAGAATTCATTTTTCAAACTGTGAGACCTATGCTTCATAAAAGTTATCAAAGAGAACTTTACCAAAAATTTTATATTTCAATTAAGAAATGGTTTCATTGCTGATGTGATGATAGTTTTTATAATTCTGCCATTAAAAGACTACAAAAGTATATGGTATTTTTTTTTCCTTTTGCAGGATATAGCAACTGAAGAACACAAAAAAATCGAAGCATTAATATCAGAAAACAAGAAGCTAGAAAAACAAAAAGGAGAATTAATGATAGGGTTTAAGAAGCAATTAAAATTAATTGATGTTTTAAAAAGGCAGAAGGTGAGTCTACCCTAAAAAAGTTAAACCTTATGTTTAATCTCCATATGACATATAAGATTTATATATAATGTCACCCAAGCAAATAGACATTTTCATGCAAGCAAATTAATAGTGTGAAAAATGAGACTGGTAAATACAGTTAGGATACTCTCTAACTGTATTTACAAAATGCCATATACAAAAATAGCTGTTATCTTAGGGGATGGGTTCGCCTCTTGATTCCAAACCACTACTGTTCCATCCTCTACATGAGTTACTTGGTAGTAAGAGGAATTCATTTTTGCAAAGGGTAGGTGCTAGCAGTATTAATTGTTCTCATAGTAATTTGGTGCAGTACCACCACTGGACAAAAAGGTGACCCATGAATATAACTACCATTTCAAATATGTTTATTGGATTTAGAATACACAGTTCTACAATAGCTTACAATTTGATAGCATATTCTACACACAAATTTTCTGTGGTCTACTCTTAATACTAAATTAGACAGTATTGATTTTTTTTTTAAAACAGATGCATATTGAAGCTGCCACGATGCTGTCTTTCACTGAAGAGGAGTTTCTAAAGGCACTTGAATGGGGAAATCCTTAAATGGTCTTTATTTAGTCTCTATAATCAACAGTATGTAATGAATATACATTTTAACTTGTAATGGTTTGAATTATTTTTACTCTTAAGCAATGACTATATTTGATAATGAAATTAAAACAATTCCAAAGAATTCCTTATTTAGGTTGGGGGGAAATATAAAATAAATAAAAATTTAACTTTTGATTCTTTCTTATGACCTACTAGCCCTTTCTCAACTACACTTGAATAGAAAATTTTACGTTTTGGAACTTTAGCTCTACTTCATAAATGGTAGTTTATCTGAAATTGCTTTTAATTTCTTAACAATTAAGCACATTACTTTTCTTCTCCCTTACAAAAGACATAAAAGTTACTTTTAAAAATACTTAATGTTTAAAAACAATGTGAAGATTTCACTTTGTATTAGTTTGCTGGGGTTGCCATAACAAATTGTCTTACAGTTCTGACGGCTGGAAGGCTGATGGTGTTGGCTTCTTCTGAGGCCTTGGCTTTTGGATGGCTGTCTGCTCCCCATGTTGTCACATGCTCAGAAAGATGCTTTAAACCAAAATTAATTCTAAACACTTATTTCCCTAGCCAAATGATAGTAAAGTTCCTAGAATTCTAAACAGAGTACTGTAGCCCAAATGGGGATACATAAAATCTGAACAGTAGCAGTGGTATGGAGAAGTTAGGCCAAACCTAGACTACACTATGTTTATATATAGAATGCTGTAATATGGTATAGAACTCAGATATTCATATTATCAGTACAAAAACACTTTGACTGAAAGCAATTTTTCAGTTAAAAGTATTCAGGATTTTAATTATCAGAAAGCATGTTTTCTTATAGATAATTGTTTACAATTAGACGTATCTTAGAAAATCCAAATAGACAATGGAGTCCTAACACTGAACTGGAAAACAAGAGTTACACTGACATCTAGTGGTAACATGCAAGAGAACCCAGGTTTTACCACATCTTGTTATCACTTCTCTTCACAAATTTCACTCCTTCTCTGATATGCTTTCCTAAACTCTTCACCGAGCATATCAATATCATCTTCTTTTTTGAACACTCCCTACAAGAAAAATATTTTGTTACTTTGAATGCCAGAATATATCATTAATGCTTATATATAGATGTGAAATTTGTAGTTATCTCCAAGATTTATGAAAATCATTTTCTGAAATTACAACTTGATGTATATATTGAATATTCTTAGACTAACCTAATTTCTGATTTATCAGTTCCAATGTCAAAAGTGTCACAGGCGTCTGGACTCTTCTACTTTACTATTATAAGTACTACTGCTTGGATTGGGTGAATGGAAAAGAATTTATACTATACCCTACCCTTGTCTGGAAACAGCCCTACAATATGATATGAGGGGACAGGGTGATGAGACTGAGCTTTGCCAGATCCATGCATGGGAGTGGCTCTTGCCTCAGTTCTATGGCTAATCACCAAACATTCAATCTTGTAGGAAAGAATCCAGGTTTGGAGTTAAGCCATTTAAACTAGCCCTTTGAAATTCTCTTTTCTTTTCCCTTACAGTAAAAGGCTCTTTAAAATCAACTGAACTTAAGTATGTACTTATAATTAAAGGATCTAAAGAATAATTTAGGTCAGTCGGGCCCATCAGAACCTAAAGGATAAAAGTTACTTTAGGATATCTGGTTTACTAGACTCTTCATCTCCACAATTATTTCCATAAAAAATATCTAAGCCTCAAGACTCTCCAAGAATGTGTAGTCTATTTCATGGAATTTATCAATTCCATATGGCTTTTTTTCATTAATATATCATTTTGTATTCATTAATCCTGTTTAAACAATTAAACTATAAGGTCCTGTGGGCAATAATTACTTGTTTCTCTTTTTCCTTCCTTACTTAGCACTGGACTAAATACAAAAGATGCACTCAATTCTTCTAATTTAATATCAAATGGCATAATTTCTATATCTGAAGGATGGAAACTATTTACATGAGTTCAGATGTTTACAGGGCCTATGAAACTCAGTTGTTATAGTCACAATATTTCAGATGTACATGAAAATTTGCTATCTTCTGGAAGAACTTTTAAAAACAGGTTACCTAGTTATAACACAACCTCTTATTGTAGAGCAGTTCTATCACAGACTCAGTTCAAGCATATATCTGTTATTGGTATTAATGACATGCAAGGAAAATCTTGTAATCAATATCACCTTTGAGAAACAAAGTCTCACAATTGCTTTAGGGTAGTTTAGTTTTAGACCTCTTACACTGAAAGGGGAGAAAAGAATCACTAAAATTTAATTTCAATAAATCTAGCTCATACTTCTAGAAATATGCCAAGACTAACTCATTTTAGAGCTGTTCAGTGACTGGCTAAGATCCCACTGCTGCCTGGTAACAGCAAGAAGCGAGCAAAACCCAGGCCTTCTGTAACCCTAATACCATAGTTTTCCCCACTGGTAGAGGTCATGAGGAACCCACTTCGAGTTAAATCTCACTTACTTTAGGGAGATAGCCTAATAATTTTGTAGCATGTTCTTTGAGAAGTTTCAGTCTTTCTTCTTCAATAATTGCATTAATACATCCTTGTCTTCTTTGCTGCAACTGCCATTCTTCCAGTTCATGTTGCTGGAAATTTAAGTCAAATTTTACTAATTATCACGAAATACATTAACCTTTTAAGAAGTTATCAAAACTTACCCTTACAATGAATTAGATAAAATTGATGAACATTTATTGACACTTCAAAAGACACCAGGTGGTATATACATATTATATATACCTATCTTTTGCAGTCACTATTCCTTTAAAGTTACAAAGAACAGTGGTTATGACTGTTTTAGGGAGATTTAGGGATTTTAGGGAGACAAGTACATATTTTCAGGACACATCTTCCTAACCCAAGAAGAAATGTTCAAAGAAGTCATTTCCTAATTAATTCAACAAATATTTATTGAATGCTTACCCTATGGCTGAAGGCAGCTTGCAGTGTCGGACCAAAAAAAGTGGGTAAAACATAATAGGGATATCTAAAAGATATTTTCATATACATCAAATTTTTAAAAGCCTGTATGAAGCACAAAAGTACCAGCAAGAGTTATACAGGGAGAACCAGTATTTCTTAGGAAAGAGTTCTGAATACTCGATCACACCAAAATTCTGAGCCATATGATATGGAAGAGAAGACTAATTTTAAAAAGTATTAGGGCTTAAAAGATCACTTATGAAAATGTATCCCAAAAATCCTGTTGGATAGAGAAGGATGCTAAAAGGAAGACCACTGAAATAGTGAATTTCAGCTAAGAATTAGGTTAAAGTAGTATTAATGCAAAGCTTTTCTATGAAATAACTAATTTATTATGGTCACTATTTCTTCAGACCACTCCTTGTCAAAGTCATGGAAACCAGAAAGGAAAAAAAAATGTATATATCATATGATTAGTAAACAGATATCTAACATTATCTGGCACATCAAAGGTTCTCAGTCAAATGTTTAGTGGATGAATACATGAGCCAGTTGCCGTTTAATGACCAAAAAACAAAACACTTACTTTGTCTGCAAGGAACTGGTTGCGACGCTCTTCAATAAGTTTTTCCACAGCCCTCTTGTGTTCTAGTTGTTTCATTCTTTGTTTCTGAGCATTCATTAATTCTATTCGATCATCCTCAGCAAGTTTAGCTAACATAGCTTTTCTAAAGATCTCCTCTTCCTCTTTTGCAGCTTGTAGTACTAGTTCCTTCAAGGCCATTTGTTCTATAAAATTTTGCTTCAACTCTTTTTGCTTTCTCAATTTCTCTTCTGCTTCTTCCTAAACAATAATGTATATAGAAGTTAACTGAGTAACTTTTCATACAGCAGTTATAAAGAAAGAGTAGGGCAGTTTGGTTAAGCTTAGTGTTACACTATGAACTAAAACTAAAAAATTACACTATGAACTAAAACTAAAAAATTAAGATAATACTTTGCCCTATCCTTTTAAAACTAGTTGGTTAAAGGAAATGTTACTTTTACTTGTTTTTAAATTTTAATTTGTAAATTTACCATCTTGTTTTTGTACTAAGAATACATAACTACTTTGAAAAGAGCTGATATGAAAACTTTTTGCACACCTAAGTTTATTAAATCTGTTCTGTGAAATTTGTACCAACTCTGAATCATTCTAGAATTTTGCCTGAAGCTATTGTTCAAATCACTGATAATTTTCAGAACAATAATCTAGCAATGACAATCCTAAGTTTTTTAGGGACATTCAAATTTACTTGGAAAAGTTATTGTCCTTTCCCTACAAGATTTAACTTTCCCAACATTCAAGAAAAATTTCAAACATAACCAAAAAATATAAATTTTACAGTGATTACTCATATACTTAACACCTGGATTCTGCCAATAACACTTTACTATATTTATCATCTATCAATTAGGAATGATGTAAATTTTAAGTCCTTTAACCTTGCCTAATTCTTACATAAGCTCCATATAGTCCATATCCTCAAGGCATTCAAAATATTGCCTTAACAGCTATACAGTCAAGGTTCTTACTTACACACTACAAACTATAAGGGATTTACTACCGGCCATCAGGTGCCATACAGAACTCTAAGAAGTCCAGGGAACCAAGGTGACATCCCGCTGCTCAAATCCCATGATGATAACTCTACCAAAGCTACCCCAGTGACCTGGTCTTCCTGGTGTAGCTACTGTCTCATTTTGCTAAATTACATCTTCACACTTTGAAAGGGCTGAAGATAACCTACATTGTATGAAGAATTCTAGCTAAGAGAAAAATGTAGTTTCAACTTTATAGTCTTTATAATAAAGACAAATGTTTTTAAAAAGGGGGGTTTAAGTGAGCCAATCTGCATGTACTCTTTGATATGTCTGGGTTAGGAGTATAAAGTTATATAATTTTCCATCCTTTTCTGTGTTCTAAAACCTATTATGTAGTTTGAGAAATAGCTGTCCACTGAACGTTTGAAATTTTCTGTACAACTACTCTGAACCTGCAAACTTATAGAGGTATCTTAGTCTGGGTTCAGCTCTGAAAGCAGAGCCTTAAACAAGGACTTGTATATAGGTATTTTATCAGGGATCTCAGAAAGCATCGGTGAGGGACAGTGAAACAGGGAAGGAAGAAAAGTCAACACAGGGGTACATCACTGAGCTCCTTACCACCCTGGGCACCTGAGGCTTAATCTTGCCAGGACCTTGTAAGGAAGGCATGGAGCACCTTTCAGGATGTTCCCCCACCCTTTCCCAAAGGCCAACAGGAAGAAGCATTTATCCTTCAACTTCTGTCCACTGTTGAATGTTAACTCCCTGCCCCCACCCTCACCCCCACACTTTAGGAAGCTGTCAGCATCGAGTCAGTCTAAGCCCTTACAACTGTTCTCCACAGCTGTCACTGAAATCGGAGGTGAAGCTGAGAGAATGTGACGCAGGGTACAAAAGGCTTTTGATATAGGAAATATCCTTAATATTATTTTGTCTGGTTTTTCCACATTTTTTGAAATCACTATATTTTTAAATCAGAAAGTTGTGCCATCTCGATTTTCACATTACTATTTTTCCTTTGTTTCTTTAATAATTGCCTCAGATTAGTTTTACAAAATCTCATAGATTTTGATATGTAGTAATCTCATCCTCTAAACTGCAAGTTTTCTCTTCAACCAATAATAATTAAAAAGAATGTAGATTTTCAGTTGGTAGGTTAAAATATTTGTTTTTAATCTCTAGTGGTGTTAAACACCTTTTCCCCTTGTAGTGTTCTGGAAAATTTTCTTTGGTGCTCTAAGAGCTTTTAAAGTTGTATACTTCAATGTAACATTACATGGAAGATTAAATGTTCATTATTGATTATACCTTTTATACATGATATCTGTGATTCACTTTATTTTCTACTTATTGGGTGATAACACTCCTGTGTTCACCATTTTATTCTTAACTTTTTGGGGTAATATTAGGTATATATAAGTGGATTTCATTAAGATGTTTTTAAAAGAGCTGTACACATTATATGCAGTTAATCATTAAGAATATACATGTAATAGGTTTTGATATCAATACATGGTATCTAATTCTTGATGAAACAGTGTATTTAAAATAATGTTCTGTTTTGATATAGCTAGAAAATATTAAAGATACTGCTAGCTACAATTTATTGTGTATTCAGCTATTTATATATCTTATTTTATGAAGTGTCCAAACTTTTCACTCATTTAAAAGAACTGGGTTCTTTATATTCTATTAGTTATAAGTGTTCTTTATATATTCTGGATAAAAAAAATTTTTAAGATATGTGTATAGGGAATAGTCTCTCCCAGACTGGCTTGTATTTTCATTTTCCTAACAATGTTAGGAAACTATGAATTCTGATGAAGCTCAATTTATAAACTTTTTCTTTTATGGCTCATGCCTTTTTTATCCTACTAAAAATTCTTTGCCATTCTCAAGTTCATAAAAACTTTTTCCTGTTTTCCTCTAGAAATTTTGCACCTTCATCTTTCTTGTTGATATCTTACTCATTTTGAGTTCATTGTTATGTATAATATGATAGAAAATAACAAGTGGTGGCAAGGATGTGGAGAAACTAGAACCCGTATACATTGGTAGTAGGACTATAAAATGGTGCAGCCATTGTGGAAGACAGTTGGGCAGTTCTTCAAAAAGTTAAACACAGAATTACCATATGACCCAATAATTCCACTCTTAGGTACAAGCCTAAAGAATTTTTTTAATATTCAAACAAAAATTTGTACACAAATGTACATAGCAGCAAGATTCACAGTAGTCAAAAGGTGGAAATAAACAAAACATCCCTCTATTGTTGAATGGATAAACAAAATTGGCATATCCATATAGCTTAATGGGTACAAATGGGTAGCCTTCTGGGATAATGAAAATGTTTTGGAACTAGACAGAGGTGATGGTTGCAAAACATTGTGAGTGTACTAAATGCTGCTGAACTATATACTTTAAAACAAAATGGTAAATTTTATGATACGTGTGAATTTTACCTCAAAAAATCACTTTGTGAAAAAGTGAAATACACAAATCCACAATTATGGTTAGAAATTTCAACAACCCTCTCTCAACAATTGATAGAACAACTAGACAGAAAATCAGCAAGGATATAGAAGAACTTAACACCACCATCAACCAATAGGATCTCATCAACATCTGTAGAATAGCAGGATACACATTGTTTTCATGTGCCCACCTAAGTAACAAAACAGTTGATGTCTACTCTTGTCACTCTTACTCAACATAGTGCTAGCCAGTGCTAGAAGTTTTAGCCAGTGCAAAAAGAACAAAAGGAAATCAGAGGTATACGGATACAAAAACAAGAAGTAAAACTGTCCTTATTTGCAGAAGACATGACTACAATGTAGGGGGAAAAAACCACCTAGACCTACTAAGTGAATTCAGCAAGGTTATAAGATACAAGATAAATATAAAAAAGCCCATTCATTAGCAATGAGTCCATGCACACACTGAAGTTAAAACTAAAACTCCATTTACAATCACTAAAAAAATTAAATACTTAGATATAAAAGTAACAAAACAAACAGGATTTGTATGCTCCAAACTGTAAAACGCTGATGAAAATACTCAAAGATGATCTAATAAATGGAGAGTCATACTGTGTTCATTGATTGGAAACTCAACATAGTAAACATGTCAGTCCTCCCCAAACTGATATTCAGATTTAATGCAATTCCTATCAAAATCCCAGAAGATTATTTGTAGATAGAGACAAGATTATTCTAAAAATTATATGGAAAGGCGAAGGAACTAGGCTAGCTAAAGCAATTCTAAAGACTTATTATACAGCTGCAGTAATCAAAACTCTGTGGTATTGGTGGAGAGACAGACACATTTATATACAGACAGATCCCAGGAACAGACCCAACAAATATGCTCAACTGTGTTTAACAAAGGTGCAAAAGCAATTCAGTATAAGAAAGAGAATCTTTTCAACAAATGGTGTGGAACAATAAGAGATCTAAAAGGAAAAACTGAAAGCTGACCCAAGTCACACACCTTATGCAAAAAGTTAGCTGAAAATGGATCACAGACTTAAATGTGAAAGTCAAAAACTTAGGGGGAAAAGGGGGAAATTCTTCAGGGTTTAGGCAAAGACTTCCTAGAATCAATGCCAAAAAGTACAATCCATAAAAACAGAAATTGATAAATTGGACTTCATAGAAATTGAAAACATTTGCTCAGAGAAATACTCTGTTAAGGAGATGAATAGATAAGCAACAGATTAGAACATATTTGTAAAATACACACCTGACAAGGATTAGTATCTATAACACAAAAAATACCCTCAAAATTCTATTATAAATGAACAAACAACCCAATTAGAAAATCAGCAAATCATCCTGACTTGATGTCAAGTTTGTTGATATTGTTGTTCAACACTATATCCTATGGTTTTCTAACTAATTATTCTATATGTATTGAAATCATTAATTATAATTCTGGATCTATTTCTCCTTTTGGTTTTGCCAGTTTTGCTTCACATCTTTTGAAGCTTGATTTAGGTTCATACACACTTAGGCCTAGTACATCCTCCAGATGAATTAACCCTGTTATAATCATGATTTCCACTCCAACTTGATTTTGATTTGTGTTTGTATGGTATATCTTTCTCCATCCTTCTGCTTTTAAATGATATATGTCTTCATATTTAAACTGTGTTTCTTATAAACAACATAGTTGCATCATGCTTTTTATGCAATTTGTGCATTGCCACCTGGGTCTAGCATTTTTATTCACCTGAAAATTTCTTTTAATTGTAGCGTTTATACCATTTACATATAATTTATCAATATGGTTGGGTTTAAATGTATCTTTCTACCGCTTCATTTCAATTTCCAAAACTTACTTTTAGCTTCTTCTTATGTATTTCAGCTTGTTCTTCCTGATATAATTCCTGTCGCACTTGTTCCAAATCTTCACGTTGCCGCAACGTTTCTTCCAATTTCTGAGCCAACTATTAAATTTTTTAAAAAAACAACAAAACATTCAAACATTTATAGGAACCAAATCCTATCACAAACATTTCAGAATTTCTCCAATGTTAAATAAGTGGTTATTTTAATACCATATTCTGAAGCTGTAGCCTTTTTTCTTCGTTTTCTTGAACTTTTGCCATCCAATCATTTTCTCTTTGTTGCTGCATGTTGGCAAACTCTAAGATTTTTCTGTTTTCTTCTTCCATCTCTTCACATTTTTTTTTTCTCCAGAAAGCCTGCTCTTTTTGAAACTCTTCTATGTAGCTTCGAGTTACATTCATTTTTTCTAACTTTTGCTGTCTTTCTCTAAAATGCAATAGTGAGTACAATAATTTCAAAAATGCAACAAATATCAAAAAATGTCATTTCCTTCAGTCAATAATGTGGAAAAATGGCTTTCTTATTTACAGTTTGTTCATTCATGCAACATTCTGAGTGTCCACTATGTGCCACTAAATATATGAGTTATGAATTTTCTGAGTAAAATACTACTATGCCTCTTCTCTAACCTATTAATAAAGTTTTATGCATCTCATTTCAAAAAGGCTACAACCTGTTTACATCGGCCTCGCAGCACCCTACACTTCAGCTGTCTACCAGGGAAATTCATCAGAAAAGAAGTCCTCTGACATAATATATGTGGGCATATTTAAGAAAAAAGGTCTAGTCATTAATAAGCATTTATTAATTACCAGATAATTATCATACTAACAATGACAAATATGAGTTGTTATCAGTTTATGTGATCTTAACGTATACTAAAGACTTACTGTGTATTAGACGCTATTTGGTCGCTATACCTCTTCAAAACAAGCCCGAGATTAATCTAATGTAAATCTTTAGGCATGTCAAAAGTTTGGATTAACTTACAATTGATCTTCTTCATAGATCTTCCTAACAATTTCATCAATCATGAGTTTCTCTTTCAGCAACTGCTCATAAGCTTCCTGCTTTTTTTTTTCTTGTTCTTCAAGTTGTTTCTCTAAGTCAAGGTAGTATTGTGCTTTTATTTTATTTCGTTTGTCCTCTGCAGCATTCTCTTCCTTTATTACTCTCTCGTGTTCTTCCATCATGGTTTTGGCTATTTCAGCATCATGTTTCTATTATCGAAACAAAATTTATCTTTCCATTTTCAAATCTGAGCACAGTACAATAGAATATTTTAAATAAATGTAATTGAGTATTGTAAAGCCTGCTACATATAATATTTTTATCTGTCTAGGGGACAGATAAAGGGAAACACGATAAGAGATTATTGTTTATAAGACAAGTTTACTACCTAAAATTATAGTTTATTTTTTAAAACATTTAAAAATAAAAAATTTAATAACAATAAAATATACTGATCATGCTTACAACTTGTACTATATTGGTTTGTCAAAGAATAATTGGTTAGAGACCATAAAGAATGTTGGAAGTTACTGAATAAAACCATTCATTCTAAGCAGCAACCTAATTCTTTGTCTCTGAAAGGCTCTACTATTAAACGAGTCTCAACGATATATAATCCATGATTTCCTATACCCTAAAGATCTGAAAAGTATAAAAGTACTTGAGAAATCTAACAGTCTAAATTCTTTATGTAACAATTTTCAAAAATTGGTCTATTTTTAGTTTTCTAAATGAAGCTAAAAATACAGAAAACAATGAGGAGAAACGTGATTACCATTTGCTCGTATTTAATGGCATCTTTTTCGGCAATCTGAGCTGCCCTTTCTTTATTCATGTAAGCTGCTTTTAATTTCTTCTCCAATTCTCTGAGCTCAATACTGTTTAAAAAACAAAAGACAGAAATTTAAACTTGAGGACCACAGTGCTCTTACTATTTTAAAAATAATCCATATCTGAAATTTAAAAGAACTTTTTTCTAAATAAGTAAAACATTTATATAACTACTTTGAACAAAAAGTCTTTTTCTTCCTTCATTTACAGAAAAATCAGAATGCATCTGAAATGGGACACTTAATTTTCTAGACAACCCAATGCTTTTATTTTCAATGATCATCAATAAAAATCTTTTTGCCAATGCCTGGCTTAGAGAAGGTGTTTTATCAATATTGGTTAAAATTTCTGCCCAGCTACTAATACTATCAAGCTAAAAGAAGAACTACAGTAGGGGGTTTAAATCTAAGCAGGTTATTTAAATTTTGTCCCTCAGTTTTGCTATTTGTAAAAGGAGGTAACTGTGGGAATTAAATTAGTTAACGTGTATAAACAGCTTAGAAAAGTACCTGTTACACAGTAAACACTCTATATAAGTGGTCATTATTTTTTGATGATGATGAAGAAGAGTAAATGACCAGGGAAAACTTGTTTCACTTCTCTGGGCTTGTTTACTTATCTGTTAAAAAATGGGAATTTGCCTCAGATAATCTCTGAATTACTTTTGAATCTATCACTTTCCTAACCTTAGTGAAAACGATAAGCTATATAAAACTTTTCATTTTAATGTGTCAGCCATAATTCTGAATACGATCGAATATGAGAATTCTGAGTTGGAAGGGTCCCTAGATGTCACCTAGATATATATATCTTAATTCTTACAGGAACACAGAGGCACTGACCTAATTATAAACTCAACTTAGAAGTACCCCATACCTACGAAGAGAGAGTCATAAGGTATAAGGGAAGAGAAATATTCCTGGTGTTATGATGTGCCCCTTTCCTGGCCTTACTACTATACTTGCCAATGTGTATGACAAAGAATTGCCTTCTATCATAAAAAGATTATAAATGAGGATTAAGTTTCTCAGTCTATATATTTTTTTTACTAAGAACCTGAGCTACATTTATAAGTTTTTTTGGGGGGGGGGTATTAATGATTGTGAAACTATTTACAAACCCAATCACAATTTATTAATACTGCCTCTACCAAAAAAATGTGCATCAAATTCCAAACGACCAATGTGTAAATAATGACATTCATTTGAAGCACAAGTGCACGCATTTCTATTGGATATATACCTAAGAGTAAAATTTCTCAGTCAAAGGGTAGACTATATTCAAATTTCGTAGATAATGCCAGTTTCCCAATAATTTGTACAGATTTGCACACTCATAAACAATGCCTAAGTGCTCCCACTGCCACACATCTTCATTAAAGCCTTTTTAATCTAGCATTCTTTTTAACTTTAACCACTCTTGCAGGTGTGGAATACAGCACTGGAATTTTAAGTTGTTTCCCTATTACTAATAGAACTGAGGTCTTTTCATATGTTGTGAGTCATTTTTATATCTTCTGTGAAGTTCTTGTTCAATATTTTTTGTCCACTTTTACAATGGATTGTCTACTTACTGTTGCATAAAAGTTCTTTATATATTCTGGATACAAATCTCTTGTTGGTTATATGCATTGCAAGTATCTCCTTCCAGTCCGTAGTTACTCTCTTAGTGATTTCTTTAGATGAAGAGAAGTATTCTTAATTCATCAATCTTTTTCATCACTGTCAATGACTTTTGTGTTGTTTTGATAAATGCTGCCCACCCCACAGACATTAAGATATTTCCTTATATTAGTCTCTCAAAGCTTTGTTTCACCATTTATTTTTAGACTACAACTCTTTAGGAATTGATTTTTATGTGTGGTGCTAGGTAGAAACCAAGTTCATTTTCTTCCATATGGCTATATAATTGATCCGGCAGCATTTTATAAAAATGTCTGTTTCTGAATGCAGTGTTAGTTTTGTCATAAAGTAAGTGTGTAAACATGCATGGATCCGATTCTGAATTTTCCATCCCATCCTTCCTAACCTGGGGTTCCATAAGAGAATTATACCTCAAAGGAAATTGAGTGATTGTATTTTTAATTTCCTCAAAGACAGCAATATAATATTTCAGATCCACAGGAAGTTAACTCATTACATATAATGGATGCCTTAGGTCATTAGGGCTTCAATTTTCTTGTAAAGAGCTGCTCTAGTCTATTCCTTTGATTCATTTGTTTATCCCATGCTAAAACAACACTATCTTAATTACCGGAGCTTTAAAATAAGTATTCATATCCTAGAGAAGTCTTCAGTTTTGGTCTTAAAGATTGCCTTAGGAGACTTCCGGTCAAGATGAGAGAGTAGGTAAACGCTGTGCCTGCCTCCTCCTACAACCATATCAAAATTACAACTAAATTAGAGAGCAATAATTGAGAACCACCTGAAGACTAGTTGAACAGAATTCCTATAACTAAGGATATAAAGAAGCCATGTCGAGACTGAAGAATCGAAAGGGGCAGGTCCCACAACAATGGTGTGGCAATTAAGAATCAGAAGGGATAACTCGGCTTGCAGAGGTACCCCTTGAAGAGTGAGGGGTCCCAGCCCCACACTAACCTCCCCAGCCCAGGACACCAGTGCTGGGAAGAGGAGTTCCCATAACATCTGGCCATGAAAACCAGAGGAGATTATATCCAAGTGAGACAGAGGGCTGCAGGAGACTGAAGTGTTCCTTCCACTTGAGAAACCTGTGCATGGACTCACTTGCTCACAAACTCACTTGGCTCTAGGTGCCAGTACAGGGGCAGCAGCTCAAAAAGCTCCAGGGACATATGGGGAGGAACTAAATTGACTAACTTCATGGTAAGGCCTGGAAGGGCAGGGGTCAGAGGCAGCTTTCTCCAGGGACTGAAACATTAGCAGGTGCCATTGTTCCTTTGTTGGGTGCTCTTTCCACCTGGCTGGCAGCCACCATATCTGAGCCTTTAATAACCTGGCTAACACCACTGGCGATCTCTGAGACCCTGGCCCACCCAACTTACACACCTGGCCCAAACCTCTTCCAGTGGTTTTTCCACACAAGCAGCCTGTCTTGGCTCATGCTGTGGACTTCTGTAAAAATCTCTCCACAAACTCCAAACAAGCAGCATCTGGCCTCAGTGTGCCCATAGCTCTTGCTAAGTAGCCCCAAGCTCGGCACAAGCAAAGACCAATAACAACTTATAACTCCTATCAGGTGGCCCCAAGCCTGGCAAAGGCTACAGCCAGTCTTGGCTTGGAACATAGCTTCAACTAAGCGGTCACAAGCTCAGCACAAGTAGTGGCTGCCCTCAGTTCACATTGTGGTGCCCACCAAAGGGTCCCAAGCCTGGAACTAATGGCAGCTAGCCTCAATTCACAGGATAGCCTCTCCCAAGCAACTCAAAGCACAGCACAAGTGGCAAACACAGATCACTTTGTAGCTCCTACCAGGTAGTCCCAGGCCGGTCACAAGCAGCAGCTGAACTCAATCTGCACAGAAGTCCCTCCCAAGAGTCTCCAGAACCAACACATCCAGTGGCCACTTTCAGACCACACCAGAGCATGACCCAACCAGCTTCACAAATGACACACTGGAAGGGCAGACCCAGCAGGCACCAGAGCCCCACTAAAGTAACCCTAGCTCTGCGGGGTCAGCCCCTGCACAACAGCTAATCCTCTATAGAAATAGCCAGTCCTCACAGCCAGTCAGTCTCCCTGAGGGTAAATCTCACCCACTGATGTGCCTACAGCAATCAAGGCTCAACTACAACAGGAGGGAACATACAACCCACACAAAGGACACTTCTGGAGGACCTGGCTCATGTGACCACAAAGATAGCACCAATGGGCCCCTCGAGACACCTACTACGTAAGGCCTATCTGACAAGATCAGGAGATATAGCCGATCTACCTAATACATAGACACAAACACAGGGAGGCAGCCAAAATGAAGAGACAAAAAAAACATATCTCAAATGAACAAACAAGACAAAACTCCAGAAAAAGAGCAAAATGAAGGCACGCAATCTACCAGATGCAGAGTTCAAAATATTGATTACAAGGATGTTTAGTGAACTCAGGGAAAGAATAGATGAACTCAGTGACAATTTCAACAAAGAGAAAGAAAATATTAAAAAAGAGACAGAAAACATAAGAGCAGTTTAGATGAAGCAGAGCATCAAATTAGCAATCTGGAAGACAAAGTAGTGAAAAACACCCAATCAGAACAGCAAAAAGAAAAAAAGAATTAAAAAAAAAGAGAGAGAATAGTATAATGAACCTCTAGGACAACATCAAGCATATCAACATTTGCATCATAGGGATCTCAGAAGGAGAAAAAAGAGCAGGGATTGAAAACCTACTTGAAGAAATAATGACTAAAAATTTTCCTAACCTGGTGAAGTAAATAGACATATAAGCCCAAGAAGCACAGAGAGTCCCAAACAAGATGAACCCAAAGAAGCTCACACATCATAATTAAATTGCCAAAGGTTAAAGACACAGAGAATCCTAGAAGTAGCAAGAAAAAAGCAGTTAGTGACACATAAGGAAGCTCCCAACAAACTTCCAGCTGATTTCTCAACAGAACCTTTACAGGCCAGAAGAGAATGCCACAAATTATTCAAAGTGATGAAAAGCAAAGACCTACAACCAAGATTACTTCTACCCAAAGAGAGAGAGTTTCCCAGACGAGAAAAAGCTAAAGGAGTTAAGTACCACTAAACCAGTATTATAAGAAATATTAAAGAGATTTCTTTAAGAAGAATAAAATAAGATAAAAAATATGAATAAGAAAATGTAGAAAAGAAAAATATCTTCATTGACAAAGGCAAACAAAAGCAGTATATCAATCAACTATAAAGCTAGTACAAAGGTTAAAAGGCAGAATTAGGAAGACCATGTGTAATCACAACGGTAAATTAAGGGATACACACAAACACACATAAAAGAAGTAAAAAAGACAAAAACATAAATGTGGAAGGGTGAGTAAAAATTATAGTGATTTTAGAATGTGTTCAAGATTAAGTGAACATCAACTTAATGTAGGCTGCTATCAACATAGCTGGAATATATGAAGCACATGGTAACCACAAACAAAAAATCTATAAGAGATATACAAGAGATAAATGAAAGAAATCCAAACATAACACTATAGAAAATCATCAAAATACAAGAGGGGAAAAATAAGGAACACAGAAATACAAAAACAATCAGAAAACAACAAAATGGCAACAACTACATACCTATCAATAATTAAATGTAAATTGACTAAAAGCTCCAATCAAAAGACACGGTGACTGAATGAATAAAACAAAAATGACCCATACATATGCTGCTTACAAGAGACCCAATTCAGATCAAAAGACACACAGATTGAAATTAAAGTGATGGAAAAGATATTTCATGCAAAAGAAAATGAACAAAAAAAAAAAAGCTGGAGTAGCGATACTTATATCACACAAAACAGACTTTAAAACAAACACTGTCACGAGACAAAGAAGGACATTTCATAATGATAAAGTGATCAATCCACAAGAGGATATAACTCTTGTAAACATGTATGAACCCAACACAGGAGCACCTAAACATATAAAGCAAATAATGATGAACAAAGGAGAGTTCATAGTAGGGAATTTTAACTCCATTGACATTAATAATAATAATAATAATAATAATATAATAAGATAGATCATCCAGATAGACATATTAGACCAGATAGACTTAACAGATTTTTAATTTTTTATTGATTTTCTTGAACATTTCACCCAAAAGCAGAAGAATATACCTTCTTTTCAGGTACACATGGACCATTTTCCAGGACAGACCACATTTCAGGCCACAAAACAACTCTCAATAAATTTAAGAAGATTAAAATCTTCTCTGATCACAATGGTATGAAACTAGAAATCAATCCAAAGAAAACTGAAAAGCATACAAAAACCTAGAGGCTAAATAACATGGTCCTAAACAATGAATTGGTTAACAACAAGGTTAAGAAAGAAATCAAAAGATATCTTGAGACAAGTGAAAATGAAAATACAACAACCCAAAATCTATGGTACACAGTGAAAGCAGTTCCAAAAGGAAAATTCACAGCAACACAGGCCTACCTTGAAAAACAAGTAAATCTCAAATAATATAACCTTATACCTAAAGGAACCAGAAAAGAACAAAGCCCAAAGTGAGTAGAAGGAAGAAAAAATCAGAGCAGAAATAAATTTAAATAAAAAACACAAAAGGAAAGATCAATAAAACTAAGACCTAATTCTTTGAAAAGATACACAAAATTGATAAACCTTTAACCAGACTCAAAAAAAAAAGCATGCCCAAATAAAATAAGAAATGAAAGAGAAGTGACAACCGACATCACATAAATACAAAGGATTGTAAGAAAATACTACAAAAATAGGCAGTGAGTTTCTCAATTCCAGTTAAAAACTAACATTTTCTTGGATTAAAAAAATCATGCATTTAAAATCAAGAGTCTCATGACTTCTTAACTCTATTTCAAGCACCACAGCCAACATTTCCTTGAATTTAGACTTGCCATTTTGCAGATGAATACATTCGTCAGAAAAATGATCCATTTCTGCATGTCAGTCAAAATTTTACCATGGCTTATGCACAAAACTACTTTTAGTAGTTTTGACACTGCTGAGAGGCAGCATACTCTATTTGAAAGAGTACTTAACTGGATGACTTCTGCCTTAAATTTGAAGAAAATTTTCATAAGGTATAGAATTCCAGATGAGCTGTTATTTTCTTTCAGCCCTTTAAATCCAGTCTTCTAGTTTCCTCTGTTGCTGCTCAGAATTCATTCATACTTTTTATTGTTGCTCCTTCAAAGGTCTTTGTGTGGCTACTTTTGTTATTTTTATGATTTTCTCTATTGCTGGATTTCGAACGTTTGACTAGGATGAGTATAGGTGTAGTTTTCATTATTTATTGTTTTCTAACCTGTGGCTTTGTCTTTTATCATTTTTGAAAATTCTTGACCAATCTCTTCAAATACTACTCTGTATCATCCTCTTTGATGTCTACTACCAGGACTAAAGTTATACATGTGTTAGAACTTTCCACCATAGCCCATATCTCTTTAAGTTCATCTATATTTTTCTATCTTTTTGTGTCTCCATGCTTTCTTCTGGATGTTTTCCACTAACCTGCTCACACTTTATCTCTTCATCTAATAAAATCTAATTAAATTCGTTATCACTGAAGTAAAATGTATACTAAAGTACACAAATCTGAAGCATACAGTTTGTAGAATGATGTCAAACACCTGACCAAATGCTTATTGGCCGAATTCTGTTTCACTTTCAGCCATATTTCTGGAAGCAGTAGAAACCTGCAGGAGAAACCTGCAGGTGCAAACGCCAGGCTCACCATTCTGGTTTCATTCCTTTCCCAGATCTCATTTATATACTTTCTCCAAATAGTCTGCTCTCAGAGGGAGCATATATCTGAAACATCTAGTCTACAATTGCTGGAAGTGGAAAGCTCCTCTATTTAATTCTTCTATTAGTGAATTTGACAAAGATATGATGAAATATTTGTTTCATCTTCAGATAATATAAAAACATGGGTGACAGCTAACAATGATTGGAGAATTAAGGTCCAAAAAGATAGTTCGAGACTAGAATAATATGAAGACATGAGCAGTAATTCTAAATCTCTTAAGAATAATCTTAGAGAATTGATAAAAGTTGTGGACCTGGAAAAATACATGGGTATATTTGTCAAACATATAAATATAATGAGGCTCAAAATTCCTGAAGCTCATCCATGGGTCATATATTCCGCAAAGCTCTGCTCAGTTGAGATAAAATGTAACAATTATCAAGGTAAATTTCCAATATATTCAACTATATAAATATAGGATGGCATTTAGTTAGCCCTGAGTTTTCAACAGGGTGACATGGGTGCCCCTAAAAAGTAACTCAACCTGTGGTTAACAGTCCCACTCTTAGGAGTACTAAACAGTACCCTAATGCAATGATATAAAGAAAGAAATTGTAAGGGCAATATTTTGTTAAGGAACACCAACAATGTAAATAGATCTATAGAAGGGAATCTGGATGGTGAACAAATAAAGGAATGGGGGATATTTAACTTAGAAAACATTTAGTGGATTCATAAATATGAAAGGATGTCCTACAGAAAAACAAAATTTGGATGGTTTATTTTTCATCGCATAGCAGAACTCAGATAAATGCATGGATGTTACAGGGAAATCTATTTTGAGCCAAGGGGAAAAAATGTTATTCAAAGTTAGAGCTGAATGAAAAAGAAAGTTCCTATTGCAGTCACAAGAGGTATTGACCACAGGTGACCAGTCACTTTCCAGGAAATTCATGTAGGGGTATAAAATTAATTGACGTATCACCTAAAGTTTCTCTTAAGGGATCACTTTAAAAATTACATTTAGAGGAAAGAGAAGAATTGATTCTTTTTTCACCTAAAATATTAACAATTTACTACTATGAATACAACTTTTCTAAAATGTGTGTGTGTGTGTGTGTGTGTGTATAGCAATAAGTATTTCTAAGCAAAATATTAACTAAGTGCAATGATATAAAGAAATTTCACTCTTAGGTACTAAGCATTACATAAAAGTTTAAAGATAACGACTAAATAAATGAAATTTACAGAAACAGATACCTGTTTTCTCTTACTCGTTGCCTCATCTTTTCATCCTTTAGACTTTCATGTTTTAGTTTTGCCAATTCTGTAGCCAATTTTTCTTCTTGTTCACGCTGGAGTTCCCTCAATCTTTTGTTTTCTTCTGCCTGAATAAAGATGAATTTATTTGTTTTTTAACAGGAAACTACAAGTGCCTTCAGAGAAACAACTATGTTTTATTTTAAAATACAACCTATGATTTCAATAAATACTTTTCCAAATATTGTGTCATGGAAAATTTCAAACACCACCAATAGTAAGAAAAATATTAAAGTACACCCTCAGGTAGCCATCACTCATCTTCAACAATTATCAATATTTTGCTAATCTTCTTTCCCTACTCTTCCACTCCACTTTTTTTTTTTGCTAAAGTATTTTAAAACAAATCCTAGATATGTCATTACCATATACATAATTCAGTATTGATCTCTACCTAATAAGAATTTCTTTCTATAACAACCATGCCATTAATATGTCTAAACAATTAACAATAATTCCTTAGTAGGGTCTAATACCTTGTCCACATTCAGGTGTTCCCAATTGTCTCAAAGATGGTTTTTTTAAGTTTGTTCAAATCAAAATCCAAACAAGGTCCAAATATTGCACCTAGTTACTATTTTTTTAAGTCTCTCATTCGGCTACAGTCACCTTTCACACAAACTTTTTTCTTCCAAGCCATTGATTTGTTGTAGAAATTAGGACACATCTCCCACATGCTGAATTTGGCTGATTGCATTCCCTGGGATATCATTTAACTTGCTTCTGTTTTGTATTTCCTGTAAAATGGTAGAAAGATCTACAGGCTTAATTCTATATTTAGGAAAGAAGAAGCACATGAATAGAGAATAGATGTTCAACGTCATTAGCCACCAGGAAATGCAAGTTAAAACTACAAGTGATCTATCAACACATATCTGTTAGAACGGCTAAAATAAAAAACTGACAAAACCAAATGCTGATGAGAAACTCCATTACTTACACATTGCTGGATGGGTATGTAAAATGATGCAACCATTCTCAAAAATAGTTTGGTAGTTTGTTATAAGGCTAATATGCAATTACTATTACAACTCGACAATTGTACTCGTAAGCATTTATCCCAGAGAAACGAAAATTTATGTTTATTTAAAAATCTGTCCCCAAATGTTTACAGCAGATTTATTTAAAAGAGCCAGTGCTGGAGATACCAGACATTCAACAGGTAAATGGTTAAGTAAACCGTGGTACATCCATATCATGGAATGCTACTACTGAGCAACAAAAAAGAATGAAGTATGGATAAAAGCAACAACCTAGATGAATCTCTAGGAATTATGCAGAGTGAAAAAAATCCAATTCCAAAAGGTTACATGCTGTTTGATCCCACTTACATAATATTCTCAAGACATGTTCTTTATTTTAAAATTGAGATATTCACAGAGCATAAATTCGCCTTTCACAGTTCGTGACTCAGTAGTTTTTACTGTATTGACGATGTTGTGCAACCATCAACACTAGTTGCAGAACTTTTTTTTAAAAAATTAACTGTTTTTTGGAGTTTTGGGTTCACAGCAAAGTTGAGCATAAAGAACACATTTCCATTTATCTTCTGCCCCTACACATGCTGAGTGTCCCTCACTATCATTATCTCCCACCAGAGTGGTACATTTGTTATAATCAGTAAACCTACACTGACACATCATTATCACCCAAAGTCCATAGTTTAGAGTTTACTGTTGGTGCTGTATATTACATGGGTTTTGACAAATGTATAATGATATCAATCTACCATTATAGTATCATACAGAGTAGTTTCTTCTACTCAAATTCCTCTGTGCTTCATTTATTTATCTCTTCCTCCCTGAAATTCCTGGCAACTGATCTTTTTACAATCTCTACAGTTTTCCCTTTCCCAGAATGTCATATACTTGAAATCATACAACGTGCAGCCTTTTCATATTTGTTTCTTCCACATAATACACATTTAATGGCTTTTAATAGTTTGATAGCTCAGTTATTTTAGCTCTGAATAATATTCTATTATCTGGATTATTTACTAAAGGACCATCTTCATTGCTTCAAAGTTTGGATAATTATGAATAAAGCTGCTATAAACATCCAGATGCAGGTTTTTGTGTGGCCATAAGTTTTTAATGTTCCAGAATGTATCCATCATCCCCAAAAGGAACCCTATACCTGTTAGCAATCATTCACCAGTCCCCTCCACCCCCACCTCCAGCCTCTGGCAATCACTAATCTTTCTTTTCTCTATGGATTTGCCTATCCTAGGTATTTCATTTCAATGAAATCATACAATATGTGGTCTTTTTGTGTTTGGCTTCTTTCATTTAGCATGTTTTCACATCTCATCCATGTTGCAGCACATATCAGTAACCCATTCCTTTTCATGGCTTTATAATTTTTCATTGCATAGCTATAACATCTTTTGTTTATCCATTCAGCACCTGATGAGCATTTGGATTGTTTCCACTTTGGGGCTATCATGAATAATACTATGAATATTCGTGTATGAGTTTCTGTGTGTACATACATTTTCAATTATCTTGAGTATATGGTTAGGAGCAGAATTACTGGATAATACAGAAACTATGTTTAACTTTTTGAGGAACTACCAAACTGTCTTCCATAGCCACTAACACCTTTATATACTTCTGTCAGCAATGGATAAGGGTTCCAAGTTCTCTGTATCTTTGCCAACACTTATTTTCCTTTAAAAAAAAAAAATTGCAACAATCCTCATGAGTCTGAATGGTATCTCATTGTGGTTTTGATTTTCATCTCCCTAATGACTAATGAAAATGAGCATCTTTTTGCACTTCTTGCTCATTTGTATATCTTCTTTGGAGAAATGGCTATCAAAATAGTTTGCCCATTAAAATTTTGTCTTTTGATTAAGTTGTATATTTAATATTCTTGAAATGACAAAATTATAGAAATGTAGAACATATTAGTGGTTGCCATAGTTAGAGATGAGGTTCAGGCAGACAAGAAAGAGATAGGTTTGCTTATAAAAGGACAAAGGGATCCTTACAGTCATAGAGCTCTTATGTATCTTGACTGTGGTGCTGGATAGACAAACCTACACGTGACAAAATGACATAGAAGTGGATAAGCATACTGGATCAATGTCATTTTCCAGGGTTTGATATTGTACTACAGTTATGTAAGATGTAACTACTGGAAGAAACTAGACCTCTTTCTACTGTCTTTAAAACTTCCCAAGAATCTGTAATTATTTCAACATAAAATTTTTTTTTAAAAAAATGAAAAAAAAACAGATGTGGGGGAACAATGGAATGCAGATGATGACAAATTAACTATATTAAAAATCAATCATAACCACAATGCTGAAGACAGGCAGGAGTGGACCTAACTTTGGAAAACTGTTTGACTAGATATTGTCAGGCTAAAGACAAAAAGAATTGTGCACAGATCTATATTGTACATTTGTTGTTCACAGGGGTGCAGGTTAGCAATTCTGAAACTACTTTATTTATTTAGTCGGGTAGAAAAATAACTAAATATATTATATATAAGAGCCAGCTTTCTTATTGTTGAGAAAGCAGTTACAAAGAGAGGAAAAGCTAAAATGACCACTGTGGTACCAGATTGCAGTCAGCATTACCAATGTAGACTCATGGTTTGTTTTATTAAAATATGCAGATAGACACAAAATTAAATAGATGTGTGTATGCATTGATTTGATTAGCATACATTTATTTTCTATTTCTTTCCACCTAGAGGGAGTAGTGAAGTAAAACCCTATTAATAATGAGCACACCTATCATTCAGATCTTGGTTTCTAAATACAATTCTCCAGTAAAAGGAACCAAGTCTCTTTAGAGAAATGGTCGATTCCAAGGCAAGGAAAGAATAAGCTGAGCCTGGAACATATTATGGTGCCGAAAAGCAAGTAAATGCAAAAGAAGAAAAAGCAGAGCATGTCAGAAGGGCACACAAAAGACAACTTGAAAAAAGTTACCAAAGGGCAAAATTGGAACAACTGGAGCAACAAAAGAAGTAACAGTAGTACTGGATTATAACCAAAAGCATAAAATAAGTATTTGTCCACACTGGTATAAATAAATAACTGAATAAATATATGGGAGAGAAGGGACAATTTTTTCTTACAGAAAAATTCCAAGTAATAAATGAAAAAGGAATGACGTAAAAAAAAAAAATGACCTTTACAACCCAAAAGTAATAATTGCTAAAGGTAAGATTCACCAATGAATGCTAACATTAGTGGGGGACAAGAGTTTAAATAGAAACAGAATATCTGCATAGTCTCAAAGTATTTCCTTCAAAATATTTAATATTTACATGGTGCAAAATAAAACTTTACAGAGAATAATCCTGTTAGATACCATCTTAACCAAGTGATCAAGGTTTAAATCAAGAATAATACATATCAACATCTTGTACCCTCAATATAATGCATAAAAAGGGCATGAAGGTCCCCGATCAGTTGACTTTGTGTTAACCAGAAGGGAGACTCTCCAGGTGGGCCTGACCTAACCAGGTGATCCTGAAAGTAGCCGAAGTCACTGCTCTGTGGACCTTAGGGAAGCAAACTGCCACTTTGTGAAGAGGGTCATGTGGCAAGGAATGTCACCAATATCTGGGAAATAAGGGCCCTGGTCTTACAACTGTAAGAACATGAATTCTGCCAACCCCTATAGGACCCCAAGATCCACATGAGAATGCACTCCAGACAACACCTTGATTTCAGCCTTGTGATACTGTGAAATCAAGCTATACCATGTTTGAATTTCTGACCTACAGAAACTGTGAGGTAATCAATGGATGTTGCTTTAAGCCACTAAATTTGTGATAACTTGATACAGAGCAACAAAAAAATAATACAACAAATAAACTGTAGTCTATAAAATTGTCAAGATCATGAAAGACAGGAAAAAGCAAGGAACTCTCATAGACTGGAGAAGACTATGGTTGAAGGACACTAAGGAGACACGACAACTAAACGCAATTTGTGATCCTGGAACAGAAAAAAAGACATTAGTGGAAAAAGTGATATAAACCAGTATTTAAAATCCGAATAAATCCTGCAGTAACGGTTTTGTACCAAGGCTAATTTCTTCATTTCGATAATTGTTCTACGATTATATAAGATGTTAACATATAAGGAAGTCAGGTTAAGGGTATGTAGAAATTATCTGTACCATTTTTGCAACTCTTCTATGAAACTAAATTTATCTCAAAATAAACAGTTAAAAACATGTATATTTTCAAGTTTTGTCCACTGAAAAGACCTGGAATCAATGATAACTCAAGAATAATAAGCACATTTAGCACCCAAATTGTCTCGAAATATTATTTCCACTAAATGATAATACGGCTCGTTGGTACAACAGTCTTGAAGCAAGAAATTTACCAGATGCATCTTATATTAATTAGGGTTTCCAGAGAAACAGAACCAAGTGGATAAGGAACTGGCTCAAGTGATTATGTAGGCGGGAAGTCCCATGATCTACAAGGGGAGTCGGAAAGATGGAGACCCAGAAGAATGAATGATTTAATTCAAGTTTAAGTCTGAAAGACTGAGAACCAAGAAAACCGATGGTGTAGTTCATCTCTGAAGGATGGCAGGCTTGAGACTCAGGAAGAGCTGATGTTTCAGTTCAAGTGGAAGGCAGGAAATAAAGCTGATCAGTAGCAGTTGGAAAGGAGGAAGGGGTTTCCTCTTACTCAGCCTTTTTGTTCTACTCGGGCTTTCAGATGATTGAATGAGGCCCACCCGGCATAGGAAGAGCAATCTGCTTTATTCGGTTTACAGATTTATTTATTTATTTATTTTATTTAATTCCCCCACCACTTCCACCCCTGACCTATGGATGTTGCCATCTCCCATTAAGAACTGGATCTCTGAAGGCGGGGTATCTCCTCCCACACACTCGCGGCACACATCCAGGGCCTGGAGCACCTGGGGCCTGGCACACCCAGGGTATGGACTGTGGCTCCACTGGGGCTCAAACCCAGGACTTTCTGCGTGTAAAGCAGACGCACTAACCATTATTCTATGGAACCACCCCGATTTACGATTTAAATGTTAATCTCATCCAGAAACACCCAGAATAATATTTGACCACCCTATGGTCCAGTCAACTTGATATATAAAATTAACAATCACTAGCCTGGAATATTTTGTTCAGATAAAAAGCAAAGAAACTATTGCAGATTAAGGGAGTCTTGTCAAAAGGACACAGAAGCAATAAAAGGGCATCTACTGGCAAAAGATGAGACAATTTGAGCATCAAAAAGTAATAAATGCAATTAATTTAAGTATCTAAAGACCTATGAGTCCATAAAGATATTTTTAAAAAGAGAAACAGTCAAAAACTAAAGAAAACAAAATTTTAAAAAACAACATCAGCAAACACCAATGGAAGTGAGTAGGGCACCAATTCTTGACTCTGGAAATTATGTATTTCTTCCCCTTCCAACATGAACTATATTTCAGGGTATCAAATAATCCTAATTGATGAGGGAAAGTTATTTACAGAGGAATCTCAGCTAATTGTGAAAGAAATAACGAAATTAGAAAATCAGTGTTTTGTATCCTCTAATGAAGGAAAAGATTCATTGGTGAAACCACAGATGAAAGTTTGATGAGGATCTTTACAACAGGGGAACCAGGCTGTCTCACTAAACCCACTGATCAACAGTAGCATCATGCGCCTGCTGATGTGATACAACGTCAAGGTCAGTGATTGCCACAAAAGCTGTACACAAATCTAATCATGCCTTTAGTGTCGACTTGCATTTAGAGGAAATATGAGAAAGGAACCAATGAGGACATAAACATGTAAATTCAGAATGTGGGATGTCCTATAGAACAACTGGCCTAATTTAACACGTTAAAAACACAATGTTAAAAAAAACTGAGGAGGGGGCTGTTTTAGACTAAGAGAGACCTAATAGACATAACAACCAAATATACTATATGAACCTTGTCTGGATCCTGATTAACGCAAACCAAATGTAAAAGCAGATTTTTGACACAACTACAGAAATTTGATTATGGAATGGTATTTAATGATACCTAGAAGTTACTGATAACTTATTGGGTGAAACAGTGGCATTATGCTATTAATATGTAAGAAAATATTTTATAACATGCATACTGAACTATGCAGGAGAGAGTTGATTTATCTGGATTGTCTTTAAAATTAAATAAAAATAAGAATAAAAAGAATTTTAAAAATCTAATCCCTAGGATCTTGCTCAGGGTTTAAAAAATCATGTCTAAGCTTCTGGAATTTGGAACTCAAAGGGATAGTTAGAAATTTCCTCTGAAAAACTGTCTCCGTATTTTAAGAGTTATAGTCGTATAAATTGTACCTAAATTCTTCAAGGCAGTTATTTCAAAAATACGAGTAAATTCATACCTAATACGTAAGTGTTCATTTTCCACCACTTAATAATGTACATGTTTAATCTCAGTAATTTTTTTAAAAGATATTCTTAAATTTTTGTTTTTAGAATTTTATAGAAAGCAACAGAATTATATTTATGTGAACAAAACTGTAGTAGTAGATTTCATATTTACGGGGGGAAAAAACCTGCGTGCTTACTCTTCCAAGCACTATTTCAAGGGCTTTGCATGTATTAATTCATTAATTATTAAAACAATACTATGAAGTGAGTACTATTATTATTCTTATTTTATAGACAAGGCATTAAACAGTAAAAGCTGCCCACCCAAAGTTCCAAAGCTAATACACAGCAGGACTAGGATCAAAGACTTACAGTCTAGCTCCAAAAACCCAGCTCTTCACCACTACACTGGGCTGACTTACAATGAGGCATCCTTTGCCTGATGTTACTATCTACTCCATTCCAGTATTAGCAGCTGGCTTTCATCATTTCCAAGTAGCAAATGAAGAAAAAATGATGTGAAAATGAATAGTAAAACTTACCTTTTGAATGGCTTCTTCCATATCCAACTCAAACTGTTCATTCTGTAATAATCTGAGAAATCTCTTGTGCTCAACTCGGTCATCATTTTCATTCTGCACCATTTGGTCCCTGATTTGATTCTCTATCTTTTTTAGTGCCTTGACATGCAATTTTGTGCTGTAGTTTTTATCTACTAATTTCTGATGCTTTTCACTGATACTCATAGTTCTCTTTTTGGCGTCCTATAATGCAAAAAGTAATAACAAAATAAAAATATGCATGTTTTGGTGTTCCAAAAATCTGATTTTTAAAAATATATTGATATAAGCCCCAGTAACAAATTATACAAAGATAGGTAACAGAAATAAAAGGGACTTTGGTAGATAATAAATACGTGGTAGATAAATACATTGATATATTGATGAAATAGGGACTATTATTCCCCATCCTACAGATGACGCGTGAAAAGTAAAAGCGGCTTTACTCAAGGTTCCTCAGCTGATAAATAGCAGTCCAGGATTCAAAGACAAGCACTCGAACTCTACAGAGCCAGCTCTTTACTACTATGCAGGGAATCCCACCCCGCAACCCCCATCTTGGCCATAAAGTGCTGTTGAGATGTCTCGTCAGGTTTTCCTAATACAGATTTAATAGGACAACCCACTGCTACTTATTCGTTCACTGTCTCTTGGACTTTTATTTCCACTCGTTTGTTCAGCGGTTCTTACTCTTTTCCTAAATTTCCTGAAATATGGGAAATAAGATATTTATCGGGCAAACCAAATAGTATGGGGAAAATGCAAAAAGGTCTGGAAGCCACCACGAGCGTCCCTTAAGTAACTGCACCTGAAGCCTTTGAAAGCCAATACCAGTTTCCCACTAAGTCTCAGGTTAGGCATTCAAATCCTTTTTTAGAAGCAGGCTGGCTCTAAACTACAATTCAATCAACAGATAAACAAGTTGTTTTGAGACCCCCCGCCAACCGGCTCACCATCTTGGTGGAGAAAATTCCCCCTCCGGCTCCCAGAGCTACCGCCTCCCGCAGCAAACGAAATGGCTGGCTGAGCGCCCTTGTGTTTATGCGGTTTCCCAGCAACGGCCGCCGAGGCGCCCCAAGGTGCGGCCTCCCATTGGACAAGCAAGATCCAATCGGCCGTGAGTTTCTTGGGAGGCGGGCAGGGCGGCTACTTCTATAGGTCTAAAGGAGACTGGTGGGAAGTTCAAATTTTGTGTACTAATGCAATCCCTTGACAATGTATTAGGGAGCTCGAGATTTTCTTCAAGTGGATACTCTATTTGGTGGGGTTGGGAGCCAAGCTGAGGTCTGTAGAAACTGTTTACATAGCAATACACAGATTCCTATCTAGTACACAAGGCTAAGGTCACTTTCCACGCACAGAACATCCTGTGCCCTCACTGCCTATTCTGCCTGTGTTGATTGCCTTTGTCCTCAGCAGTGGGAGGCCCGGTCACCGCCCCCTTCCCTGGGTAATTGGGAGACACTGGGTAGTGCTTGCTTCCAGGAGCTTTCTCCCCCTCTCACCTCTCCGCCCGCCCACATACACAGAGAAACTGTTGGTAAACTTTCCGAATAAAAAGTATAGGCCACATGATCCAGGTACCAATGAGAGCATAGACAGATGATGATGGCAAGATGTTGGTCTGGTTTATTTTATCTGCAAGTTAGACACTAAAGTCCATTTTAATTGGAAGAGTTTAAGGAACGGAACAGGTCAGATAAATTAGTCAAATTATTATATTAATTTTAGAGATGACATATTTAATCTCATCAAAACAACAAAAAAAATTAAGGTAGTGAGTATCTGACCTAGTTTGTTACCTAATTTGAAGTTCATCTTGTGTAGTAATGTGTCTGCTTAAAGATTAATAACAAAAGGACTTCCAGTTTCAGCCCAAAATATAAAAAGCTTGGAAGTTATCATTTACATCCTTACTACCAGAAAAAGCAAAATAAACTAAAAATTAATCATTTTTCTTGGACTAATCATAGAACTGAGATAACAAGGCAGCCCACTACCCTGGAATCTGGAGAGAGAAGTGAAACCAGGGAGTCACAGCCAAGACCTACTTTCCTGGAGCAGAAGCCAATGAAGCCATGAACTTGTAACACTCAAATGGTAATTTTGATGAACTGCTGGAGACCAAGTGTGTACTAGCATGAGTGAGACTACTGAGGGCTGCAGTCTTAGGGAGACCTTCACATGTCCACCGGTTTCGTCTCCAGAAACCCAAGCAGGTTTTCACAGTGAAGAACCAAGAAAGATCTCCTGTGGGATGAGAAGGATAATCATTGTGAACTATGTCCAGAGCCTTCTCCATGATAGAGACCTACTTTCTAGAGGAAATTATTTTACCAGATCCTTATCGCACCTGGGGCAAGGACAGTTCTCAGAATATAACCTCCTCCAGCCTTTCTGTCTCACCTAAGCCCTACTAATAGAGAGGTAATCGTTAAGTTATAGAGCACTTTCCCTTTTCCATGCTTTACCAACACACCAGTGCTCCAGTGTAATTACAGCTGATTACAGCTGAGAGTGCTGCAAAACTCTAAGGAGAAATTCTTAGGGAAATCCAAAGACAACAGGAGACAAAAACAAAAATACTAGAGGAATTTAAAGCCTCTGGAACCTACAGCTACAGTAAACATTAAACATAGCCCAACTTCTAGTGCTATAATAAAAACCTCACACCTCACTAAAGCCCTATTTACTTCAGTTCCTGTTAAGGTCCAGCTTTCAACTACAACAACAAAACTACAAAGCTAAAGGCAAGTTGCTAAAAGGCAGGAAAAACAGTCTGAAAGGCAAAGTAAACATTGGAACTAGACTCAGCTTCAACAGAGATCTGGTGATTATTAAACAGAAATTTAAAATAACTATGATTAATATGCGCAGAGCTCTAATGGAAAATGTGGGCAGCATGCAAGAACAGATGAATAACGTAAGCAGAGAGATAGAAACGCTAAGAATACAAAAGAAATTCTAGGAATCAAAAACACTAAGAAATGAAGAATGCCTTTTTAGGCTTATCAGTAGACTGGACACCCCTGAGGAGAGAATCAGTAAGCTTGAAGATATATCAATAGAAATTTCCCAAACTGAAATGCAAAAAGACTGATAGCAAAATAACTCTGTTGGGCTTGGAGACCTCACCTTAAACTCAAATTATTTTCCTACATTAGAAGAGGACTTGCATGTGTTTGGTGGTGGAGGTGGTGGTAAGGGGGTACTGTCAATAGTTTCTGTCTTTTGGGGGCCTTATTATAAACCTGGCTACCACAAAATTAAACTTTACTACAGGGTATATACAGTACAAAACATTTTAAAATCATGATGCAACTCTTATGTACATTTAATCCCATTAGTGAAGCAACTTACACAAGAACTCTTCAAAAGATATGGCTTATGTAAAGCTTCTCATAAAGTAGCCTCTAATTAAAGCCTGTTGGTTAGGCTGTCGACAGGAATTTTTGTTTTGGACACTGATGTATCCCAAGTATTTAAGTATTTAAGATAGTGCCTGGCATATAATTGTTGCTAAATAGTTGTTAAATGAACAAATTATTGAAATATTACTGTTAGGCACATAGGGGAAGGCTCTATCCAGAAATAACTATGAAAAAATATTATTATTTATTAGTTTTATCACTGTTATTTATATTTTCAAAGAGCAAATTTTTATTAATTTTTTCTATTGTTTTTCTATTTCCAAGTCCATTGATTTCTGCTCTTACCATCATTAGTTCCTTCTTTGCTTGCGTTAGGTTTAATTTGCTCTTCTTTTTATACTTTAAGGTGGAAGCTTAAATCTTTAAGACCATTCTTTTCAAATATAAATGTATAAATTTCCTCCTAAGCCCTGCTTTAGCTGTCTCCAACAGATGGATATGCTGTACTTTCTCATTCAATTCAAATATTCTAAGATTGCTTCTTTGACCCATGACTTATTTAGAACTGTATGTTAATCTGTAAATATTTCAGATTTTCCAGGTATCTTTTTGTTATGGATTTCTAGTTTAATTCCAATACAGAGAACATACTCTGTATGACTTCAAATCTTTTAAATTGGTTGAGGTTTGTTTTATATTGTGCAGAATATGATCTATTCTGGTTTGTGTGCACTTAAAAAATTATGTGTTTTCTGGTGTTCTTGGGTAAGATGTTCAATAAATACATCAATAAGGTCAATTTGATTGACAATGCTGTTCAGGTATTCTATATCTTTACACTACTTCTATTTGTGCTTTATTAGTTACTGAGAGGAGTGTTGAGGTCATCAAGTATAACTGCGGATTTTCTTATTTTTCTTTTTAGTTCTTTTTTTGCTTTGTGTGTTTTAAAGTTATACAGTTAGGTGTGTACACCCTTAAGATTATTATGTCCTGATGACATTTTGACATTTGCATTTTGAAATGACTTCTTTATCCCTGGTAACGTTCTTTGTTCTGAAGTGTATTTGATATTAACGTTGCCATTCCAGCTTTTTTAAAACTGGTGCTTACATGCTACATTTCTCTCCATGCTTACTTAGAATCTACCTATGTCTTTGTTTAAAACAGCCTTTCTGTAAATAGCATATGGTTGAGTGTTACTTTCTTATTCAGTCTGTCAATCTGTCTTTTAATTGGTATGTTTATGACATTTACATATTACCGATATGAATGAATTAAAATCTAGTTTTGCTAATTTTAAAATATTTGTTGCATCTGTTTTCTGTTCATTTTTTCTGTCTTTTAATAACTTTTTGTGATTCCATTTTATTTTCACTATCAGCTTATTATTTACATCTCATTATTTTTAGTGATTGCCCTAAGACTGAATATACATGTATATTTAAATATTCAAATACTGTAATTCTGCCTCATTTGTCCTGTATAAACCTTACAACAGTACATTTCCAATTCCTCTATCCCATATTTTGTGCTATCATCATTTTCCTTTAACATATATAAATCCACAATACATATGTTTCCACATATGTAAGGCTATTTGATATTGCCTCAAAGCTCTCAAATGCTTTTTTATTTCTCCAATTTTTTTCTCTTTGCATTTTTGTTTGGGTCATTTTTATTGCTATATCTTCAAATTTACTGACTCTTTCCTTAGCCGTGTTGTCTCTGCTGAGTCTGCAAAGGCATTCATCATTTTCATTACTGTTTTGATTTTTAATCTAACATTTTCATTTAACTCTTTCTTATAGTTTCCATCTTCTCAGCTAAAATTACCCATCTTGTCATGTATTGTCTACCTTTTCCATTAGAGGCTTTAATATGTTAATCATAGTATTTAAATTTTTCCATCTGAGACTTTCAGCATCTGGGTCATATATGTTTTATTCTGTTGATTGCTTAATTTTTATACATTTTATAATGTTTTTTTCTTGCTTTTCTTGGGGGGGGGTCTCAGTTTTTTGAATAAATGCCAGACATCGTAAGAGAGAATAAATCATATTTATGCCTGGAAATAAACACACTTATTCTTCTGCTATAACAATAATGTAGAAGGTTGAATCAATATAGTCAGGAGTTGAGCCGTATTTGAACTTTGTTGTTGCTATAGTTACCTTCATTGCTCCACTATCTTTAAATTTCCCTAGTCTTTTCTTATGTTTATGTTGGGGGCTGGTTATTCAGAAGGCTTCTCTCACTGCTGCTGATCCATATTGTTTTACCTGTGTTCTTGCACT
Source organism: Pteropus medius (assembly GCF_902729225.1). NCBI lineage: Eukaryota > Metazoa > Chordata > Mammalia > Chiroptera > Pteropodidae > Pteropus > Pteropus medius. Next base: position 19,784,705 of record NW_024342473.1, on the reverse strand, counting down.
TCAGAAAGTGTCTCCATCCACACTTTGGCTCCTGCACCTAGCAGTAGATACTTGTTTTCTGTTGTTCATGCTTTCTTTGGCCCTGGTTCAGTCTCAGGGTAAGGTCATCTAGTTCTCTGGTGTGTGGGGGGAGGAGTCTCATAAATTAGAATTTTTTTCCTTAGTGGTAAGTATTCACTGTTTTCTAATTGCCTTTAAAGAAAGTTCCAAAACCCTAGCCTGGCCTATAAAGGCTTATATGTCTACCTCTTCAAGTGTCTTCCTCACACTATAAGCACAGTGGACTTCTTTGAACCCCTTCCTGCCAGAGGGCCTTTGTATGTGTGAGTCTCACTCTTAATTTTCACGCTATGGGTGACAGAACAGAAAAATGGGAGTTCTGGATTTTTATGACCAAAGAACTACCACACCAGCCCTAGTCTGCCTAATTTCTGACTTTATGCTACATGAAAGAAAAAGAAACTCAATTTATCTAAGTCTCTGTGTCTTTTCACCCAGGATTCTATTACTGTTAGCCAAATGCAATTCCTCACTGATAACAACCACTATCTCTTTTTAATCTCATGGATACAAGTGATTAAGAAAAACACTTCTTAAAGCATTGATTGCCTCTTTAAATCAATATTTTATTTTAAAGATTATTAGTAGGTAGAGTGGAAAACCTCTGATTTCCTTTCTCACATTTTCCTTTTTTTTTTTTTTTTTTTTAATCTTCCAGAAGCTATTGGCCAGTTTTTCTCTTGCCTTAATCCATGTGCTCTGTCTTGATCACAACATTTGATTCTTGATTTTGTTTTTCAAAATATCCATGCAATATGTTTGTCTAATAATTTGATAAATTCCAGAGTCATGTCATTTACAAGTTGGTTAAGCATGCCTTTTATGTTTTCAAATACTTCACAAATAAAAATGCAGACTAAGGTCGGTGAACACAGAGCCCTGACATACACCACTAGAATCTCTCTCCCACTGCAAATAGATGAGCATCCTCTGAGTATGATCATTCAACTACTTACCAATGCACCAATTTTACTAATATACTACCAAATTTCTATACCTTTTCTGTAAGAATTTAAGGGGAGAATCTTCCAGAGAGACTTCATTAAAGTCTAGGTACATTATGATTTCTTCATTTCCCTTATCAGCCTAATATGATCCACTTCATTGCTTAGCAACCAAATGACAATTTTTTCGATTGAATAGATTTGGGTCAACATTATTTACCTAAAATGCTCATGGATCGATAAATACAAATATCTTTAAAACATTAACAGGGTATAAATCTGGTCATTAAATGTTTAGTTACTTGATAAAGGTAAGTTCTATCATGTACAATGAACTTCTAAATAACACAAATACATTTTTATAAGGATATATTTGTAACTTAAAGATTAGTTCATTAATCAAATACACAAAGTATTTGATTCATCAATACATAGATTGTCCATTTAGTCAGGCAGTTAAATATATCAATACCACTTCTTAAAATATTCAGTATTTCAGAACACCACACACAGTAAGCAATAGTTTAAATGCATTACTAATCGTCTAAATTTACCAAAATGTAGCTAGCACAGAGCCCTGAACATAGTTAGTATAGCTTAATAAATATACATTGAAGGATTCAGAACATATTTAGAATGCAATAATTTGAGTATCAAGATGATTGGAAGGAAAATTCAGATGGGGAATCTACTGTGTAGAAAGGGGGAAAAGCTTTGCATTTCATCATAAATAAACTAAGGTGAAATCATGTAGGTCAAGGGAACTTATAAGACAAGAAAGACAAAAGAATTTTTAAAAAGCCAAACCGTGGAATCGATGTCATATTTTAAACCACAAGAGTAAAAGGAGCTGAAAAACCAATAGGATTCTGACCTAGCAGAGATCAAATTCTCAAAGTGTACTTATACTGTACTCTGGGTTGCCCTGGCAAAGAATCCCTACCATAAGCTAATGGTATCATAATAAGAACAATGTATACTAATGAAGAAAACAGTGATTAATGGTACAGCCGTATGCGATCAAGTTAAAATATACAACATTCATGGTGAAGGAAATTCTGGTAAGGAGTGTGAGAAAGGTATACATGTGGCAAAGACTGAGACCATGAGGAAAAGAATACAGAGCATGAATAAATGCTTAACTCTTGAGCCTTGAAAGAGTTCTTGTGAGCTACAAACCTTTTGCTCCTCTCTCTGTCCTTGGGTGGTTGACCCAGGTTGATTATATCTACTGCTCTACTCATTGGCAATACTGTCTGAGAGAAACAGAGAGAAGGCACAGCTCGCCCTCTTGGTCTTCAGGATAAAACAACCTGGGATGAAGCAAAGCAGGAAGTGCTGCAGACATCTTGACATAACCATCTTCTCCAAAGAGTCAGGCTCCCTGTAGTGAGGGTAGGAGATGGGGACAAGTTCAGGGTAAAACAGTTGCTATAGAGTGGAATTGTTCATTCCTAATAGTGAAATGTGATGCAACATTGCAAAGTATGCTAGCAAATACGTATGTTTTTTCATTATTTTTTGCTTTCCTAACTGTGGACATTTGATTCTAAAGGGGATTTTAGTTATAGCTCTTTGTTTCCATGGGTATTGCAGATTCTACAATAATTTATGTAATTTAATAGGTGGTTTATCAAAAAACTTTTGGCCTAAATGTTCATCTAAATCAAAGACAAATTTAATCAATTGCGACAATTAGCTGATTTTACCTGAAAAAATAGCCTAAAAAATTTTAAATTAATAGACTACTTTTTAGACCAGTTTTAGGTTTATAGAAAAATTAATAGAACACAGAGAGTTCCCATATGTCTCCTCTACCTTCCACACTCAATTTCCATTATCTTTAGCATCATACAGGAATGTTGTACATTTGTTACAATTGATGAATCGATATTGATACATTATTAACTAAAGTTCATAGCTGACATTAAGGTTAACTGTTTTGTACAGGTTTATGGGTTTTGACAAATGCATAATGTCCTATATCCACCATTACAGTATCATGCAGAATAGTTTCACCGCTCCAAAAATTCCTGTGGTCCACCTATTCATCTCTCCCTCCTTCCCCCCAAACCCTTGGAAACCACTAATCTTTCTACCATCTCACCCATTTTTTCTTTTCCAGAATGTCACATATTAGAGTCATATAGTATGTAGCCTTTTCAGACTGACTTCTTTCACTTAACAATACGAATCCTCCATGTCTTTTCGTAGCTTGAAAGCTCATTTATTTTTATCACTGAATAATACTTCATCGTACGAAATATTTTAAAAATTATAAAAAATTATTATATTTAAAGATGACTTATCCTGACAAATTATTACTACCATAAATGGTATTTCATTGTTAAGGAAGGATTTATGCCCTCCCAGCATTAAGGAGAAATCTTCTGGTTCATTTCCCCTTGGAAGATAGCTTGTCACCTACAGATCTAGACTAAAGGTCTAGAGGACTGGAGGGAAAAAGATTTTCCTAATAATAAATGATGGATTATACTGATTAATGTTTCCCCATAGTTAAACATAACAGGATTGAATAGATCAGAGTTGCTAATCTGAAATAAGAAAAGTTAATAGGTATACACTTATAAATTCTAACTATACAGTAGAAATTATTTACAAAATTGGATTGCTTTATAAAATGAAGCAATTAGAACAAAACAATTTTTCTTTTCCTTAGAAAAACGCCCAAATCTAATCTAATTTGCTGCAGCTGGACACCACCTGCAGATGACTGTTTAAGTACTCTGAACATTACACACTTATCTTTTAAATATTGATAATGCCATTTTTCATTTTCTCGACATGAAATCCCACAGGGAATAATTATGCTAATAAACCTTAATGATTCTTGCAAATAAATGATCAAACTAAATTGCTACTGTTGATTTATATTAATGGATGCCTTTAGGATGAGATTTGCCAGTACGGTGCTGCCTCTTGAATCTTAATTCATCTTATTTAGCTGAAGAGTGTACATAGTTTGCTAAATAGATGAAGTGTTTAAAATATAATGTGTTTGTGCAGTTTTTGCACTTCATAATGTTCAAGCATTACCATCTTGCCTTGTGGCAAATCTGCATTTAATGATTTCATTGTATATAACTTCCTTTCTTACTTTTTCTCTGTTCCATGCAGTTAGGAAGTGACTACTTTCTGGTTGATTCTGAATAGGCCGCCTTCCATATGCTGAATCTGATTGTTTCATTAAGACAAGAAGATCTGTTTCTGGATATTTTAGCCACAATAATCTGAGAATCGCATTGACTGGGTGATGATGTGATCGGTTGCTAAATAATTGTTTAGCGGGGAAAGGGGCACAATTAAATGGCTTATTTGTTGCCCCACTGAAACCTAGGTTAGTGGGCCTCTTCCGTCCCTGCTCTTTCACTTTTGCCTTCACCAAATCTACAGGAAATAGAATTCACAAAGTCAGCAATTCCTTAAAATAAAACTGAAAAATAACTACAGAAATGTTGTCTATGTATTTCCAGGGTTGGGAACATTACACAGAAAAGATGTTTATTTATTGCGGATACGAATTAAAATTTTAGCTGGCTAATTTTGTAAAAAAAAAACAAAACAAAAAACAAAAAACAAAAAAAAACCAACTTTTATTTAAAACACTACATAATTGAAAAAAATGACCTTCATCCAAAAACTGCTTCAATTTCCATTTTTGCACATTAAAAGTCACATTCTAAGCATAGGAGGAAAACAGAGTGGAGACAGAACAGGTATAGGCACAGAACTGAATAAAAAGTGATGTCAATTAGTAGTTAAAAAGGATTGAAATACATATGTATATACACATACATACATGCGTATATATAGGTATGTGTATGTACATATATCATTTATACCAGGGTAGGGAACTTGTGATGTCAAATAACTCTTGCTAAGGGATTTGTCATGTGGGACACAGAAACTAATTTGGTTAGTGGTAAAGCAAAGATGACCAAATTTAATTCATTGTGAAGAGTAGAGGAGTTCCCTTCTAAATTATAAAGCACTTATGATTTTAAAAAGTATGTGTATTCATGTTAATATATATGTAAACTACATGTAGGAAGATGTTTTTTAATTTAACTTTAGAAAAAGTACCTAATTTGATCAGTTGTGGTACATTTATGGCGATTTTTTTTCTAATAAAAAATTAATGAGACCAAAAGTTTAAACCACTATTTTATTTGCTGTAGAATTTTCTAATTTAGCAAAAACTAAATGGCAATCCAAACATGTAATAGTAAGGAAATTATTAAGTAATTATGCACATCAACTATGTACCTAGAGAAAATGTAGATGTCTCTGGAAGGCCAAAGGTGCAGGCCAGGGGAAATGATTTGTGGGGAGCCTGAGTAGCCTCAGAGGAAAAGAGACTGAGTGGGCATTGAGTATCTGAGCAGTAACTCTAAGGTCTTAGGGAGAAAGAGGGACACGATAACCCTCCAGGAGGAATGGCAGATGAAGAAGGCAGAGCCAAAGAGCTCAAGTTGTCTGTGTGCACTTGGAGACAGGCAGAGGAGCACTGGTATCTTATACCAAGCTCTGCTCACTCCATTGGCAGAAGAGAAGGGGTGGGGGGAGGTAAGGGAGAAAGAGAGGCTGTATCAATTTATAAAGCTAACAGACAAGAATGGCCCAGAAATTCTATAACAACCTTACCTTGAGGTAATGGATAATAACCATGTATAAGAAAATGCAAATATTTGGTTTTAATATATTAGAAAGCATTATCCTGCTACCTCATCATTTACTGAGCATCTACTACATGCCAGTCACTTCACATATAATTGTCATAATCATCAGAACAACCCAGTTCATTTTATGAAGAGAACAAGATTAAAAAAAAGTAACTTTCCAAGTTCATAAAAAGGGCCAGTAGTGGGATAGTTTTGTACCAAGTCTGTCTTCACAGCTTATGCTCTTTTCATGAGTTCAGCATTTTTCAATCTGTAAATCACAAATTGTATTTAAGTAAAAATAGCCCTGAAAATATTACAGTGCATCAAATCTAGTAAGCTAGGTATAGTTTTGTGAAAATTTTAATGATAAGTGATAAGAAGGAATAAAGAATGTATGTATATATTGGATCATGATGTAAAATGAGTTTCTTACTATGGATCAAAGTCAAAAAAGTTTCAAAACAACTGAATTAGATCACATTGCTTCTCTGTCTCAGTCTTAGAGAGATTCTCAACTTCTTGATTATAGCAAATTTGTCATTTTATGAAGTATTCTCCACAATGTCTAGGGCATCACTCCATGCAAAATTATTTTTTCAAATAATTGCTGAATCAGACATGTTTAAAGTATTTTCTACAAACTATACCAATCCCTCCAATGATTATGGCATTGTATAAGAAAGAGATCCCTTCTTTCTTAGGCAAATCCAACTTTCATTTTGTTAAAATATTATAATGGATGTATTCTTTCCTAGGCAAACCCAACTTTCATTTTGTTAAAATATTATAATGGATGACTATAATAAAATTTATCATGTTAACAATATAGCATAGATTGTGTAATAATTTATTTATATGCAATGTAATATACTAATCGTATATACATTATATACAGTACTGGTTGATTTGTGTCCAGATAAGGAATAACAATCATGTTTTTTCAGAGGCAGAGATTTTTCCCATTTTGAAAATACAAGGAATGCTAATGGAAACTGATCCAGGCATAAAGGCTGTGTCTGGAGAGAAAGGAAACAAAGGTTTTAATCCTAATTTTAGAAGCAGTCATTGCCAAGGAATCCAATTTTAGGTAAGCAGATATATTTCTGGGAAATTCAGGTGACAGATCCTTCTTACCACCCATCTCCCTGGACAGTTAGTAAGCTTACTGAATTTGCTTGGTCTTCCACTTGGTCCTTCTGGCCACATATCAACACGGGGTTCAACACAGTGAAAACCTTTGTCATATGTCTCATTATACAAGATACTGCTGGAAATATGAAAGAATAACCAGAACTATAAGATGACTATAGTCTATAAAGAAACATGTCATAAAAGTAGCAAAAAAAAAGAAAAAAAAGTGAAAGAGTGAATAGATTCAGAAGCGAGAGAGCATATATTTTTGCTTCCTATGATTTTTAATGCTTCATTGGATCTCTAGTTATTTGTAGACTAATATATCCATAGCAATAGTTATCCACTGTATACTTCTCCATCATATAATTCTACTCCCTAGGGTTTTCTTTTCTTGTCCTAGTAGACATAACTAATAGCCAAATAATAACCCACAAAGCCTATTCAGCCCCTTAGTTCTTCAGAATCTATTACAGTACCTGGCACCTGGTGACCCGAATTGAGCTAATGTACTTTAATGAATCTATTATACTATCTATGGTAGGATACAAAAATATTATTCATCAGTAAAGAAGAAAAAACTCTGCCAATTAAATTGGTACATCATCTATTTTAAGACCCATCATCTTAAAATTTATGAAACATCGATTTTTTTCCCCTGGAAGTAAATTTTACTACAATAGTACATATTTCCTAAGGCCATGCGATCATGAAGAAGCACAATTAGGAACTACAATAATGGCAACTATAACCACCAAACTGAAACTATTACTATCAATCTCTCATCAGCAAAGTAGGACAGTAATTCTTTCTCAAGTCATTTTTTTATTCCTCATTAGCATCAACCAGAGTAATTGCTGTACTTTGCATCAGCTAGGGTCTTCTGAGATTCAGATGCCAAGACAGAATTGGCCAGTCAAGAGGTTTATCTGGGAAAAGACCTGTAAAGGATAAAGGGGGAGGGGCAAGTAGAAGTAGGCAGGGAGAGCTTTCAGAACTGATGCAGTTCTGATACCTTTAAAATGAGAGAGGAAAAGAGAAAGCAGGAGCTTTGAAAAGCAGCAAAACTGAGACAGTCTATGCCAAGCCAAGCAAAGACTTCTTACTAGAGATCAGAGCCCAAAAGTCCTGGCTCTAAAACCCATCATGTTTAGGCATTAGCTGGGAGCAGCTTTGTGAGAATGTGGCCTCCGCATGATCCAAATGTGTAGCAACTGGAGGTTCTCTGACAACCAATTTTGTGCAGCAGGTTCCCTTAAAAGTTAGGAGATTTGAGCAGAGCACCTCCACGGCTGCCACACTGACACATAGCTTGCCACCACACTTCCCATATTTACAATGTCCATCTCATTATTGTTATCATTATTGCCTGATATCTTCCTAAAAATACTCCATGTGCCAGCTTTTTTCTGCTTGCATCTTGGAATCAGGCACAAAGAACCCTTAAGAGATGGCTTGGCCTGCAAGTTACCACCAGGATTAGGTGTAACTCACACTGTCAAACTCTGGGACCTGTTTGTCCACAAGTCCGCAGAGGTCTGCTCCTGTTTCCAGAATTCTGTTGAGTGAGAGGATTAGAACAGTGCCCCTCCCACTCCCCCTCTGCTGCATAAACATTATGAAACAGGCCTCACATTTTAAAAAATGAGGCTTGGAAACCCTTGCAAGGAGACATTCATGAGATGAATTTCTAGGTGTTCTGTGAAAGGGTATAACACAAGAAAAACCTGGGTTCAAACAATATTTCATGCTCAGATGCAAAGAAACTCATAAAGGCTTTAAGGAAGCAATACTCAACCTATTCACAGGCTGCAGTGGCAAGGACAGACAGTATTTTTGACCTTGAACATGTCATTTAACCTCCCTGACATTTGTTTCCTTGCCTATAAAATGCAGAGGGTGGGCTAGATAATCCTTGAGGCCTCGCCTAGCACTAACATTCTATGAAATAAAAGTCAACTTAAAGATTAATTGGGTTTCTGAGCCTCAAGCAATTAATTACACTGTTGCTGCCCTTTAATAGACCCATCACAAAAGAAAATTAGATTCAACTGACAGATTTTAGTCTTCAACAACTCACGTTATTTTTAAATCCATTGTCATTTTTAAGATTTGCAAATTAATGCTTTCACAAAGGGTTCAATAGCTTTCTGGGCAAGGATTTTGACCTGATAGACATAATACTAAAGGCATTCTTTCCATTTAAAAAATTAGTCATTGTGATGGCTCCCTTCCACCCAGTATTCAGAACCTCAGCAGGTACTCTACGGAGTTTTATAAAATGACAGTAGTTTTATGAAATTCTTTACCAATTTCTGAAGTGCTCAGACACCTGAGGCCACGGACTTTAGCTGTCTCCACATCTACTTCATCTAATTCAATTGTTTTTTGCATTCTTCTTTGGCTTCTGCATTTCCTTACCTCGCCTTTACCTTGGGTCAACATTGAATTTTTAGCAGAAATGATAATAGTTCCTATGTAGTTTAGATTTTAAAAATTAATCCCACATTTATGGAACTTTGATTTCCGATATCTTGTTTTTACTTTTGTGTCATGTCCACATGCACTGGTAATATTTACGACATACAGAAAGGTATGGAGAATAACATGGACAACCAGTTTCCACACTCAACATAAGAAACACTGTGAAAGCTGATTTTGTGCACTGGTTTACATCTTCCTGTCTCATTTCTTTCTCCTATAGATAACATTATCCTGTAGTGTTTATCATTCCCATGCACGTCTTTATGCTTTTAATATCATGAGTCAACCTCCAAAAAATATGTGATATTATTTTGCATGCTTTAATGATAAAACTGAGCTATACTTCTGCAAACTGCTTTTAATTCCACATTATGTTTATGAGATCATTCCATATTACATATATATCTGTTTTGTTTTCCCCAAGTGCTATGGTTTATATTTTTACTTTCTCTGAAATGCCTTTTAATGTACAGAAATTAAAAATCCAATGTAGTTAAATTTATCAATTATTTCCTTTATTTCTTATGTGGTTTTTTTTTTTTTTGCCTTATTTAAACAATCCTTTAACAATGTGAGCGATAAAGCTTTTCATGATCCATCTATATTTCACATGGGGTTTACATGTTTTTTGAATGCTGGAGGTAGGTGTACAATTTCATTATTCTTTTGTCCATATGTGTAACTATTGTCCCACACCACTATCTTTCCCTATTGATATGTAATGCACAATTTCAGTTTTAATTACTACACATCTATAATAACACTTGCTACCTAGTACAGCAAGGCTTTACCTGTTTACTGTTCTTTAAAAATTTTTTGGTTATTTTTTTGCTCTTTATTCTTCTACATAAATTTAGATTTCCCTTGCCAGTTTCCGTGAAAAGAAAAAAAAATGTTGAAAATTTGACTGGAATTCCATTGAATCTATGGGTCAATTTGGAGAAAAATCAATGCCTTTATGATAGTATGTCTTCCTATCTCTGTAGAGGGGTATATCTCTATAATGTCTGTTTTTAAATGTCATTTAATTAAGTTTTGTAATTTTTCTATAAAGATCTCATGCGTCTTTTTGTTAGGTTTATTCTTAGTTACTTTCAGTTCTTCATTATCATAAATAATATCTCTATCATTTAAGGTACAAGTAGGAAATAGCACCTTCATTTAGGTCATTTATAAAGATGTTGGCAGGGTTTAAGGAAAGAGCCAGGAATCAAACAGTACCTGGGGGCCCGTAATTTGGGGGAACTATCACTACTCTTAAACCTAAGAGCAACCAGTAGAGGCACCTTTCCAGAACCCAAAGACACAAAAAGCTACGTGGAGAAAAAACCTTTGACAGAAACTGTGATCTTCAGTCAAGGCACACAGCCAGCCAGGAACAACCCCACAGGGAGAGAAATGAGGTAATATAATCCCCATCCTCTTTTCTCCCTCCATCTTCTGCTGGTACTACGACTGACTGAAACTAACAAAAAGCCAGAGGACAAGGGGGCCTGTCATTCAGAGTCAGTAAGGCACTGCCAGTGTAGACAAGGGTGGAGAGCAAGTCTGGAGGGGCAAAGAGAGGTCCAGCACTGTCTCTTTTACAAAATTAATTTTCTGTTTATTGTTGTGATATAGAAGTACAAATAATTTCTGTAGATTTAGTTTATATCTACTAGTCTCATTGAATTTTTTAAAATTCTAATCATTTATCCATAGATTCTCTTGAGTTTTCTATGTTCATAAACATTTTTTTCTTTTCTTTCCTCTACTTAATACTATTAAAAATTTTTCCTTCACTTATTGAACTGGCTAGAACCTACAATAAAATTATAAAATTATAAATAGAATAGGGGCATCACTGACTTATGTTGGACATCTCACCTCTAAGTATGATGTTTGCTGTAGATTTTGTTTTTGCTTTTATCATTGCAAAAGTGGTATATGTATATTATAGAAATAATATATCGATGACTGAATAAGACCAGAACACTACGTTTTTATCACCCAGAAATTACAATTATTAACACTGGAAGCCCAGGCAACAAAAGAACAAAATAGATAAATTGGACTACATCAAAATAAACTTTTGAGCATCAAAGAACACAATCAACAGAGTGAAAAAGCAATCTATGGGATGGGAGAAAACATTTGCAAATCATTTATCTGATAAGGGGTTAATATCCAGAATATATAGAGAACTCTTAAAATTCAACAACAACAATAAATTTTAAAAATGGGCAAAGGATTTGAATACACATTCCTTCAAAGAGGTACAAATGGCCAACAAGAACATGAAAAGCTACTTAGCATCGCTAATCATAAATCATTAGGGAAATGCGACTCAAAACCATGAGATATGACGTCACACCTCATAGGAGAACTACTATTTAAAAAAAAAACAAAAAAAAAAACCCAGAACCAGAAAACAATTGTTGGCAAAAGGTGTGGAGAAATCAGTATCCTTGTACACTGTTGGCAGGAATGTAAAATGGTGCAGCCACTGTGGAAAAGTTTGGTGCTTTCTTAAGAAATTAAAAATAGAATTGCCATATGATCCAGCAATTCCATGTCTGGGCATATACCCACAATAACTGAAAGAAGGGTCTTGGAGAGATCTGTATACCTAAGTTCATAGCAGCATTAGCTACAATAGCTAGAAGGTGGAAGCAACCCATGCCATTGGCGGATGAATGGATAAACAAAATGTGGTATGTATGTATAATAGAATATCATTCAGCCTTAAAAAGAAAGAAGATTCTGACATATGCTACAACATGGATAAACCTTGAGGATATTATCCTAAATGAAATAAGCCAGTCACAAAAGGATAAATACTGTATGATTCCACTTGTATGATACCTAGAATCATCAAATTCATAAAGACAAAGTAGAATGGTGGTTGCCAGGGGCTAGGGTAAGGGAAGGGCATGGGAGGTTATTGTTTAATGCACACAGACTTTCGGTTTTGCAAGATGAAAAGAGTTCTGGAAATGGATGGAGATGACGGTTGCACAAAAATGTGAACATACTGATGCCAATTAATTGTACACTTAAAAAAGTTGAAATGGTAAATTTCATATTATGTTTAACTCATTTTTTAAAAATATGCAGACAAATGAACCCCACTTGCCAGATAGTCTGGTTCAGGAGAGGTCAGTTGTGGAGCCCTGACATTTCTCTCACAGCCTTCAGAGTAAAAGCCAAAATAGAGATCCCTTTAAGTAAAAGGAAGTAGGCTGGAAGAAGCAACAGAATAAAATGTAAATAAAATACCTAACTAAAACTTGATTATTTTCAACTTCTACTGGATGCTCATCTTCCCTGATGCCTTCAGTAAAACCTTTATATTTTAGAAATTGCTCTCACCTGTAGTAAGTCAGTATATCAAAGCCTATACAAACATAGTTATAATTTCAGAGGCAATAATTTTCATTTTAACTTCCGTTTTCTCTCTGATTTCCATCTATGCCTTCTCTCTATTGCATCTTGACTTAAACTTTATTTTTAAAAAATGAAACGAACTCCTCAAACTTTCTTGAAGCTTGACATCTGGGGGAAAATTCACAAATTGTATCATTTATTCAGGCTGAGTTTATATCTGTAACTAACTTTCTTCAAATAAAGGAAACTATGATGCTGGTGATCACATTGCTCTTGGGGTCATTGTCTCCACTACCGAAGACAACAATCTTCAGTATCAATTAATAAATGTATCAAGTCGATGTGTGATACCATGTCAGAAATAATGGAAGTTTTACCAAAGCACCATAGAAATGTGGTCCCAATTCTAAAGAAGCATATTTGATAGATTTTCAAAAGATATGACTGTTAACCCTTTTCATAATCTTCCTTTTAGCTCCTCTCAGAACATCCACCTATTATATACAACTGGTTCATAGTGGGCATTCAATACATATTTGGAGCAGAAAAAGCAATATGATGTATCCACAACACATCTCTAAAGCATTAAAATCAACAGGGATTCTAACACAGTAGTTTAAAGTTTCCAATTAAAATATCTAGAATGTGCAAGAGTACTAGAAATGTATTAGGTTTCACAGACACTCATTCCTCTTGCCCAGTTAATAGTGGAACAGAACCAAAGTTGGCTACAAGATTAAATTTTAAATTCTGTTGAGTTTGACAAATAAGTAAACTATTGCTTACCTAATACTTTGTGAGAAAAGCAGGTTGTTGAGTTTGGCGAGTGCATATCTTGTTCTGCTCAGCTAGGGAAGGCTTTTTGGTATAGAAAAGTAATTCCTTGACTGACTTGTGTCTTTTGCGATTGACAGAAATGAATTTCAGGACTTCCACTGACAGCAATAGTCACTCCTAATATAACATTTAATACAACAGTTGTCAAATAATGTTGTTTCATTCAATGTTGTTTCGTTATAATATTGATGAGATGCTGTAGGAACTTAACTCTTGTTTATATCAATTAGCCTACGGTAAATTGGTTTCATTACATATCATTTCACTTAAAGTTGCAGAACCTATCAATTACAGTGAGGACTTACTATATAGTAGCTTTGCTACCAATAAATTTTTTAATCCAGCTCCCACAGTTACATCTAATCCCTGTAGAGGTAGATTATCTCATTGGTTTTAGAGGTAGATTATCTCATTGGTTTTAACTCTACATAGAAAGTATTCTTTATTGCTATTTTATTTACTTAATTGTATGTATTCAAAAAATCAGCTCAATAAAGGCTAGCTGCCTCTTTGTCCCAGGAATTGTCCATATGATTCTTAACCTAATCTTATACCTGTGAACTCATTCAAAGCAAATAAGACCCAATATTTACTGATTTTACTATGTGCCATCAGCACTTCATATGTATTACCTAATTTAATCATTTTAACACCTCTAGGAGTAGGCATTATGGTCATCATTAATTTAGAGAGGAAGAAACTAAGAACCAGAGCAGATAATTTGGATGCCTAAAATAATGCAACTCCTAAGTGATGAAGCCAGGCTTTAGGAGTCCCATGCCCTGCCACTGGACCATATTGCCATCCAAACAAAACAGAGTAGAGCATCCTTAGCAATAAATTGAAGCTGCAAGCGAGCAGATGAACATCTCTCATCCTCTTCAGATGCTGGAGGTAGTACAGGGAGAAGAATTTGGGCCCAAGAAGCACCTGGTACCAACACCTTGTCTCAACCACAAAACTAGAATTCCAGACAAGTAGACCATCTCTAATAATCTATTATTTGCTAATGCTTGCTCAGACACATGTAGAATTTACTAAGTCTAACTTCCTTGCTCTTTCATGTCCATGTTTTCTATAAAGATGAACAAGGTGCAATTTAGTCTTATTTCAGAGACTAAATTTGCCAGGGTGAAAAACTATAGCAGAAAAAAGGTCCTTTTGTTTTTGTCCACTGGCTAGGCCTGAGCAATAAAGCCTACAACCGTGGGTCCTTACTGACTTACTTACACAATAAGAATCATTTTTCCCCATCATGTGGGCCATCTCAGTTTTATTTCCCACCTCTGAGCCACAGAACACATTAATTCTCAATTATGCGTACTAAGGGCCCCGATCTGCAGTCCTTATATACACAAAACTATAATGGGAAGTCTAAATAATTAGTTCCTCTGACATTGCCTGGGCTGAGGGATTTATTTATTTTGTTTATTTTAAGGAAAACTTCTGGGACTTGGATTCAAATGAGTCTGCAGGATTAATGAGAGCGGAATCTTATCTTTCTAATCAACCAGACTGGCCACTGCAGATGACTAGAAACAGTTCCAGGAGCCCGGTGCATCCTGTGAACGCTTTCACAAGATGTTGAATAAGAATGACAACATCAAAAAATAACACTTACCTGTATGATTATAGCACATTATCAATAGAAAAGTCAAAGTATTGCGGAAGCACAGCATTAACAAGAAAAAATTCCTCAGTAGTAAAGCCAACTCAGTGGAAACTCTTAGTATATAATTTATCCGACTGCCTTGCAACAGATGCCCAGAATAATGTTAGCAACCTAAAAGAAACATGAACATGAAAACATTAGATGTAATGGATGCTGTGTTGCTCAGGTCTGTCTTCAGGTGTAAGTACTTATTTCCCCAGCTGCTGGCAGTGCTAAGACAGTCCTCAGCTGTCAGCCCTCTCCAGAAATTGCCCATGGCTACAGAACACCCTCTCACCCAGGATCAGCTTGTATCCAATGTCTGATTCACGTGGGAGTGTGAAAGCCCAACCTCACCGCAAGGGGAGTCAACTCTAAAGGGCCACCCCAGCTCTTTGGAAGAGCTCCCTAGGTAAGGGGAATGAGGTCTTTGTTGAGACCCCATTGAGATCAGCTTTTCCCTCTGTGCCATTCTATTCCCTTCCTTTCTACAAATGTTGATCCCGAGGGTACTCCCTAATGCATACTCTGCATGCTCTTCTGTCTGAGTCTCAGGGAATGCAGATTGGAAAACTAGGGAAATCGAATTCTTTGTTTCTAATACGTTATTAAAATATAACTATTACCTTATAATGAGAAACCATGTTCTTAACCAGCATTTAATATAACACTGTTTTGGTATTTTAAAATCAGCTACTACAGAACTACTTTCCTCTGGATATAGGTAGGGCTGGTTGATTAACTGTGATAGAAAAACAATCAGGAGGGAGAAGAGTGTTGGAGATAGATTACCAAATCGTCAAGTTTCCATACACAGAAAATTACAGTGGGGATTGGGGAATATATTGGAGGTACATAGGAGAGTGAGAAATTAGGAGGTTGCTAGTCTCCATGGAATCCACACAGAAAGTTTTTTCGTTAAGGCCTGTAGCCATCCAGCTTTTTACAGGACTGATTTCCTCAAAGGGCTCTGGCAAAGACATGATGAAGGAAATTTCGTATGACAATCATCTGCCTTCCCTCTGTTCTTAGCCCCCTCTGCTCTTGGTCTTTCTTCCCTAATCTATTTTTAGACAACAGGCACATGTTGAGGGTATTCCAATTTCAGCAGAGAATTCAAGAGAGGTGAAAACCTTTTAACATAGTAGCATGAATCTCAATTGCCAATGGAAGAGTTTCAGACACTATGATGAGATGAAGAAAAGTTTAGGGCAGACAGAACCTGCCCAGCGGCTAAGCCAGACACGGTCCTAAAACACCTTTAATGGCATCTTTAATTAATCATGCCTTGTGCTGAGACTATTCATCCACCTCATGATGACTCCTTGGTAGTACAGTCTGCTTCACTTATCGGTTTGCATTTCAACTCCGGATTTAACACTTCATTCAACAGATAGTTGAGAATCTACCACCTGCTAGAGATCCAGTATTAAAACAGAGAAGGTCCCTTCCTTCCACTGGGGGGAGACAGAAATGAACATAAATAGTATAATGTGAGATAATGAGAGCTAAGAAGAGAATAAAGCAAGGTTAACATTGAGGTCTCCTGAAAGGAGGGGTGGTGACTATTTTAAGCTTTGAGGGGCTAGGTCCTTGAAGAATTTCCTTAAGACCAGCACGAGGAAGGTCTGAATGGTAAGCACCAAGCCACATGAAGACTGAGGTGGAGAGCACCCGAGACAAAGGCTATATTCCTCAAACAGCAAAACCGAGGTGTAGCAGGAACCTAACAAATGAAGGAGAGAATGATAAAGGGGCTGGCGTAGTATGAAAGGGTCAGATTATGAAGACCCCTGAAGGCCAGGCTAAAGAGTGTGAATTAGAGTGCTCATAA
The DNA here is from genome assembly GCF_902729225.1 of Pteropus medius. NCBI lineage: Eukaryota > Metazoa > Chordata > Mammalia > Chiroptera > Pteropodidae > Pteropus > Pteropus medius. The sequence continues at coordinate 19,767,713 of NW_024342473.1, read as the reverse complement.
AGCCGTCAGCATATGTGTTACTCATTGTTAGGCAGTGGAGATAGGAAGTCAAATACGATGAACTTCTTGCTCTCATGGAATGTTCGGTCCATTGAGGAGGGGGCTCACAAATAATTACAACAACAGTCATCTTGATTCTACATCCACGTCAATCTACTTTGCATTCCCATTCCCACTAATCTACTTTAGGCCTCGAAAAAGGAGTGAGTGTCCAAACCAGTCTCCCTGCGCCCACTCTGTCCCTTCTTGTGAACCTAGTTTGCTGCCAAATTCCTTTTCTTAAAGTACAACTCTGTTCATGTCATTAATTTAGAAGGCATCAATTTAGAACCCACTAAGAACAAAAAGAAATACTAAAATTTTCCCTATGATGGAGAGTCAATTTCTGGTTCAAAATCTTGATTGCGTAATCTCAATCAGAAGTAACCTTAGTGGTTATCTAGTCCATGGCTGAACCCCCTTTATAAATCTCTATAAATCCTCAGAGGGTAGCTGGATGAGAGCACATGCATTCAGCAATTAAACCTCCAAGGATGGAGAATTCACTTTTTCGAAAGAGTTCAATACACGTTCAAGAGGCTAGAAATTATTATACGTTCTTCCTTTATAGTGCTTTCTGCTTACCAGTTAGAGTGTAAGCTTCCTGGCTGACATTCAAGGTCTGCTGTAACTTGACCCTAAGGTGTTCCACTCTTAGCTTCTAATACTCTCCTTCACATTTCCTTCTGCAAAAGTGCTTTCACACAACTACACTTTCCTATTCCTCCACATCAAATCTTTCAAGATTGGATTCAAGTACCACGTTTTCCATAAAACCAGACTGGGTCAGCTATGGGACTCATCTCCCTCACCTGAGACCCTTGAGACTTATTGTAACCTTCCTTACGGGTTCCCACCTCTGGTGACTGGGACACACATCCTGTTTTTCATGCCTCACTGAAAGGTCCAGGAGAGCGGGGCCCACCTCTGTTAGTCTCCGTCTCCTCCACAGCACCCAGCACAGTGACTTGAAAGTTTCATTAGACACTTATGGAATGAAAAAAAACAGCAATTCTGTGGATCTATTTTCCATTTTGTGAAAGGAAGCTACATTAGCTCTCCTTCTGACTCTAATATTCTGATTTCCACATTTAAAGTAAGTATTAGACACATAATGCACACCCGATATTACATTTTTCCCACTTCAAAGTAAAAGGCACGATTGTGATCTAGATGGGGAGGACACGACATGAAACAATTATCTCATGAACTGATTATAATAAAAAGCTAAAGCAACAGAAAACAACAAAGGAGGTCATAGAGGGAGGAGATAAACGTGGTCAAGAGTCATCATGGAGAGTTAAGAGAAGGATAGTTGAATAGGGCTTTGAATCTCTATTTAAATAGAGTTCTTAAGTCCTGGGCATTTTAAGCCTGAAACAAAAGCTGAGCCAGAGACACTAGAGGGAGCCAAGGCCTGCAGTCTGGAAAGAAAGCTTTCTGGCTCAGATGCCCTTGGGTTTGTGGATTCCAAAACATTTGCTTAGTAAATTGAGAAGGATACTTTATGACACATTCAGATGCTTCCATAGGACAATTTCAAAAATGGAAACTATTTGGAGTTTTTTCAGTTTTTACTGGTGTTAAGCTTCTTTTGATGAGATTTAAGTATTTAATGTCTGTGCATTTCATGTCATTTTCTGCCAGTGAATAATAGCTCCTGAATTTTAACTGTGAGCTAACCTAAGGCACTGAACAACTCCTCATGGATGTTGCAGGGTGGAAGTAGAGAAGGATCAGGTGGGACCCTATTCCAGTGACCACCGCGCCCACTCAGTCTGTGACCACCAGTAGGAACTGTCACATCATCAGGCTAGGAATCTGAAGCTTGCTACCTACGCTTTCAAACGGCAGGCCTCTGGGGCCAATTATAACACAGAGGTCACCCCTCCAGCCTTTTCACTTGGTCCAAATCCACAGGAAGTCCTAAGCAAGAGTTTAAAAGTACCTGTCAGTTCAAGGGCAGCATGTGAGCTCATCTGGCCCACGTCAGCACCGCCAGAGCTGACAGGTGGACTGCTAAAGCCAAGCCTCCCATTCACAGCAGCTGGTAAGAGTAAGGAGTAGCGGGAAGGTGGGCAAAAGCAAACTGGGTACAGCTGTTTCATTCCCTACCTCAGACAAGGCGGCTTCAAACAATGTGAAACTATACATCTAAGGATTAGAACTGGATCATATATTTTTGCTATATATAAATGTTTGCTTGAACTAAATTCTGGGATACAGGAACTTAAACAAAAGATTAAAAAGGATATCAAAACTCTAAAACAACAGCAAAAAAATAAAAAAGTAAAATAAAAATAAAATAAAAATAGCGCATTAGAGCTTGCCCAGGCCTAAGGGAGATGCCTCAGGGCACCACCAGACAGAAGCCTAAAAAACCAGGAGGCTGGGGTACCTCACCAACTGCCGGAGTGCCCAGGAGGCCCCCTTTTCATCCAGATGCCGCTTTCAGAACTTCTGTTGATGTGGCTGTCACCAGCTTCCAGTTAAGTTGAGGGCAGGAGGCTGAAGATCCAGGTCTAGAGAGAAGAATGAAGAGCAAATTGTTGGGGGCAGGCTTTTAAGTTGAGTGGAGAGGTGCATTATCCAGCATCTCTCTGTTCCCCACCCCTAACCGCAAGCTGCTGTCCTGGCATCCTGATGCTTTCCCTCTCCCCTGAAATCCAAAGAGAATAAGGAAGAGGAGACCAAAAAAAAAAAAAAAAAAAAAAAAAATGGTAAGCAGAGGTGGAGGGTGGAGATTGCTTAGGCCACGGGAGATGCCCAGAGAGGATGAGCCAGGTCAGCAGAAGAGAAAACAGGCTGAAACTGCTACCCCTGGGGGTGGGGTGAGGCAGAGTCAGGAAGAGTGACCTGGAGCGTCTGGTTTGGGCAAAGGACCCTTCTGTGGAGGCAGGAAGGCTGTGGAGAGCCAATCTGAGGAGGAGTAAAGGGCCTGAATACCGAGGGCTCAGATGCTCCTTACCTGTGTCACCTCAATCAGCCTAGCTTCTCTCCATGGAAGATGCAAACCACCGGACCCAGAATGCAGGCAAAACTGAGAGAGCACTCTGTTTCATCTCCACGGGCACAATTTTAATCCTGTGGTAACCAGGGCCAGGCTGAGGCAGGAGTATAAACACACCCCGCATGTGGGCAGTGAGGGGCTGGGCCCACAGGTGGGCCTTGGTCTAGCGTGCTGGGGCCGGGACAGACCAGACAGAATAGGTCAGGGCCCGTCTCAGCCAGCCTGCTGCCAAAGGCAAGTGGAACCACAAGCTTCCCTGCCCTTGGGGGTTGGTGGGGGAAGTTAATCTGAGGAACAAGGAGAGAGAGACAGCCCCCTCTGCATGGGGAGCTGGGGATGGCCACATGGAGAAGCTCTGATTCTGGTGGATGGGAGGTCCGTCTTCTGCAAACCCTCAAGAGGCTCACCATGGATGATAGCCAGCTGATGATCCCCATGGTCTGATTTTGAGATGAATGTAAAGCTTGGTGAAGTACAAAATGCATTCACACTTGAATACTTTTCCCTCACCTGAGATCACACGAACTTATTTTTACCTTCCTTATAGGTTTCTACCTTTGGTGACTGGGGCATACATCTTGTTTTTTGTGCCTCACTGAAAGGAGAGCTGGGCCCACCTCTGGACATCTCTGTCTCCTCCACAGCACCCAGCACAGTGACTCAAAAGTTTCAGTAGACACTTGTGGAATGAATAAAGCCACAATTCTATGAATCTGTTTTCTATTCTATGAGAAGAAGGTTTCTACAAGCTCTTACATTCTGATTCCTAATTTAGATTAAATATTTGACACCTGCTGCATGTCTACTACTGTGTCATTTCAAAGAAGTAAAAGACAATATAATCTTGCATCATGACATATAAGAAACAAGTAGATTATGAGACCTAATATAATGAAATGCTAAACAGTACATTGTAAGAGGAGCTCAGAGGAGGGAGAGATGCATGTGGTCCAGCAAAGGTGTAGAGGAATAAAAGGAAAAGCAGTTAGCTGAACCAAGCATTGAGGATGGGTAGAATCGCACGGGTTGGCAGCCTCAAAAACATTGCAGCCCTTGACCTTGATGCCTTGCCAGTGGAGCTCTTCACTGCTGCTATTACCACTAAGTAAACTAGAGGCAAGTCAGGATCCCAGGGCAGGCCCTTGCAGAATAGGATACTATCTCCTTGGCTGTCCTGTCCTCGTGTTGATCTTGCAATTGTCGAGAAGGGCTGACCATCAGGACCCTTCTTAGATTTCTGCAACTCAGATCTTGGGAAACTGGGGTGGGGTGGCTGGGGGTCTTCCTTGACCTCATCTTTCTGCTCAGCTAAGCAGGAATGAGCTTCACTGTAACACTTCCACATAGACCTTGCCCTGATCATCCAGGTTGGAAGCTTCTAACTTCTTACCCTTGCCAAGATCCACGGAGAGTCTTTTTCATAGTTCCCACCATCCAAGTATTGGGGAGTTACTCCAATGCTTAGCTGGTGGTCACAGGAACCCAACTGTCTTCAGCTCAGGCATCCGAGAGAAATGAGACTCTCTTTCTCTAGATTCTGGTCCACGTCTGGTTAACTAGATAGGAAAGTCATGTACCCTTGGGAGTAAGTTTGCTGCCTTTTCTCTCAACAGGAGAGAGAATAGGAATAGAGCTGCCTAGGAACCAGTCTTGGGCCCCAGTATTGCTTCATCCAGGCATAACAATTGCTCTGGGATGCCATGGTCTGCTAACAGGTGCACACTAAACTCACCACCTGGGCTGCTTTCTGCCTTCCCATGGGCTTCACTTTGTTCCCTACTGTGGCCCCCATCTTCCATCCCTATGTGTATCTTTATGTCTCCAGTGCCTATCACAGAACCTGTTACACAGAAAACATCCTATAAATGATGCTGACCTCTGTGGAAGACACTAGGCAGATGAATGACACTAGCTAATACAGCCTTAAAGGTATGATATGACACAATGATAAAAATAAATATCCTCTATCTAATTTTGCAACAGTAAATCTGAATCCCCATCTTTTGGAGAAGCATTGTCTCCTCGCCAAAGGATCCTGCTTATCAAATTCTGCTGAGTGAGTGTGGAGGGAGCAGCTTTCTGTAATCTATTTACCTTAAGGAGCTCAGTCACGTGCTCAGCTCACAGCCCGTTTATCAGGATGAAAGATGCTCTCTGGAGAGAGCAGACAGCAGGACAGGCCAAGCTCAGATGACAGTCTACCCTGTGGAGATTGACTTTAATGAAGCACAGAATAAACAGGAAGATTAAGAGGGTGCAAAAATCAGTGACAAGTTTTGAGTTCACCTCTCTGTAGGAAATGAAAGGTTCTCTGTACAGCTGAGAGCTGTCTCTGGGTTATAGATTGGGGCATCTGCTTGGTCACTAATGATCTCATGCTACCTAAATCAGCCTCTGTGCAAGGAAAGAAAAGTTTTCTCTTAATTTACAGGCCCACTTCTGTGCAGTTTAAATTTATCCACAATGTGATTTGCTTTACAGTGATTAGAAAGATTGGAGTTATTAAAAGGTTTGAAAAATTATTTAATAGGCTAAAATGCTAGCCTGATAAACAGGGACTAAATATTTTTCACATTGTTCTTTTATACATCCCTCCACTTCGTGCTGAGAAATCATGGTCACTCAGAAGTTTATGACTAAAAGATATTGTCAACTGTCGATATAGCTCACATGATGGAAGGACTAAGTTATTTGAATAAAAAACAAAAACTAGTCTTCCTCATAAAACAGTGCCATTTCCATAGGAACTTAATGGCAGCCAGATATTTTATTGTATATTGTTTGATTTCCTTATTTCATATATGATTTTTTTTTTAAATAAATGGAAAGAAAGGCTTACAAAACACCCATTTTTTTGGAGATGATGGTTTCATTTAGAAGATCCAAATGGGGATCTTTTCTTATTTCATTGACATTTTTTTGAAATCATAGATCTTACTAAAGGTGGGAGAAAATTATTGACTTGATATAGTATATTCCTTATTCTTCAATCAAACTGTGAGAACTTGTGTGTGTGTACATGTACTGAATATGTATATTAGGCAGAATGTAATCATGTTGATAATATTGTAGCATTTGTACCAGTAGATGGCACTCTGTTTCAGATCGATATTCCCAGCTTCCAGTTGTCTAGCAGTAACATTTACTGAGCCGGGACTGTGAGGAAGACACTGTACTTAATAGGCTGTACCCAAGTGAAAATGTGTGCAACACATAAGTAACTCAAAATCATATTTGCGAACTATTTTAGGAAAGTTGACATGTATTAGCATATAGGGCACAATCATAATAGAGTGATCACAATGCCTGGAACAGATGGGATTGGTTGAGAACTCTTTCATGGAAGAGCTTCCTTAAGTGGAGTGCTTTGAATGGAGTAGAAGGGACGGGAGGCAGCAAGAAACAGACATTTCAGGTAGGGGAAGTGGCCTTGTAGAAAGGTTTCTTTGGGAGCCAGAGAAGTGCATATAAGGACTATGAAACAGTTAGGGTCTACTTTGAGAAAGGTACCTGATGCAGGCTTAAAGTCAGTAGCTACATTTCATATAATGAGAAAAAAGTGGAGGAGTAGGCAGGAGTGCGTGGGGAGAGCAAGAGAAACACTCAGTTTTACAAAAACAAACAAACAAACAAACAAGTAAAACATGGTCAAAGTTATACCTTGCATCTGCTTTTCACTTTTGATTATTTATTACAATAAATAAAATTCAAATCAGCCAACTGAGCCAATATCTTTAATTTTGGGTTTTACATAAGTACCTACATTTATATTTTACATTATATAATTCTGGAGATGGTGGCACTTGGACCAGTCAAATGTAAACTCTGAGTTTTCTACCTAAACATAGAATTCTGAACTGTGTGTCTTCAGCACTTCCAAAAAGACTTTAGTTTTTTTGTTACCTTAATAATTTCCTAACCTGGCTCTTCCCTTCTGCACATTTTTTTGTTCTTGTTGTTTATTTTGTCTAAGCTTAAGATAACAGAAAGGTCATAGTATAAAGAGAGAGATGTATTTGTGGTTGGGATTTAGCTTGTATTTATTTTTAGAGCGTTTGAGGCAATGGAGGAATCTTAATTGGCATTGTACTTTCGAATGCAAATTCAAAGTTAAAGCAGTAAGGAGGTGTTTTAAATCATTTGGTACAGAAACTGTACCAAATGAACAGTTAGTTAAATCTCTTTTAGGTTTCAAGTATAGTAAACCATTAATGGGAACTATATTGCTTAATCTACAGAAAGTGTTTTCCATTCACCATATGTTACCAAGACTATCATTAAAATAGTAATTTATTATGAGGATGAGTCTTTAAAATGCAGTGCTGAGGCCCCAGGTTCTGGAATCACTGGCTAGGTCAGCACTTTGTGGTTTTAAGCAGTGATGTGCCTTGGGTAAGAAAAAGGTTCATTAATTCTTGATGTTCCTTAAACACAGAAATAGTGTACTTTTTTCTCCCCTGGAAGTGGGAAAACCACCCTTGAACAAATAGGTTAAGTACCCTGATGGGTTCATTCTCTTCAAGATGAATAATGTCTCCCTTTCAATCTAAGTGGATGTTCCCAATGAATTGTCATCAAGACAGGACTTTACGGTTTGCTGAAGAAAGGAGGTTTTTATGTGGGCCCTGCTGTGGTCACAGTTTTGACTAACAGAACCAACCTGCAAGAGGGCTAGGTGAAGTTGAACAAGCAGTCTGATGGAAAAGAGGAAGTGCAGCTGTCCTGCTGGGGGTCATGACCTCAGCCTTTTTAGCTCTGGGCTCTTGCCAGCTTGCTGGTCAGTCTCAGCCCTTCTGAGCTTTGAGGTGTTGCTGCTATTGTACTGCCAGGTTTGCTGACCTTGGTGTCTGAAGATAGTCCCTAGGCCATGTTCCTTGAATGTGAAAATGCTTGTCCTGTTCAAGTAAGCTTGTGTAACTGGAGGGAGGTGTGGACCTGGATTAAGTGGGGCAAAGATTAATCTAGAAAGATAGGAAGAAGACAAGCACACGGTGGAGGGTCTTGGACCCTAGCACTTGGGTCTTTTAGAAGCAACATCTGGGATTGAGGCCACACACACACTCTTACATTTAGACTCAGTTGTTTATAACATATTTGCCAAAGCGGTTGCAACTTAATTTTTTTATTTCCAACCATAACCCATGAAAAAAATTTTATCGTCCCTAAAATATTCATTTATTGCTGCTGCATGTTCATGCTAGAATTTGAGGGCTTGCCTTCAGCTATACCTTAGCATAAAAGAGATTGTACTAAAAATAATTGGCATAAAGCCATCAACTTGCTCATTTGCAGTCTTTCACTGTAAGACAATAAAGGAATTAAACGATGTCTCATTTGGCTTCATACATTTGCATATTTAAATGTTTGGATGCTTCTCTGCTAAGTAAACTGGGCCTGATCAGACAAGCTAGTAGTGGGTGGATACCTAAAGTTTTCAAATGTATTAATTAGTAATATTGTTATTGACTATTACACTATATCAATGCTGCAGTGTTAAATGATTAAGCAGGTTAACAAAGCTATATGTTCCTTACAGAAAAGTTATATGCATGCAACATACATTTTTCAAAAGACACATAATATGGTAATACATATATACACACAAATATAAACCAGTATATTGAAGCATCCTGTGAATATATAAATTGTCATATTAATGCTTAATGGCCAAAATACAACGGCCTTGACCTCCTCTGCTTTTATCCAGTCTTCTACATAGGCCACTTTCCAAACTATTTCTGAGAGCCCCAGGGGAGCTCACATGCTTAAAAAAATATTAGTCTCAGGCCCAATGACCCCATTAATGTATAACCCCCCAACTACGTGTCTGCCAAGTTTAAGATTTGTTCACACAAGGCAAGAACTATGAAAAAAAAAAAAAAGAAATGATTCTGATGTAATTACCTATTCCTGCCAACCAGAGATTTTTCATTTTGTCCAGGGGTTTTCCTCACCACACAAAGCAGTTTGGTTCCCAGGTGAAAGGTACCCACACACATTCACACTCATATATACATATACACATTACCTTTCTCCAGGCCTTTATAAGCCATCCACAGGGCCTAAAGTGGTACAACTTTCTTTAAATCTCCTTCCGCTGTGAGAATCTCATTCATTTTTTTCCTTCATTCTCTAATTGCACTGTTCTTACAACAACTATACGAATAAATTACCAGCACAGTACACTCACACTGGATACAGAGAGTAAAAAAAAGAATTCCTTCCCCTATCACTCACCTCAGTCTCAATGTTGTTTCGTTGACACTCAATCCTGGATTTGGAGATTTTTAAGTCTGTATGGCCAACTTTTATTTACATTTTTGAAAATCAAATATAAAGAAGATTTACACTACCTACCCTCTACTTGAACATAGATACACTATCTATCATGTATCTATCATCATTAAGAGAGGTACACTCCTTTATCAAACACATATGAAATATTCATAAAAATCAAATATGTAATAGGACATGGCAGAGGCCACAATAAATTCCAAAGAAACACATGATATGCAACAAAATATCAATAACAAGAAAAGGAAATTTAAAATATACATGTCTGAAAACTTAAATATGTACGAAAACCCTTTGGTTAAAAAGAAAACTTAAAATTAAATGGTATTAAAAATATACAGGTCAAAATTTATAGAACACACTAAATCACTACTTACAAGGAAATTTATAGATTTAATAAATTTATATTTATCAAAAAAGCAAGAAAGATTTAAAACTAATGAGGTAAGTTCTTACCTCAGGAAGATGGAAAATGAACTGAGAAAGCCCAAATAAAAATGTAGGAAGGAAATAATAAATATAAAATGACAAGTCAATAAAATACTGAACAACAGCAACACCAAAAAATAGACAAATTTAGTTAAAGCAAGACCTGAATTTTTTTTAAAAAAAGCAATAAAATAGACAAGCTTCTGGCAAGAATTATAAAGGGAAAGGAGTAAGAGAGAAATTGGAAATAAACAAAATACAGAAAGAAAAATTTTGAATTATACATACACAGTCATACAGAGAAAAACTAATATATGATTTTACTTATATGTGGAATCTAGAGAACAGGATAAACAGGCAAAATAGAAACAAGGTCATAGATACAGAGAATATTTTGATGGTCGCTGGATTGGAGGATGGGGTTGGGAGAAGTGGTGAAGGTGGAGAGGGGATTAAGTGCAAATTGGTAGTTACAAAATAGTCATGGTTATGTAGAGTGTAGCATGGGAAATGTAGTTAGTTGTATTGTAATAAGTAGGTATGGTGTCAGAAAGGCACTAGATTTATTGGGGTGATCACTTTGTAAGTTACATAAACACTAATCACAGTCTTGTACACCTGAAACAAATATAATATTGTATGTTAACTATAATTGAAAATAAAATAAAATTATACACACATGTAGACACATATTAATACATTTGAAAACCTAGACAAAATTATTAAATGCCCATAAAAGTAAACAAAGGCCAAAATTGATGCAAGATGAAATCTAAAATATGAATAGATGAAACCACTAATGAAATTGGAAAAATAATGAAAGAATTCACCTTTCTATAAAAAGAATAAAATTCCTTCACAAGTAAATCATACCAAATTTTCTAGGAATATACAATTCTTACCATATACAAATTGTTCCAGAAAGGAGAAAAAGAATGAAAGTTTCTCAACTCACTTTACGAAGTCCGTAAAACCTGAATTCCAATACAAAATAATTGTAGTAAAAGAAAATGGGTGTAAAATCCTAAAAAAAATATAGCTAACTGAATCTAGCAGTGTTTTTTAAATAATATATTAATAAAAAATAGGATTTATCCTAGGAATGAAGAATAATTATATAACAGAAAAACTATCCATGTAAATCACCATATTAATGAAACAAAAAGGAAAAACATTACACAATTATCTCATAGAACCCTAAAAAGCATTTTAAAAAATTCAAAAACTATTTGTAATGTAAAAATGTAAACTCTCAGATAACTAGGCATAGAAGGAAATTTCTGGAATTTGTTAAGGCTCTATATTGCCACCTGCAGTAAAAATATACTTTCTAGAAAAACTATAAATGCAACCATTTTATGATCAGGAACAAGGCAAGAAAACAGGTATCACTTTTATCGTTCAGCATAATTTTGGAAGTCCTGGCCAGTGCAGTAAGAGAGAAAAAGAAATAAAAAGTAAAAGAATTGAAAGGGAAGAGAATTTTATTGTATCATTTTGTGCTGATAACACGATCACCTACATGGAAAATTCTTAGAATCAACAGCGTGTCAGAATGAAAGAGCTTGTGTTTTCATTACACTAACAACAACTAAAGAAAAAAATATAATTTTTGCAGTGACATCATTCACAATAATAAAACAGCTACATAATAACTAGGAATGAAATAAATCATGCATAAGACCTCTATGAAAAAAATCTAAAACTTTTAAAAGGTATAAAAAACAATCTGAATAATGTTAAGATTTTTCCTGTTAATGAATGAAATGACTTACATGTTTTAGAATGTCAGTTCTCCCCAAATTAATCCATAAATGCAAAGGAATCTCAATTTAAATTTCAGCAGCAATTTTTGAGGAATTTGACAAACATTCCAAAATTTATACAGAAGAATACAAGTCCACGGGATAACATCAATTTTGAAAACAAAGGATGGAGTTGGGGGACATTTACCCTATCAGAAATAAGAGCTATCATAAAACATTGTGGTAATGCCATAGAAATAAACAAATAGAACCATAGAACAAAATAGACCCCCAGATATATGGGTATTTGATAAATGAAAAAGGTGACACCTCATATCAGTGGACAGAAATGGATTCTTTAGTAGAAGGAGTTGGGGAAGTGTTGGAGGTCATCGAGAAGACATGACTGCCAGCTGACTGGAGAGCTGGACCCGGGCAGTCAGAGGCTCCTCATCCCCTCCCTGTCCTTGGAATGTATGATCTGCCTGCCATTCCCACACTAGGAACTATTTCAAGGACATAGCCTTTAGAGAGTAACATGTTGTTGAGACCATCTGGACTGAATTCGTGACTGAACCCAGATAAGGCCTCTATATAAACTTTTAAGATTCTGGTAGGAGGAAGTAGAGATCTATCTTGTGGCGACCCAAGACAAGCCTCTAATGTAAGCTCCCTTGCTTATTAAAACTTCCACCTACCAATCTGGAGTGGTCTGCTCCTTTCTTCAGTCTCTCTTTGCCTTCTGTGCTCAGGGGTCAGTTTGCGAATCAACAGGTAACTTTCTCACTATTTGAAGAAAAACAAATCTAGATCCCTACCTTATACCATACACAAACGTGAACGTCAGATCAATAAAAGATTAAAATTATAGAGCCAAAAGAGGAAAATGTAAAAGGGTGTCTTTGTCCACTTGAAGGTTAGAGAGAACTTCTTAAATAAGACCTAAAAAGTAAATATTGTAAGGTAAAGAAAAAAATCCTGATGGATTTGACTTTAAAAATTGAGTATTTCTGTTCAATAAAGAACACTATGGACAAAACTAACAGGTGACACCCTAAGAAAAGATGTTTGCAATGATTAAAAGAGCCAAGGGATTAATATCTATGTATAGACCCATGTCAACAGGATTCCATGAACCAAAAGTAGCTCAGCTCTTGGCACCTGAGGGGAAGCAGGCCCACAGAAAGAAGGAAAGACAGTGCAGAGCATTAACCTGCTTGAGATGGATCTCTACTGCTTCATAGCAGAAAGGTGTCAGGATTTCTCAACCTCCCCATCACCTGTTAGATAATACCCGAGCTCTTTAGCAATACTTTCAAAACTTTTCATCATCTGACCCGTGTTCCCTTCAACCTAATTGAACTTTTTCCCTAAGGAGGCACTGGACTGTTTCATTCCTCTGGGTCTTTGCACCTGCTACTCCCACTGTGATGTTTTTTCTCCATTTGTCCAACTGACAAATTAAACATGGCCCCCTATGTGAATACCTTCCTTGAACTTTCTCCACCTTCACCTGCTCTTCCCCCCATACATATATCTATCGGGGCATGCATTTACTTTAACATTGCAATTACTTGTTTACATATCTTTCTCTTGGACTAGATCATGAGCAACTTGGGACATGCATCTGTCATATCTTGGCGCTCTTAGGACACGCCTAGAATACGCAAGCTTCCTATTACCATTAATTGAATAAACGAATGCATGCTCAGTTGTGGGAATTTCTAGATATTTTTAATGAGTGTCTATCTTTAGGCCCAGAGAACCTCTTAAAGAAGTGTTGGGAAAACACCAGTGTGTAGGGTTATGGAAGTTGGTGTAGTGAGAGAGGGGAATTGTGAAGCTAAAGACATAGGGAAGTTCCAGCCTTTGTCAATGGTCCTGCCACTTCCTCTCCTTTTTGTGGAATTCCATCTTTACTACTCTAGAAATAGCAGCAGGCACCTGTTAGAAGCTACACTTTCTTAGTATATTTGACCACTTGATTTTTCTCTTAGTGGATTGCTGCTATGATTGCCACTATCTTTGTGCCCTCCCAAGTTGCCAATTTCTCTCAGTCTTGCAACTTTAACCTCATCAAACTTAAACCTGATATTCTGACTATGCATGACCTCGGCTGGCTTGTCACTTAGATCAACCAAGAAAGACTTGAGGGGCTCTGATATTTCGGTGCAGCTTAGATCAATCAAGAAAGACTTGAGGGGCTCTGATATTTCGGTGCAGCTTCCTGCCCACAATGATCTTCCCCAGCTGTCCTGCTTCCATGGTTGGTTTTTCTCCATTAGAGTTAGGCAAGTCCCAGGCTACACACACCCTCATCGTAGACTTTAAAGACAGTGCCTTGCAGACACCAACATATTTATACCCACTATCAGAGCATCACATTAGCAACCCATTACCTGGACCAGGGATCCAGAAGTACATCCTAATGAGGATGAAGGAAATGGCAGACAGGAAGGGGAGGTTAGGGAAGGTGTCCCTGGACCAGGTACAAGCATCTAGGAAAGGGCAGAGAGCATTAAAGGAAAGAGAGAATGGGCATAGGATGGACCAAGGATGTACAATACATTTCTCAAATTTATTTCTTGTTTCCTATACTTCTTTCATTCTTATTATGGAATTCTTACCTGGGCAGCCTTTGCAGGTACAATTTTTCTTCTCTTGGGTCTACTTGCTCACTCTCATAGACAAAGGTTCTCCCCTAAGACATCTTTTTACCTCTGCATATGAGTTTTCATCATGAAACTCACTGTTCTCCCACCTCCACTATCCCCAATAAACTCTCAATGTAAAGTTAAACTGATTGAACTGAAGGTCGATAACATTATTCTTAAATAAGGATAGGGAATATCAAAAACATTAGGAAACACAATGCAGATGTCTGCAGCTACACTTTGATAAGCCCAGCAGCTGTGGCCATTTGAAGTCTCTCATGGAATTAAGAAACTAAAATCCATAAAACTATCTTCAGGCAATAATATTGAGTCTGCCTCCCCACAGAGAATAGAAATCAGTGGAGTAAGACTCAATATCACTGAGCTTGGTACTGAATCTAATTATTTTCTGGTGTGATTTTGTTGTGGGAAATGCAACAATTGGTACAACTTTTAAACAGTTCTGAAACTAAACCTATTTATTATTTGACCCCATTTAACAATGCATTTCCTAGTAAGTATTATTGAGAATATAGCCGAAAAATATAGTGTGGGGGGTGGGGGGGGCAAGATTTTCCTGTCTGTTTGTTGCAAAAGGAACAAATGGGAATAACCCTTAAAACTACTGAATTGCTTATACATTCCTGAAACCTGCTCCTTTCTTGACATGAACTGCAGGGTCTAAATATCAGTTTGATCAATTAAAGTGGTATGTTCTGCTGATGTGTTTATTCTGTGCCAAGCAAGAATTATGATTTAAATACTTAAAAGGCAAAAAAAAAAAAATTTTTTTTAAAGAAAGAACAACTATATGCAATTCTTATCACAAATTGTACTCTATATCCAGTACCAACCAACCTATCACTGCTTTCCTCTGTTGAAGGTCACCTGTAAGGACTGAAGAAACACAGGTAGTGGACATTTACAAAGGCACTGTCAGATTCAATCCAAGTTCAATTCGACTCACTAAAAACCCCTTGCAAAAACAGTTTACAAAACAGATTTGTAACCACTAGTTCGACTGAATTAAAGACATTTTAAACTTCTACGAAATAGCTTTAGCTATCAAAGTCCATTTATTGAGCCGGTACTATATTCATTTCAGGCCCTATTCTAGACAGTATTTACATTACATATAACAAAGCTAACTTTGGAAATAAGGAACATGAGACTCAGAAACGGTAAAGAACTATACCATGATTTCATAGCAATGGTGGGGCAAAGCAGAGATGATAATGTGGTTCTGTAAGAACCTAAAGCACAAGTTCTTTCTTCCGCTTTATAACCTCTCTTTCAGAAGTGCCTTAGGGCCACAAGCACATGTTTCTGACATTCCTGGTAGGAAGCTTTATCCTTTGAGAGTACACTGAATAGTAAACAGCCCAGAGTCCTTTGGAGCCCCATCTGCTGAGTAAGGTGTGCCATCAACCCTGATCTGAATAAAAGATAAAATAATCATTTAGGAATGAGGCTGCTTTTCTGGTAGGTCTTGTACAGCTACCTCATTTTGCTTCTACTTCACTTGTAACAGGGGTAGAATTTAGAAAAAAAATATTAATGTGGTTTTCTCATTTGCTTCCCTGAATAAAAGACTTTACTCCTAGTCTTTCTGTGCTTGTGTGTGTTTACCAGTGGTGGTGGTTCCAAAAGGCAAATAAAGAGAGTGAAGACTATGGTCCATGGGTCAAATCCAACCAGGTGACCTATTTTATTTTGTAAATAAAGTAAATGCCCTTTCATTTACATGTCGCCAATAGCTGCTTTTGAATTTCAGAGCTGGGTAATTGCAACAGAGATTGTAGGATCCACAATGCCTAAAATATTCATTACCTGTTCCTTTATGAAAAAAGTTTACCAAATGAGGCAAACAAGAGACAGTGCCTTAGAGATCAGAGAAGCCAGAAGATACCAAGAAAATCCAAGGACCTGAACTTCCCTTAGTCACAAGGTAACAAAACATAAGCCAGTCCCCTCCTTTCACGTACCCAGAAGCTACCCTGGAAAGAAGCTGGAAAAAGACTAAAGACTGAACTAAGAAATTCAAGAGGCTGAGCATTTTTACCTAGAGAGACTGGATATTATCTAAACAGATTGTTCTACTATTTCATTAGATTGGCCTGAATATAGTTTCTTCAATATCAAAGGGTTCAGATTCCAGAGGAAATCCAGATCAGTCACACATAAAGAAATTACATTTCCTTTGAACATCACATAGTGTGAATGGATTTTACAAACCACCTACCAATATATGGATTATGAGACTTGGAGACATCAGATATACCTTAAACCTTTTCTCTCATTGTACAGATAAAAAAAGAACAATGTCCCTGAAAGACCATGTTCCTGTAGTTAGGTAGAAGTTAAACTGAGACTAGAATCCAAGTGCCCTGACCCAGTGGTTCCAAATACCAAGTTCTGGGGAATGGAAGCATTATTAGTGCTTTACCCTCAAGGTCTTGGTAGGAAAGAACACAGTCAAACATCAAGGACATGAAGAGAGTTTGATTAGGAAACTGTTTACAAAGGTGTTGTTAGGAAGTCAGGCATGAGTGACAGGAGCCAAGGCCCAGCTCTGTAACCATAGAAACTTCCCTTGAAGACCTTTCTTATGCACCTCCCAGAAATACCTCCCTTTTAGGGTTATAAATTACCCAAATCCTAGAGCAAAAAAGCCATAAAAGCTGCTGACTCAATCAGCTACAAACACTTGCGCAGAAAGTACTGCCCCTA
Organism: Pteropus medius; assembly: GCF_902729225.1. Lineage (NCBI taxonomy): Eukaryota > Metazoa > Chordata > Mammalia > Chiroptera > Pteropodidae > Pteropus > Pteropus medius. The sequence goes on along the minus strand of NW_024342473.1, from coordinate 19,750,812 downwards.
ACTTCAGTCTCATTATACCATCATTATAATCTCATGACTATGCCTCGAAGTGCATGAATTTAATTATAACAGACTGAATTCTGGGTAAACACATGCGCAGTAAGCGAAGTTATATAGCAGCCAGGTGTCAGTCAAGGTGACCTCACATAGGATCATCTTGGACCTCCCATTAGGGCCCAAATATAAACAGACCTTTCCATTTCTGCATTGTTACAGTGTTCCTGGCTGGAAACCCGCCTCTCCCTTTGGGGTGTACTATCTTATTTCTTCACCTCCTAAATTCCACAGGGCTGCGGCCTTCCTTAGCGCAGTTCGTCTCCTTCTAAATGTATTTTCAATACATCTTACTTTTTCTAAATCTCGCCAACCTGTAATTCTTTACTGCATTGGCTGGCAAGAACCAAGAAACAACACACAACGCCACTGTCCACTATCCACCACCTCCTTCTCTCTGTCACTGGGGTGACACCAGATTTCACCCCACCCCAGCAGTGACAGTATGGCCAGGGTTTAGGTACTCAAACAGGGAGAGCACAGTGTGTCCAGGAGCTCTTACTCAATCTAGTGGCTGGGGCAAGGGGAGAGGGCCACTTGAAGAGAGAGTAACTTATGAGAGGAACATCAGCAAGAGAGAAGGGCTGCAGCTAACTCAAAAAATCCAAGGAATAAGTCTCCTCCTGTCTGCGCTCTCTTGCTACACTTTCATCTTCTTGCCGGTTTATTCCATTAGCTGAACCCAACGTACATGGAAACTCTATAGAGAAGTTTGTAAAATTCAGCCTCCCAAAATACAGAGAAGGGTGAAGATAACATCTAAAGGAGAAAATAGCAAAAAAAAGAGTACCATCATATAAAACAATGCCTAGAAGCACGTCTGGCATATCATAGGCACTCAAATATTTTTTGAATGAATAAATTGATGAATTAATTAATTTTACTGTTGATCAAGCCATTCTTATGAACTTTTGTGTGATTCTTGCCAAGTACAACATCTAGCCAACTTAGCGGGAAAGTTTAGCAGGAAGGTTCTAAAGAGAGACATTTCTTCCTCACTACGGAATACGGAGTCCCATAGCTGTAACGATTATCAGAGGTGGGCTCTACACTTCTGATTGTACTCATTGTCTATTACTGCATAACAGATTATCACCAATTTAGCAGATTAAAGCAACAAAAATGTATTATCTCATATGGGCTAGGAGTCCAGGCATGGGTAAACTGGGTTCTCAGCTCAGGATCTCACCGAACTGAAATCAAAATGTTGGCTGGAGTTGGGGTCTCATCTGGAGGGTTGGGGGCCTCTTCCAATCTCATTCCGGTTGTTGACAGGGTTCATTTCTTTGCAGCTGTAGGTCTGAGGGTCCTGTTTCTTGCTGGCTGTCAGCCAGGGATTATTCTCAACTCCTTGAAGCTGCCTGCCCCCAGGTTTAGCTACAGGGCTACCTCCATAAGCCCTCTCAAAGGTCCAATCTCTCAGATCCACCTGCGTAATATCCCTTTTGATTAAGTAAAAGTCAGTGTATTAGTAACTTAATATGTGATATCCCATATTCACAGATTCTACTTGTACTTCAAGGGATGTATAGGGGATGTGTTTCAGGAGGCAGGAACCTTGAGGGTCACTAGAATTTTGCCTTCATAACGGTGCAAATCCTAGTGCTCTTTAAAGTTCATAGATTTTTTTCCCCCAAATAAACAGTCTGTCTACATTTGTCATCCTGACCTAGAATCTTTAAATTCTAGAGTGCTTTGTTTTAATTTGGGAATATTGCCATTGTATTTTCAGAGATGCAGGTTGAGGAGGCTGGGGTGTCAGTGGCTATGCTCATGTTTAGAGCCACTTCTGATGAGGAAGTGTGCTGGATGTGATGTCATGCACAAAAAAAGAAAGAGGAGAGAATGGTGGGGGAAATGATTATTCAAAGCACCAAGTATAACTTATAGAGTCTGATCATATTTATTTACATACTTAGACACATTTGCTTGGCTCCAAAACTTCACAAGCATGATAGCCAGAGTCTACAATAATTTGTAGACACCTATGAAGAGTTAAACTAACAACAGACCATTTATAACCAAAATCAAGATAGCATTAATAGATCAAATAATGTTTAAACATAACACCAAAAATAAAAGCACGACTGAATGATATCTGTGAGAAAAAAACCATTTACTCAAATGGCCACATTAGACTCTTTTTAAAGATTTTTTAAAATTTAAAAATGAAGAAAAATTCCTAACAGTAAATGCTTACAGGAATTCAACCCCAGAACTTTACACTGTTTTTACCTCAAAAATCAACATGAGTCTTGCACAAGATGGGATCCTAGTTGATTAAAGACTTTTTAAGACTGTAAGGAGAAATGTATTAGACATTATCTTCCATAAAATCTTTGACTGTATATTCTCTTTGGATTTTGTTTTGATTTTATGAGAAAAGACTAGGAAATTCAATGTCTACTCAAGGTTTTCTTTCGGTATCTTTGCCAGGTAAGGAAGCTGAGGTGGTTTTAGTTGTAGTTTTAGAAGCTACCATTTTGGTATAGATTGATTTTGTTACTGTGATGATTACATTTTGGGAAAGGTCCATTAATGGATTTCGATTGATCAGGTATGATGAAGTGGGGGGAAGAGATTGATTATTTTTTGAACTCCCCACTCCTCTCACTTTCCTAACCTCTCACTACCCCATTCCCTGCAACATCAAGCGTAGGAACCGCAGGAGCGAGAAGAAAGAGGAGAGCATGGAAAAGGGAGAGAAGTACTGAGGAGAGTGCTACAGAAATCACTCAGAAATGGTTTTTACTTCCTCATAAATGGAATAAAAAGAAAGTCTTCAAATACAGAACTGGAGAGTGTTCCACCTGGTTCCACCTGGGCTCACATCCTAAATTCTATCATGTTAACCTACTAAATCAGAGTTACCACCATCACAAATGCTACTGTTGACCACTGGACTTAGCTAATGTATTTAGGGAGGTAGATACCACAAAGGTAGAAGACTTTTCAGAAAGAGATTCAGGGCGGTATTCTTCTTATAATCTAGTCAAACAATAGCTTTCCTGAAGGCCCCACTCAGTTCACTTTCTCTTGCATCTCATTAGGCCAAACCAGACCATACGGTCACCTCTAGCTTCAAGGAAGAAGTGTTTTAAAACACTGGCGCATGGCTGCCACAATCAAAATGGGATTCTCTTAATATAAGATAAGGACCAGCAAACTTTTTCTGTAAAGGGCCATACAGTAAATATTTTAGCTCGATAGGCCAGAAGGCGTCTGTTGCAACTGCTCAGTTTTGCCCTTGTAGCATGAAAGCAGCCATGGGCAATACACAGTGGGGCTGTGTTCCAACGACACTTTATTTATGAAAAACAGGCAGCAGACTAAATTTAACCAGTATACCATTATTTGCCCACCCTTGATGTAGAAGAAAGATATTAGGTAGGCAACTGGCAGGGTTTCCCATCCCACCTGTTTTTTTTTTTTTTTTAAAGAAAATGCAAAATTTATTTCAACTCTACATAACAGATCTTTTTTTAATATTAAAGAAACGTTTTGTTGCCATATGCAACCACTAACAATAATATGCATATTGTACAATGCAATGCAACATTCATGTATATATCCAACGGAGTCTTAAAATGGCAGTTACCCACTAAAATGGCTTTCCCATTCACAGATAAAAAACATAATATATAGATTTTTTTCAAGGTCTTATGCCATTATATACACATTATTCTGTTTTGGCAATTTTATGCAAAGCATAATTAAAATAGCTTATATACTTGTGGCAAGTGTTAATTCAATGGGAACACCATTTAGGCCACTTGCAAAGAGCCTAGTAAATGGCTTAAACCTACCTTCTAGTTCAGATTCTTTATCCTTTCATTATAATACTAACTGTACACAGAGATACTACGGAATCACATAAACATAAGATACTATCATCAGCGTGACCCAAGTTCCACAAAAGTGGAACACGGCCTTTGGTTGCCATATCGCCACTGCCATCCAAGAGCTGTGTTTTGGCCTGTGGCATTAGTACTTCCAACGAGATCACGAGAGCTAATGATGGGAAAATGTCAAAACTTAGGTGTACCGAAAATGAAAATGTCTCATTAAAATAACCAAATGGAGCTTGGTGTTAAAGAAAAATCTGAGTGCAGCAATTGTATTTCAATGCCATGGCATATACAGCACATGACACAGGCAATCCAAGGTTACTAAGGCATGGCAAAGGCATCTATCTAAATCAGTGCACTAATTATTATAGTCTCCCCCATCTGTTTTTAAGAATCACTTCCCACTTCTCTTCCCCATCCTCTATTCTAGTTCTCGAACATACCAAGAGAGCAGGGATCATCAAACCTGGCATTTCACGTTTGGACGGAGCCCAGCTTCTGGGCTGTCACAAGATTCGGTTTCTAATCCTCTCCTGGCATAGGTGTCTGTGATTCTATGCAAAGTGGAACACAGCTACTCTGGTTCCTTAGTTGTGTCATTTACTCAAGTGCAGGCAGGCCCCACAGTGCCAGAGTCGAGAATTTACAAGCAAAAGTGAAGAAGTGGCTGTCACAAGATGATGAATGGCTGCCCTCGGAAGTTTTGACTTGGATCCTAAGTGACAAAACCGGACTAACCAAGGAAACTTGGTAATTTTCTCTGCTGCAGAGCAGCCACCTGGCGAATATCATACTGCAACCACCAACCCTTAGCAGAGGTTGGAACAGCAGCTATAATTATAAAGAGCAGGGAGGAGACTTTTAAAATCTCTTCTGAGTGGCAAAAATTCTGAAAATCAAGATAATTACAACACTAGCTCATCCTGATTTGCTTGGCTATTTATAGATGAAGAGAAGCTGATGCACTGAGAGCTTTTTCTTTTTTTTCTTCTTTTCTATTTGCGTTAAATCCTGTGTGGCTCCTCTCTGAAACGTGTGCATATGCTGAGTCCATGTGAGATGCCACCACTGGCACTTGTCATAAGAATTAAATCCCTCTCAAGCTTGTTTACAGCTCAGCACTTGTCATACGGCTCCCTTGAGCTTCATGGCTGGTTGGGTTCTTTTTTTCCCCAGCTCTGTGGAAGATTTAATTTCTTTTTTGTTTATGTGTGTACTTACCCTTGCAGGTGCAGGAATGAAAAAAATTGCTGTGCCCAGATGTTTTGAAGCTGCAGTAGCATACATACAACTCAGATTAGATATAAAAATTGCATAAGATAAGGCAGGCACTTCAAGTACATTATTCTATAGAGTATTTAATAAACCTATCATGTTTTCTTGACAATAAGACTCTTGAATATAACTTTAAGAATAGAGGAATATTTTAAGGCATCACCAGTTCCATTCATTTATAGATGATTTTACAAGGAGATTTGTCATTTTTGAGTGGGGTCCATTACATTTACCCCATTTTCAACTTAGAAAATATCTCCCCAGGACAGAATCTGGGGATTGGGTGGAAATATCACCTATTAAGCTGTCCGAGTTCATTACTGAATTGGTTAGACCTCAGGGATCTGAAGCCAGATTTCACCTTAGTTTTGAAACACAGCAAACATAAGCCAAGCCCAAACAACCCTCTTGCTGCTCGTTGTGCCCTGTACTAATAAGCAAAAGGCCTGCTCAGTTGGCACATGGATAATGCTTCTGTGGCCCCTCAGTTTGGCTTTCCCTTATTCAAGGCGATGGGGTAACCTGCCTTGCACATAGCAACTCTCGAATGAGGAGAAGAATCCAGCTCAGGAGAAGAGACAATGTTCAAAATTCTCCAGACTCTACTTCAGTAATCTCCAACAATTGTTTCCCATGACTGCACAGAGGTAGCTCATTACCTTTGGCAACAAGTGATTTCAAATATTCCCTTGCAGCCCAAGCCTAGATCGTGATGCTTGTAGTGAAGGTAGTGAAGGCCGACACCACATACCCACCCCTGCTTTGTGACATCATCCCCTTGAGGGTCCTGGGAGGATGTTACTGTTTTTACCTTTCCCAGGAGGTGTGGAAGAGTTCTCAGCTGACCTGCTTAAGATGTTAGTTTAAAAGAAAAACTCTGTCTCCCTTCGCTCATGAAGCTAAAGACCCTCAGTAGAATTTAAAAAAGATTGCCATAGGCTTCTGTTTCTCTGTAGGGAGGAAAGAAGTTGTGCCAGAAAAGAGAAAAAGAGAAGCTCTCGCATTTTAATTTGAGTGCCACTCCTAATCCCCAGTTGGCAAAGCTTTTATAGTCAGTTCTTGGCCCATCATTCTGCACTTGCAAGATCAGAGCTTATTAGTATCATCTCTTATTTCTGCCTCCCAATGCTGCCACCAGAGATTGTAAAAGGCTTAGACCATACACTCTGCAAGGCAAATGACTCTTTCTTAACTACCACAATGCAGGTGTTTGCTTACACTGAAAGACTTATATTCCCCTAGCCATACTGATAATATTAAACACTCTCTTCATCTCAATATCTTCTAGAACTGCCATATAGAACATGGAGAACATATTAGAACTTTTTATCTCCTATAATGGTCTCTGTGTGTAGACAGAACAATAAGGTCCAGGAAGCATCTTCAGTTTCACAGAATCCTGATGCTTCTGCTGGTAAGCCATTGATCAGTTCTGGTAACAAAACTATCATATAACTTATAGCCTTGTCTGTTTGTCTTTGCTCTCTTTAATTTGTTCAAAGCATCCCATTAAACACCAATTATTCTTAAGGCAGGAAACCTACAGATTCATCATGAAATAGTGGGACTCTATGAATAAAATCTGTTGTGATGGTGGTTTTGCTAGTGTAAATAATTTACTACATCTTAACAGGTAATGATTATAAATATTTTAACATATGACTCTTGTACATTGAAGCTCCAATCACGCATAGCTACCCACCGCCAGACTACAAACAATAAGACCACAACTACCCCCAGGCAATGAGATGGTAATTGGTTAGATGTGGCTAGCTCCTCACTTTCAGTGAAGTGTGAATCCAGGTAATGACTTCAACAGCCCCAAAAGTATCTCTTCCCCTCCCCGAGATCTTCACAAACACACAAACATGCATGCACATACCTGCCAGATCCAAAAATTAATTTGTGTAAAACCTTGAACACTTCTGCTAAGAGCCAGGTGTATGGTGTTGAGAAGTAGCATGGTGAAGCCGCTATGTTTTTAAATGTGTTTATCAATTTCATTTGGAACTGCAGCAAAACCACAAAGGGAGACTCTTGCCAACAGACTTTGTTAGATTAGCAGAACAAAAGAAGCTAGAAAGAAGTCTGGAGACAGAGGTTATTCTTGGAAGAATGGAGGGGAAGCAGAAGGGAGACAGAGGTTAAAATGACCATCATCAAAAAGACATGAGATAACAAATGCTGGTGAGCATATAGAGAAAAGGGGACCTTCGTGCCTTGTTGGTAAGAATGTAAATTGGTGCAGTCGTTATAGAAAACAGTATGGAGGTTTCTCAAAAAATTAAAAATAGAACTACCCTGTGATCCAGGAATTCCACTGCTGGGGCTACGTCCAAAGGAAATGGAAACACTGACTTGAAAAGATGTTAGCACCCCTGCATTCATAGAACCGTTATTCACAATAGCCAAGGCATGGAAACAACACAAGCGTCCATCAGTGAATGATGGATAAGGAAGTTGTGAGATACACACACACATAGACACATGCACACACAAACATAATGGAATATTATTCAGTCATAAAAAATGAGGAAATTCTACTATTTGCGATAACATGGTCAAACTTGAAGGCATATTGGAAGTAAAATAAGTCAGTCAGAGAAAGACAAATACTGTATGATCTTATTTATATATAGAATCTAAAACAACAAACAAAAAACCCCACCAAATTTATAGAAAACGAGATCAGTTTTCTGGCTACCAGAGATGGGGGTAGGGGAAGGGGAAATTGGAGAAAGGTAGTCAAAAGGTACAAGCTTCTAGGTATAAGATAAATATGTCCTGGGGATGTAAAGTACACGATGACTATAGCTAACACTGCTATGTGATACATAGGAAAGTTAAGAAAATAGATCCTAAAAGTTCTCATCACAAGAAGTCTTTTTCTTTTTATCGTATGTATATGAGATGATGGGTGCTAACCAAACCTATTATGTTATTATTTCACAATATATGTAAATCAAAACATCATGCTGAATACCTTAAACTTATACAGTGATATATGTCAATTATTTCTCAATAAAACTGGGGGGAAAAATAACAGAGAGACATTATGTATGCACTTTGCCTGCTTCAAAACTTTGTCTTAGCAATGACTGGGTTAGTAGACAATAAGTGGAAGCCAAGCAAGGTCAACCAGAGGCAAAACCATTAGCTCTGAACCCACAAGTTCAGAGGTGCTAAAGTTTTCAATGCAATTATTTCTTCTTTTCTGTATAGTAGTCCCAACCTACCTTTCCAGCTCATCTCCTGACACTCTAATCTTTACCTAAAGCAAGTCATCTTTCTTAGACATTTCATGCAATTCAGTGCCTTCATATATGTTGGCTTAAGCTATTTGCTCTCCTTGGAAAGCTCTTTGCCACACTTGCATTTGAAAACTTCTGCCTATCTTTTAGAACTGAGCTCAAAGGTGTCATCTCCTGTGACGTCTTTCTCTGACAGATCAATCAGTTCCTCCACTGTGTTTCCAGTGTGTGTCTTACACATTTATTGCTTGGTACTGGAATTGTTTGCATGTTGCTCTCTATCAAGACTGAACTCCCATAGGGCAGTGATGGCATTTGATCATCTATGTATCCTCAATGTTTAGCCCACAGTAGGCACTTGATATATGTTTAATGGATGAATGAAGAATGGTGAATTACAATTTTTAAGGGGTGAAAAAAAAAACATAAAGAATTAGGTGAGAAAGTTCCAAACAAAGTGCTAATGACAACTCTAGCCACTTTCTTACAGAGATTCATCTTCCACTTCCAAATATTTAACTCTCAACACTTCCATACTTTTCACATCAGAGCCATAATGCAGGAAAGTATAAAGGCTTAGAAAAATCATAGGAAAAGTCTTGGGATCTTGATAAGTTGAAGATGAATTTAAACTTCAGTGAAGTACCAACATTGCCTGCTCATGTTATTTCTTTATATATTTAATAGAGCACTTATCTTTCAAACCCCAGCTATGGCTTGACCATACATTTTCTCCATATTTGCTTTAATATCTGTTAACCACAATACTGGGGTTGCTGGTCCTGGCTTCATCTCACTCTCTGAATATTGTTAGGACAGTGTAACCATGGCTCTTTAGCTGCTAGGTTGGCAGCCATTCCAGGGACTAGGGCTGGCCTCTGGCCCTCGGGTGCTTTAACAGTCACACTGGTCCTTGGTGCAGTAGATACCTACCACCCTCTCCTGGCTCCCATAGCCCTTTGCTCATCATGCCCTTATATAGAGCCCATCACTTCAGTGTAGTTAGCTTTTGTGTATTGCTCACCCTCACTGGACTGCAAGTTCTATGAGGGAAAGACCATGTCCTACGCATTATTGTTTCTCTCACACTGAACAGGGACTGGCATTAGAGGGAAAGAATGAAGAATGAATGAATGAATGAGAAGTGAAAATGTTCTCGTTAAAATTCTTTGTTGGAACTTGAATTAAATCATTCATCACTCCTATCAGTTATTATCCCCCAAAAATGATACTTCTGATATAGTATAATTGGTTGCTTTTTTTTCCTTCAGTCTGGAAACAGGTAATCTTTCTTGATTATCAGCAACTTTGTAATATAGCTTTGTAATACTGTAATAGAAAAATAGAAAAGAAAAATCTAGATATGGTATAAACCTGCTAATGGTTTTCTCTCTGAGAGATACCTTTGTACATCTCTAAATCACATTTAACAATATTTGATTTCCTCAACCTCTCAACCAGTTGGACATAGCATGATCTGCCTATGTAGCTGAGTTAATTCCATTAGCACCACTAATAGAATGATGTTGTATTTAAAAAATACTACTTGTAATTTTTTCATTTGAAGAATGGAATGCTTCTGCTTTTTTTTTTTTTTTTGTATCTTAAAGGATAGGTGTCTCTCTGGAATCTTTGGGAAATTAAGCAATATACTAAAACTTTATCGTACTTTTTAGTAATAACAATGCCAAACAGATGAATCTTCCCACCTGAATTATTTATCTTAACTCACCTAAATTGAATTTTCTACTTTCAAGTTAGATGACGCTTGTCGGCTTGGTCAGTGAGGGCCTGGGCCCAGAGCTGACTAAAGCTGACTGATCAGCTTGGCCATAAATTACCAAACTCCTTCTCCTCACATCTGTAAAACAGAGATAAAAATATTGACTGCACAAATTTCTTGTGAACTTAAAAAAAAAAAAAGTTGCATGCATAACATCCTTAGCCAAATTTTATGAAGCAGCACTTCCTCTGTTGATGTTAGTTCCCTTCCTTTTCTGACTACCTAGTCTCTACCAGTGCTTCTTTTCCCAGCAGGGTACACTGTGGTGCCAATATGCGGATGTAACTTCCTGTAGCAGAAGAAAATCTGGAGATGTGTGCTTCATAGAGTGAAACAGTGGAGGCAAATGGTAAGAACAATTTTACAATGTTTTGATATTTTTCTCTCCAGAGATTCATCTTCTAAGCCTCAGCTTTTGAGACTACTGATCTTCCTCCTTCACCCACATTCCTTTGCTCCTAACGCTCCGAATTCCAGGAGCACAGTCTTGGCTTCTCCACCAGCCATACTGAAGGTTACCTTTGTTATCAGTTCAGCTAGAATCCTCCTTGAGTTCTCCTTACAGGAAAATGCCCTGGCTTTCCTAGTCCAGACTCCTTTTCTCTGACCTGAGTCCTTCTCCAGGAGCACCCTGTGAGTGCCATTCCCATCAGATCCACCCAAACACTCGTGTTTTCAGATGTTAAGGCTCTTCTTGACAGGGTATTCCTCCAACTTCTTCACTGGGTCATTTTATTTAATTCTTCTCTGGAACTTCAGTTATTCTAAAAACCATGTTAGCTTGTTACAGTCACTCTCATTCACTATTTTAAGCTTCTTAGACTTTTGCGGGAAACTCCTGTCTTTCATAGAAAAAAAAAAGAGATGACCACAGTCAAAGGCACATTTACAGCTAAAGAACACTTTTGTTTCTGGGAGTTGTTTCTCATTCCCTTTACAAAAGTAAAACTAGTTCAAACTGCATACTTATGTTTTATTACATCTACTACTTCCACCTTTAACTAACCAGTTACTTTTCAATTAACAGTCATTTTGGGAGAAAGAAGATTTAAAAATGTTTAATGTTAGTTTTCCTCCTCTTTAAAAATTTTATTGTCAAAAGTGCAAAAAATAGGGGAGTAGGGGAGGTAGATAGGAGTAAGAGAGTCAAATATTTGGTGGCAGAAGGGAATTTAACTTTGGGTGGTGAACATACAATGCAGTATACATATGACATATTATTGAATTGTACACTTGAAATCTATTTCATTTTATTAACCAATGTCACCCCAATAATTCTAATAAAAAAATTTAAAAATATCAATAAGCAAAAAGGAAAATATATTATACTACATAATCCCATAAGCCAGACCTAAACACTGTCAACTATGTTGTTTTGTTTTTTATTTAGGCCTTTAATTTCTTTCAGCCATGTTTTATAGTTTTCAGCATATAGGTCTTGCCCTTTTATTAACTTTGTTCCTAAGAATTTCATTCTTTTGCATGCTATTATGAATGGTAATGTTTTCTTAATTTTATTATTGGATTGCTATACTGACCTTGTATTATGTGTCCTCACCTCCTAATTCCAGTAAGTGTTTTGTTTTTTCTAGATTTCCTAAAGTTCTTGCATGTTAGAGGGGAAGGAGACTCAGGGTTCTCCCTGAGAGAAAAGTCCCTCTCTAGCCCAATGTTACCCATAACAGCCCTAGTCCCATCTTTACAAAATGCTGAGGTTCAGCTTAAAAAAAAACTGAATACGAATCATCTATTTTATTCTCCTTTCACCTTTCAGATGAGGAAACTAACTGATCTCAGAATCAATGAGTAAATTTGATGTGTAGTTTAAAATGAAGTGAAAAATTACAAAAGCAAAATAAGGTATGACACGGATATACAAAAGAAATAAGTGAATCAGTAAAACTTGCAGCCAGTCTTGTTCCTAATGAAATATTTTGTTCTCTCATTATAAATATTAATTCATGGCAGATATAACTCTTTAGCTTTATGCAAATTTCATAGAAGAAAAATATGTAGATTGATCATTTTTCTTATCTCAAATAGAAGCTGCATTTGAAAAGGTTAAAAGGCTGCATAATTACACTGTTATTAAATGTCACATGAACTGATATTGTGCAGGTTGGGCCAAGTGGCTCTGTAACTTGAGTGTTAATTATTTGCAAACCGGCATATGGAAGGCCCCCAAGGATATTATTACTGAAGTACCAGCCCTTCTCCTGACCTCACTGCTGTTAGAGTCAGCAAAGCCAGTGAATCTCTGTCTTGGCTTTCCTGTTTATTCACAGAGGGTAAAGTGATATTAATAGCAATATTCTTGCTTTTCATGTATAATTGTTTCTACTTTTGAATTTATATGTCATACATTTTAATAATCTTTCACATGCATGGCTCACTTAAAGTGTATAAAAGCCAACGTGTTATTAACTCTTTTTGACAGAGAGGTTAGTGAGAGCTGAATACTAACAAGCAGAGAAAGAAAGCCACCAGAATTCTTCATTATTAATAGAGATGGGAGTTATACCCAGAGACTTTTTGACACAAGATACAGGAACTGAAATGTCTTTAAAATGGCATGGGACTCTTGACAGTAAAAACGCTCTAAAAATTCTAAATAAAATGGTAGAAGCAAGAAAAGAGAATATCATGTCTCTCTCTATATATATACTTTAAATTTGGAGAAGTATGCCACTTAGCTTTAATAAAAAACTAATCAAAGTTGTTACACAGTAATTACAAACCATTGAATTTTTGTCATTTACTTAACTATACTTACATATTGTAGGCATTAAGTATCTTCAGCTGGATAAGAACAAAACAAAATAGCTATTTGTTATAAAGTATAAAGTGAAGGTTGCTATTTTTAAATCTACCACTTTTGTTGTTATATCAGGAGGGTATCAGGGAGCACCTGAAAAAGAGAAATTGGGCCATTGCTATACAATGAGATATTAGAAATTTTAGCACAGCGTGAATATTTTCACTTTGAAATAGGTTTAAGATTTTGTGTTCCTGACAATATGTGTATACAGCTATAACCCTCCACTGTATCTTAAAACAGAAAACATATTCTCTAAGACTCAAAGATATTTCTGTAAACATATTGCTCATACAGAAAATCACAACATATAAATTACAAATGTAACATACGAGGAATATAAATATAACTAACATATTTTAAATTGATTACAAAAAAAATAATTTTAGCAGTCATTTTAGAATTTAGAGGCATTTTGGTAGCATTTGGTAGATCAGGGAGCATTTAAAATCCTTTGAGATCATGTACACCCATGCCTTCCTTTTTTTTGATCAATTTCCCTACAGCAAGAAAAGGTGTGCTAGATGGTTCCCTTGACCCTGAAGCTGTGTTCAAAATTTATTTTATGACAATGGTGTTTTTCTTATTAATAGCAAAAAAAAAAAAAAAGAATCTATCTTTTTGTACCTGCCATAGGAGAGAGGGCCACTGCAAACATTATACATTCGAAATGGTGCCACCTCTGAAAGGCAGCATGCTCCACTCACATCAGGGAGGTCAAGTGTCTGGGGGCGGGGGTTGGGGGGTGGAGGGGGTCATATCTTGGCTCTGTCTCTTATTAACATATGAACTTGGATAATTTACATAATCTTCTCTAAACTTAATTTCATTAGTTTCACTGAGCAGCAACACCAACCTCAAGGGATTGTTAAAAGGATTAAAATGACTGTAAACATAAGACCTGGCACTAGATAAATGGTAGCTATGTAGTAATAATGTTTTGTTCATCACTATCTCAGGACCAGGAGATAAAACCTTTGGTAGGAAGAGTAAAGAAACAATGAAAACCTTCTTCTGCTCTATTTCTTGCTTGCCTTCTGTCCTCTTCGTATTTTCCCACTGCAGTAAGTAGTAGCAAGGGGTTGAGGTGGCTCTGGAATGCTGAGGAGAGCCACGGCCAGACTCCAAGCTTACCCCGGCATTGGTTCCTGGATTTCAGTGAAAAACAAGAAGCAGATCATTGCGTTTACTGCCAGGTCAGTTTACCAGGGTAATAACAAAGGTAGAATCAGAAGCCTTCGTTAAGAGGTAGACCACACACTGGGCTCCTGAGTTCTGTGTTGCATTTCTCAAGGAGTCTGAGAAGAGCAATCTGTGACAAGATAGGCTGCAGGTCCAGAACCCAAAACAATTCTTAAGCCCATTAAGTTAGTAAAAGTAATTTTAAAAAACTCTAAAACCATGTGTGAGTGGGCAATGGGGATGTGGGTTAGCCCATACATTTCTGGTGACACTACAAAAGAGTAAGCTTTCAGGATAGTAAACTGAATGAAATAAATATCATTCTTCTGTAACTTTGAACCCTTAGAGTTACTAACATTGTTGAAGACTGTGCTGTTGACCATCCAAGGCCTACATCATGCACCTTAAAATGCAGAAGAAAGAGAGGACTATCTTTCTCTCTCCAACTTGGGCACTTATTGGACAGACTTGGGCCGCATGCCCTCCCACCAACAGAATCACTGCTCAGAGGAAGATGAGACAATGACAGAGCTGCCAGTGAAGGTGGACACCATGAATGACCATGCTTTCCAGACTATTCTCCTCCTTCTTATGCGTTCTCCAAAAGAAAGGGGATGATGGTACCAGATGATAGAGGATGGGAAAATGTCATAGACAAAAGTCTTTACAATCCAATATTTTAATCATGGCCGTTGCTATGATAATATTATTCCTGAGAATATATCCCCAAAACTAAGTTGACACAGGAGTGGGGGAGGGTATGTGTGATTACTGTGCCATTATACCATAGCTGTATACATTAAAAACAAAATAACAAAATAAAACCCAACCTAGAAATGGCCAAAATGCTCAAATGCTGAGGAATGTACTTTGGCTTATTATAGTAATAAGCCATCTTATCCAATTCAATTTACTAAAAATTGAGAGTGTGCTTGGTCCAGTAGTTAGAAAGTGGGAATACAAGGGTGGATAAGACATGGTCGCTCCCTCCCTTTAAGTCGCTATATGGTATAAGTGATGATAGTAATGGGCATTTTTGAGCACTTACCTGTTGATAGACAGTGTGTCAATTCCTGCATTATTACAAATTCAATCCTCTGAATAACATTTTGAGATAGGTACTTTCGTTACATTCATTTTATAGATAATGCAAACTGATTTTAACTTTCCTAAAGTCACATAGCTAATAAATGATGCAAATGGGACTCCATTCAAGGCCTCCTAATCCCAAAGCTCACAGTGTAACAGAAGTTTAAAACAAAACTGTAAGAAAAGAGAATGATTATTTTTTACAGTATTATTGCATGTCATTATTTGAAATGCAATAAGCCACACACATTTAAAGTGTACAATTTGATAAGCATTGCAATGCAGCTATGAAGCTATCTGATCTCTTTTCTGTGACTATAGATTAATGTGAATTTCTAGAATTTTATATTTGTTTTGATAATTTGACTCACCCTAATTATAATGAGATTCATTCACATCATTCCATTTATCAAAAGTTCAATTCTTTTTATGGCTGAATAGTATTCTGTTGTTCAGACATACCTTAATATGTTTATCCATTTACCTGTTGAAGGACATCTGCATTGTTTCCAGTTTTAGGATATTACAAATAAAGCTGCTATAAATAGTCATGTACATCTTTGTATGGCTAATGCTGTCATTTCTCTTAGGTAAATACCTAGGAGTGGAAAGGCTGGATCATATGGTAAGTGTATATTTAACTTTTTCTTAAGATAGACTTCTTGAGACAATTGAAAAATAATACAGTGATCCTGTGTACCCTTAACCCAGTTTTCCCCAATAGTAACATCTTGCAAAACTATACTATACTATCAAAATCAAGATATTAACGATAATAAAACTAAAATACAGAATGTCTCTATCACCACAAAAATTCCTCATGTTATCTTCATGCAGCTATATCCACTTCCCTCCTGAACCTCTCCCCTTAACAAAACACTAATTAGCTCTCCATTTCTAGGGTTCATTTCAAGGATATTATACAAATGGAATCATACAGTATGTAATCTTTGGGAAGTGGCTTTTTTCACTCAGAATAATTCTGTGGAGATTTATCCAGGCTCTAGCATGTAAACTACTCAACAATAAAAAAGAATGAACTACTGATACATACAACAGTTAAAAGAATTATAATAGATGAAAGAAGCCAACTATAAAAAGCAATGATTTTACAAAAGGCAAATTTAATAGGGCTAGAAAAAATGGTTGCCAAGGGCTGGGGATGAAGGAAAGAGATTTACTTCCAAGGAGGCAAGAAAGAACTTTCTGGGATAATGAAAATGAAAATTTTGATTGTAGAGATGATTATATGACTGTGTTAGTCAAAATTCATCAAATCTTATACTTAAAAGAATAAATTTTATTGTATGTAAATCTTACCTCAATAGATCTGACAAAAATTATTTATGTAGCCAAGTTTTGCTACATCAATTACAACTAATTTAACTTTGCATTCCCATGTTATTGGAGTACCTATACCTCTACATCCTGCCAACGGAGGGTATTATTAAACAACTTTTTAAACTTTTGTTAAAATTATAAGTAAAAAATAGTATCTCATCGTTTTTTTTAACTTCTATCTTTTAAAGTATGTCCTAGATGAGCATTTATTTTTACTTTTACTATGTTTATACATGGAATGACTTTTCATATCATTTCCCATATTTCTATTGGTGGTATTCATCTTCTAGTGAGCTGTAAAAACTAAGTGTAGATTTTATAACAGCACTTTGTAACTTATATTCAAGTGTTTTTGCCAATATGTTGTTTTTAACTTCACTATATATAGTTTTCATAGAATTGTTACTAATTTTTATATAGTAAAATTTACTTATTCTTTTCCTTTATAATTCTGGTTTTCTACCATACTACGAGGTGCCATCCCCACCGCAAGATTATATATAATAATGTTTTCTTCTAGTACCTTATAGAGTAATTTTTATTATCAAATTTTGCTTTATGCAGAATTTATTTTGGTATAAGTTGTCTTATGACTTATTTGAGGAATCTTGCTTTTTCCCACTAATGCCACCTTCATGATATACTAAATTCCCATATCTAGCAGAATTTATGGATTGTAATCTATTCCATTAGTCTTTCTAGCCATATGTAATATTTTAACTGTTGATAATATTCACAATCTTTTGCTGAGAAATAAGTGTGCAGCTATCTTCTATACACATCTTATCATGAGAAAGATAATAAGTAGTTGCTCAATTTAGTATTTTAATAAACCCAAAGCAAAGTATCAGTCTTTCAAACACACCATTTGATAACTATTACTGAGTGTTATATTTATATTAGATCAAAATAATAACTCAAAGTATAATGAAATAGGATACTAGAAAAATTTCAATATTTTAGCATTAGTAAATGAATGTACAGTTACCCTATTTAAGACCACTAACATAACAAAACCTTTTTGTGGTTTCCTCCAAAGAATGATTGGTAATTATGTTTAGTGCCGCAACCAGTGATTTTCTGATTGCATTGCAGCTCTAGTTCATTAAGACTGAGCTAGAATGAAGCTGCACATTCTGAATTAGACTGCAGAAGGGTGCAAGTAGTAAATGAACCTTAGCATCATTTCCAGATTGGCATGTGAAAACCCAAAAGGTGCCCTTTGTCCATAGTCATTTCTTCAGA
Source organism: Pteropus medius (assembly GCF_902729225.1). Taxonomy (NCBI): domain Eukaryota; kingdom Metazoa; phylum Chordata; class Mammalia; order Chiroptera; family Pteropodidae; genus Pteropus; species Pteropus medius. The sequence goes on along the minus strand of NW_024342473.1, from coordinate 19,732,929 downwards.
TACTGAAGAATTAATAATGCTTCTCTTCTAAATAAATATGTTAAAATTGGAAGACTGGAGAACAAATCTTTTTTAATAGCACGGTCAGGAAACATGAATTATCATTTGTTTACATATCCAGCAGATTGTTAAGAGAAGAGTGAGTGTTCCATAGCTCCTCTGCCTGGGTACAAATGGGGTCACAGTAACTGTGACAAGCTCACATCCTCACCCTTTTTGTGTCATAATATTTTATATGAGTTCTTTGAAGAAAACATACTGTATTTTGAAACCCTGTTTGACAAACTTTGTGTTTCAACAGACCAGTTTAATCTATTTCATTTATCATGATCACTCATATACTTAGATTTATTCCAACCATACTGTATTGTTTTCTATTTTTTGTGCTTTTTATTTGTTCTTCCTCCTACTTTGCTTATTTATTTACTTATTTGGTTGATTGAGGTTTCTTTACTCACTTTTCCTTTCTTTACTGATTTGCAATTTACTGACTATACTTGATTGAAAATATAAAATCATTCAATATCTCTTTCTCCTTAAAACGTAAGGACTCTGATCATACCAAATCCACACCACCCACCCTAGTCCATGTTCATTCAGATTGTTTCTAAGCTTCACCTTATTTCTTCCAGTTCCATAATAGTAATTCTTTCTTTATACAATTGACTATTAATTTTTATTTATCCACACTTGTTTGCTTGTATTATTCTTACAACTCACATCTTACTCTGGTTTAAATTTCCTAAAGTAAATACTTTTATCGTTCTTTATTTTGAGATCTGAGTGAAATAATTTTATTTTTTGTTTGTTTACAAGATTTTTAATGTTTTTCTAACTTTTGAAGACAATACATCTGGGTATAGATTTATAGACTGAGAATTATTTTTCCTCGACATTTTTAAATTATTATTCTTTCATCTTGTGATTGTCAACATAACAAGCCTACAGTCAGTTGACTTTTTTCCCATTATAAATACACTGTCTTTTCTGCTTTGCTGTCTTCTACATTTTTCTGTCTTTGGGATTCTGTACTTTGATGACAATGTGTCTACTTTTGAATTTCATGTGATTTATCCAGGAAGGAATTTGGTGTACCTTTAGTCTGAAGATTTGTATCTTTTCTTTTCTTTTTTTGTTTTTTTTACCCATGAGATTTCTTTAATTCCAAAAGAGTTTCAGCTACTTTCTCTTTAAATATTGATGCTCCTCTATTCTTTTCCTGTAGAACTGCTTCGAGGTGTATGTTTGACCTGCTATAATTATACCCTTCATATCTTACAGACTCTCTTTTGTGTTTTCCATATCTTTAATCTGCATTCTGTGTAATATCTAGAGATCTAACTTCTAGGTCACCAATTCTCTTTTTTACTATTTAAATATTTAATGAGTTTTAAATTCCAATGACTATAATGACTATGTTAATTTATAAAGTTTACTTAATTCTTTTAAAATTTTGCCTCTCTTTTCCTCCAGTGGATTATTTATCATTGTGACTGTTATTACTTCTTTCATCGCCTCAAGGTGGTATCTCAAAGTTAGCCAAGTCTCCATAAAGAAATTAAAACGCAATCTTTAGTTATTAAATTCAATTAGGATTTTCCCTTCTGACAATCATGAACTACATAGTTTAGACCAATCATCCTATAGAAGACAACTAATAAAGTGCTAGAATAGAACCATCATATTAACTAATAAAGTGTTAGAATAGAACCATCATATTCTTTAAAGCATCATAAAAAGATACTGAGAAAATACTGGAGTTAAATCCAGAGAGAATAACAATTCAGAAATTTGCTTTCACTCAGGGCATTTACTGATTCCAAGAAAGTAGCTGAGGGGACACAGAGCTGTGTAGCCCAGATCCCCCATCAGGAAAGTACTTGATGCCCCAGCTGCTGAGAGTGCTGTCAGCAGAGAGCCTTAGTTATTATTCTTTTCAGGGGTTTTCTCGGTTGTAGAAAACCACCTGGCCAAGATCATGCTATCCTAGGATAGCTCACATCCAATAACTGGTTGAGAGGGGGGTATAAAACCTTGGTCATTTTGGTCCCACTTAGGACAACATGTATTTGTCCATTCCAACTGAGTTATTATTGGGCCTGCATCACAGCCTGACTTTTACTTCGACTCAATCTTGTTTTTCTCCCCTCCATTTTACAACTGTTAATCTCAATGGTACTCACAAATAAACATTTTAAACACTAACCTCCATCTAGCTCTGCAGAATTACCAAAAGCATTTCTGTTACCAGTTGGGTATTCTGTGAAACAGCTTTATATAGTTTTGAAAAGCAAGTGTGGAAAACTTAGAATCTAGGACTTAACTGAAGGTCTTCTGTAACCCAGAATCTCTCAAATCTTGGGATTGGAGTATGCTAATTTGAAATGGCTGGTGCATTTATGCAAGCACTTGACAGCAGCAACACAATTCACTTTGGAGAACTCCCACAAATCAGTAAGGAAAAAGGATAAACCAATAGAAAAATGAACAAAGACTTGGATAGGTGCTTAATAATCTTCAGGAAAATGCAAACTAACACTATAACAGATACCACTGATTACCCACCAGAATAGCTAGAATTTGAGACTAACAAAACCAAGAGCTGGCAAGGCTATGGAAAACCAGAAACTATCATTCACTTGTGAGGAGAGCATAATTGGTACAATCATTTCAGAATTTAGTTTGATGTTATCCACTAAATTTTAATATATATATATATATATATATATATATATATATATATATATATATATATATATATACCTCATGATCCAGCAATCTCATTGCTATGTATATTCATTCCCTACTGAAGTACATGAAGTACATGTGTGTATAAATCAAGAGACACATACCAGGATGTTCATTGCAGCCAATAAACTGCTATTCATGATATTATTATAGAAGCAAAAACAAAAAAACAAACAAAAAAATAAATAAACTGAAAAATATCTGAATATCCACTATTAAAAAATGAAGAAATTCTATCTCTTAACTACAGAATATAAAACACATTTATTACACAATGAAATAATAACACTAATGAAAAGAAATAAACTACAGATACAATTCAGATATGACAACACAGATAAGCTAACATAATGTTGAATAAAAGAAGCCAGACACAAAATAATACATTTGATATGATTCAATGCATGTGAAGTATAAAACTAGACAAAACTAAATTATAGTGATAACATGTTTTATGTGGTCAAGTATAAAGAAAAACAAGGTCATTATTACCATAGGTCAGTACAGGAGACCCTAAAGTGATGTGTGTGTGCATTTGTGTGCATGCGCGTGCACGCACACACACCTGTTAGAATTAATGAAGGAATTCAGCAAAGTTTCAGGGTGCAAAATCGACACACAAAAATCAGTTGCATTTATATATACTAACAGTGAACAACTGAAAAAGGGAATTAAGAAAATAATTCCATTTACATAAAAAAGAGAAAATTCTTGGGAATAAACTTAATCAAAAGGGCAAAAGACTTGTACACCAAAAATAAAACATTGTTGAAATAAAGTAAAGACACAAATAAATGGAAAGACTTCCAGTATTCATGGGTTGGAAGACTTAATATTGTTATGTTGTCAATACTACACCCTATGCGATCTAGATTCAATGTAATCTCTACAAAAATCCTAATGGCATTTTTGCAGAAATAGAAAATTCCATTATAAAATTCACATGGAATATCGAAGGATCCAAAATAGCCATAACAATCTTGAAAATAAGAACAAAGTTGGAGGTCTCACACTCCTGAATTCAAACTTATTACAAAACTACAGTAATCAAAATAGTGTGGTATTGGCATAAAAAGAGACATCTAGACCAATGGGCTAGAGGAGGAGGTCCAGAAATAAAACTTTGCACATATTGTCAAATGATTTTCAACAAGGATGTCAAGACCAGTAAATGGGGAAGGACAGCCTTTTCAATGAATGAATGGTGTTGGGATAACTGGATATCCACGTGCAAAATAATAAAGGTAGAAGCTTACCTTACACCCTATACAAAAATTAACTCAAACGTGATCAAACATCTAAATGTAAAAGTTACAATTATAAAACTCTTAGAAAAAAACAGGGGAAATCTTCATGATGTTGGATTTGACAATATTTTCTTGAATGACATCAAAAACTCAAGCTCGGACAAAAGAAAAAAAAGACAAGTTACACCACAACATAATTTTAATTTTGTTCATTAAAAGACGCTAACAACACAATAAAAAGACAACTCACAGAATCGAAGAAAATATTTGCAAATCATATATCTGAAAAAAGGGTAACTATCAAGAGTATGTAAATAAAGAACTTCCACAACTCAGCAACAAAAAACAAACAACCCAACTCAAAAATAGGCAAAGGACTTGAATAGACATTTCTCCAAAGAAGATTTAAAAAAATAGTCAAGAAACACACAAAAAGATGCTCAACATCACTAATCTTTAGAGAAATGCAACTTAAAACCATGACATACCACCTGATATTTATTAGGTTACCTATTGTCAAACAAGCGAACAAACAGAAAAAAACAAGTATTGGCAAGGATGTGGAGAAACTGGAACCCTCGTGCACTGTTGGTGGGAATGTAAAAAGATACAACCACTGTGGAAAAGTGATTGGTGCTTTCTTAAAAAATTAAAAACAGAATTACCATATGATCCAGCAATTTCATGTGTCAGCATATATCCAAGATAATTGAAAGCAGGATCTTGAAAAGATATCTGTACACAGATATTCATAGTAGCATCAATTACACTAGCCAAAAGGTGGAAACAATCCAAGTGTTCATTGATAGACTGATGCATAAGCAAAATATGGTATATACATACAATGGGGCATTATTCAACCTTAAAAAATAATGGAACTCTGACACATGCTAAAACGTGGATGAGGACATTATGCTAAGTGAAATAAGCCAGTTTCAAAAAAGAAAAATACTAGATGATTCCACTTATATGCGGTTCTTAGTCAAAATCATAGATACAGAGAGTAGATGGTGGTTGCCAGGGATTTAGGGAGAGGAAATAATGAGGAGTTATTGTTTAATGGGTATCAATTTTATGATATGAAAGAATTATGGATATGAATGGTGGTGATAGTTATGCAACAATATGAATATACTTAATACCTTTGAACTGTACACCTAAATAGTTAAAGTGGATAACTTAATGTTATATATATTTGACAATAAAAATTTTGAAAAAGAATTAATTGGTCATGGATATATGGTTTATTTCTGGACTCTCAATTCTATCCCATGATCTATATGTCTTTATGCCATACCATATTGTTGTGATTATGTAGCTTTGTAGTAAGTTTTGAAATCAGAAAGCATGAGTCCTCGACTTTGTTCTTTTTAAAAATTATTTTGGCCATATGGGGCTCCTTGCAATTCCATGAATTTGAGAACTGGCTTTTCCAATTCTGCAAAAAAGGCTGTTGGAACTTTCTAGAGATTGCACTGAATCTGTAGGTCACTTTGGGCAGTACTGTCATCTTTACAATATTATGTCTTCCAATTAATAAACACAGGATGTTGTTTCATTTATATAGAATCTCTGTATTAGTCTGCATTCTCCATATAAACAGAACCAATAGGATAGATGAGAGAGAGAGAGAGAGAGAGAGAGAGAGACCGACTGAGACCATAAGGAATTGGCTCACGCAATTATGAAGGCTGAGAAGCCCAAGATCTGCAGCCAGCAAGCTGGAGACCCAAGAGAGCCAATAGTGTAAGTTCTAGTTTGAGTCAAGTCTGAAGGAAGGAGATGACCAATGTACAATTTCTGAGACAGGCGGAGAGAAAAATTTCTTTCTTACTCAGCCTTTTATGACATCCAGACCTTCGACAGATTGGATGAGGCCCAATCAGACTGGGGAGAGCGATCTGCTTTACTCAATTTACCAATCAAAAGATAATCTCAACTAGAAACATCCTTACAGACACACCCAGAAATAGTGATTAACCTAATATCTGGGCACCATGGCCCAGTCAAGATGACACATAAAATTAACCATCACAATTGGTTCTTACCTGTAACCAAGGTTGAGGACCACGGCTCTGGGTACTGGAAAGAATGAAATTAAAACCTGCAACTGTTTCCACGAAGTTAAAAGTTATCTCAATGGTCAGGTGCTTTTCATAATAAGTGGGAATATAAGATTAGAAAATGACTGAATAGGTCAGTTTAGGATGAGGAAATTGGAGGAAATGATATTCTAACAAAGATCTAGAAATGTGTTCACTTTTTTCCATATACGCATATAAGGAAAGGAGGTTCTAAACATGAAAACAGGGATTTTGAACCTTTTAAGCAATGAACTACTTCAAAATTCTAATATAGGGTTTGTTGCATTGAACAAGAAAGATGACTTTAATTTTCCTGCATAATTTGAAAACTTGCCATTTAATTACTAAATATTTAAAAACTTTTAGTATGTTCCCTCTTGTATTCTTATAAACCTTTTATGAGTTTGGGGGAAAATCAGTGTAGCATTCATGAATAAGTAAGCGCAGACTGCACTGGTACAAATTCAATGATCATCACTATTTTGTTTTGTCATTTGGCAGCAAGAACAGACTTAACATCTAAACATAATCAGCACTGAATGTGTGATATTTTATTCTATAGCTGCAAATTTCACAATACAGAATTTAAATCTGTTTATCCTCTGGTAGTATATTTAGGTGCCAAAGGCAAACAGTTGAGTGTGAATCCTGTTTCCTACTGGCAAAATGTGGACCTGTTCTCTATTTAGTGAAGCATCTTTGTCACCGTAACAGGGAAAAGGTGCACAAGGAGATGAGAAAGTCCAGTGATGTATTCTTATCTCATTCAAAGGCTGATTGCTGACTTCTTTGTGATTATAACCAAGCTAAACTCAGAGCTCACCACCCCTGGGAAAACAGAAAACCACCTCAGAAATGGCTTAGATCACATGAGTTCTGAACTCTATTTTCTTATTCTGTATGAAATAGCTAACTTTGAGAATGTTATCAAAGCCCCTCAAGTCTCTTTTTACTCATTTATACAGCAGTTTAAATTTATGATTTGCCTAACTCTCAAAATTCCATTAAAATTATATTATTGGGGTTAAATGACAGGTAATGAGTATACACTTCCTCATCCAAATTCTTTCCTGCCTCTCCAAAGATAACTACCTTATTGGCTTAAAAAAATTATGGTGAAGTACACATCACAAAATTTACCATCTTTACTATTTTAAGTACACAGATCAGTAGTGCGGTAGTGTTATGTACATTCATGTTGTTGACTAACCCATCTCCAGAATGCTTTTCATTTTGCAAAATTAAAACTCTATACCCATTAAATAATAACTCCTCATTATCCCTTTTCCTGAACCCCTGGCAAGCATTTTACTTTCTGTCTCTATGATTTTCACTACTCTAAGTATCCCATATAAGTAGAATCATAAGTAATATTTGTCTTTTTGAGGCTGGCTTATCTCACTTAGCATAGTGTCTTAAATATACAATGGAATATTATTCAGCCATAAAAATATTAAATCTTACCATTTGCAACAACATGGATAGACATAGAGGTTATTATGTTGAGTGAAGTAAGTCAGATAGAGAAAGATAAATACCATGTGATTTCACTTATATGCAGAATTTAAAGAACAAAAAGAACAAACTAAATGAAAACAAGCTGACAAATACAGAGAACATTCTGGTGACGGCTAGAGGGGAGAGAGGTTGAGGGACTGGGACATATGACATGTCTTCCCTAATAGGTGGCCAAATATTTCTCAATTTAGACTTTGGTTTCAATTGCCTATAAAAGAACATTCATTTTGAACCACAGCTTTAGTTGTTCTGAGTTATCTAACTTATCTAAGCCTTACTTTCCTCATCTCTAAATGATTATAATACCTATACTTCCAAATAAAATTGAGAGATTATGAACATATAATATTTAGCATACTGCTTGGCACATAATAAACAGATTGTGAATATCATAAAGGTCTTCTGTTTTCCAATATCTGAAAAAAAATTTTATCTTGTAATCCTTCCAAACAATAATCTGTTTATTAAAATGACAATGAATTAAGTATTAGGTACAAAATATATAGAATGAGGTAAAAACAATGGGCTAGATTCCAATATTGCATTGCAAGAAGAACTTTATCTTTCATTTTCCCATGTATTCATCCTTCTTATTGCCTCTGCTATATCTAGGCACTCTCTTGTATATGGAGGATACAGAGATCAAGTTACTTGACCAAAGCTGTTAGCTGGCATAGTGGTGTTAATTATTCCCAGCAATATCTCTTCTCTTTCTGGTAGGCATATGTCAGCTGAAATTAAAATTACATTTCCTGGCCCCTGATATAGCTATGTATGGCCACATGACCAAACTGCAGGCAATAGACTGTAAGAAGTGAATGTCACTAAAAGGGGAGAGTTTTTTAGTTGTCTTTCTTTTTTAATAATGTATTTTTTATAGCAGTTTTAGGTTCATGGCATAATTGGGGGGAAAGCACAGAGATTTCTCATATACTAGTTCCTACTGAAAAACATTTTTAAAAGCTTTTCTTATCATGAAGAATTAGGTTACATAAAAAATTTTTAGATGACTAATACTCTACCCCTTAGATGATTGTTTTTGGTAGTTATATATGAAAACCATAGAATCATTTGATTGAGGTCACATTACCATTAGTTAGATTCTGTTCCTGAGTTTAATAACTTTAAAATTTTGTATTCATAGTTTTTAATGACCTAAACTGGCCACATTTAAGTTTCTAATGGTTCCTATATTTACCAAATGAAGCAAAGGATGGAAAAACTGTGAAATGTGTAATACTCCAGGAGTTTCATCAAATTGTCTTTGCCCACCAGCTACAATAAAGCTAATGTATCTACTAACATTAAGTAATGTACTGGTTTTGTCAAGGTTTATTTACTAGTATAATGATTATTTCAGTAGAGCCAGGGTTCTAAATGACAACCACATGGATAATTGCATTGTAATGTGTTTCCTTTTCAATTTAGTCAGGTTTAATTCTGTATCTAAAAGAACTAGTGCCTTACAAATGTTGTGGTTGGTATAATATGAATGGAAAACAAATAATTTATTAGTAAAATGTTTGAAGATATTGACTCTAATACCATCTACTGTGTCCTTTTCAAAATATTGCTTAATAATATTAATATCAATGTCATTTATCACTCATTTGATAAATTAACTTTTATATTTGAGAATGAATATTATAATCTTATTATACATTATGAAACTAGGAAAGGTTGGATTATTGGCTCTTTTCTGCTTTGAGCTCTGTGACTGAAATGGAACTTGACACAAGGGTCATTTGATTAACTCTTTGTTGTCATGAAATTGGCCATTTAAATTCTAAAGAATCGTGGCTTTCCTTATTATTTTATCTGTGGTATATTATTAATAAACATATCTTAATTATAATGTACTCAGATTTATAAATCTTCCATTACGGTTAATGCTTTTTCTATTCTGTTTACGAAAACTTTCTACTACCTTATCTCTGAACTTTTTATTTCACTTAGATTTATAATCCACCTGGAATTGTTTCCATGTATGATGTAAAGTAAGACCAAGTTCACATTCTCCCATTTGAATGGGGCTTTCTCTCTCTTCTGATCTACAATATCACCTTAGGGTGCGTTATAGCACAGCTATAATGCTATTACATAATAAATAAAATAATTTTCCATCTAATTAGATAACAAAACATTCCACACTCCACTGGGCCTTAAAATCATGATATTTGGAGTACACTTTTGCCTTCCTTACTTGTTTTGACATGATGAGAATGCACTGGTAATAAAAAATAAATAAATAAAATGTTGCACTATGGCAGTACACATGACACCTGAAACACTGTTTAGTTATAATTGCAACATTGTGATTTATAGTGACACTAAGCAGCAGTATGAAGTGATAAGAGTTCTACATATGATCTCTGTTGCAACTACTCAACTCTGCTGTTGTAAGCAAATGAATGTGGTTGTGTTTCAATAAAACTTTATTCAAGGCCACTGAAATTTAAATTTTAAATAATTTTCAGGTATCACATAATATTATCCTTTAATTTTTTAATTAAAAAGGCAAAAACCATTCTTAGCTCACAGGCTGTACAAAAACAGGCAGCAGGACCAATTTGGTTATTTTGGACCATACTTGGCCAACTCCTAATCTAAATGGTCATCCAGAATAGTACTTATCAAAATGTACTTTGAAGAACTCTACTTCTACAAAATCTTTCTCAAGAATAAAAAGTCAAATAACTTTATATAAAGCCAAATACTATATTTCCCAATTGTAGATTCATGCTGTAAATATTAGTATTCTGAAAACTTCTGCAATAGTGAAACTTGTCTATCTTTGCCTAGACCAGCTGTAATGAACCTTATTTATCTTCCAGAGAACTCTTATTTACACAGCACTCCTATTTGCAAGCCTTAGAACGAAAGTATGATATATTTTTTGAGAAATGTTAATATGGTTGTGTCTACTTATGAGTAAAATAAGTAACAAAGTGCTGAGAATAAAAAATTCTTATTCTTCTAGAAAAGGGCCAGACATTTATTGGCCGTAACAACACCCAGAACCAGTTTTAAACATGTTCTAATCCATTAATAACTTCACAATAGTAATCAGTTAATCAATGATAGACCCTCCAAAAGTCAGCCAAACAACAACCACCTCACTCCAGTACACATGCTTCTGAAAGCAATAATCTTCATTTAAGTAACTATACTTCAACAGCTAAAGGTTAAACGCTTCTTGCAAGTCTTCAAGCTTATATATGATGAAACAAATTTTAAGAAGAGGTTCACAGGGAAAGGTGACTGCTTAAATAAATTCATTAGTTGGAAACAATTAATTTTCCATTAGAATCTAGTGTGTTCTACTACATTTCTAGGTGAAAAGTTCATGGGAAACCAAAGGAAGGCTAGCTGAGAGTAAACTGCCAACTCTCAAAGCTTGGTGGATGTGCAGTAATACAGGCATTTTGAGGAGAGATCAAATCTTCCTTGTCCTAAAGGCATTTTTGGTATGTAGGGTAGAAACAACTACTGGAGACAACATGTTTGGCCACCAAAGTTTAATCTCTGGGCCTAATTCAAAGATTTATAGGTCTTTATCTTTCACCTATTGGCTCTTTAAATCCAAAAGTAGCTTTAAAGGCCCACTCATTATTCTGGCAACAAAATTTTGGTGGGTTGCTTAACTGCTGATTATAAGAAGATCTCATTCTCTGTCCTAGGAAAGAACTAATTATTCCCTACCCGTATCATTAAGTACCCTCTAGAATCAGGTTTTAAACCTGTCCCAATCTATCCATGACAATTTTGCATCAGTAACTATGCTTCTGAAAGCCACACATTCATCACCAAGCTGATACTTTTAAGGTGCCCTTATTGACTTTCTCAAGGTAAGAATTAGTCAATCATTCAACTCTTTATTGGATGCCTATAATGTGCTATGATGCTGTAGGCCAGTAGTTCTCAACTTTGACTACATATAAATTAACTATAAAGGTTTTTAATTGTGGTACTTGGATCCTAGTCATGGTAATTTCTCTGTCTAGTATAGCCTCAGTACAGTGTTTCTTATGAATTTTGACTGGTTCTTATCCGCAAGAATTGAAAGCAGGGTCCTGAAGAGATATTTGTACCTATGTTCATAGCAGCATTATTCATAATAGATTAAACATAGAGGCAACTCAAGTGTCCATCTATGGATGAATGGATAAACAAAGTGTAGTATATACATACAATGAAATATTATTCAGCCTTTAAAATGAATGAAATTCACACACATGCAACAGCACGGATGAACCTTGAGGATATTTAAGCTAAATGAAATAAGCTAATTGCAAAAAGAAAAATACTGTATAATTCCATTTATATCAGGTACTTAAGAGTAGTCAAAATCAAGAGACAGAAAGTAAAATGGTAGTTGATGGGGGCTGGAGGGAAGGGAGAGTAATGAGTTATTGTTTGTTATTAATAGAATTTCAATTTTATAAGATGAAGAGAGTGCTGGAGATGAATGGTGGTGATGGTTACTCAACAATATGAATGTAGTTAATATCACTGAACTATACCCTTAAAAATGGTTGATGGTAAATTTTATGTAGTATACCACAATAAGAAAATTGAAAAAAAAATTCATTTGTCATAGATATATGGATTATTTCTGGACTCTCAATTCTATCAAATGATCTATATGTTTGTCCTTATGCTACTACCGCATTGTTATGATTATTTAGCTTTGTAGTAAGTTTTGAAAACTGGAATTTTGAGTCTTCTACCTTTGTTCTTTTTTAAGATTCTGTGGGCTTTTTGGGGCTCCTTGCAATTACATATGAATCTGAGAATTAGCTTTTTCAATGCTGCAAAAAAAAAAGGCCTTTGGAACTTTCTAGGGATTGCATTTAATCCGTAGGTCACTTTGGGTAGTATTGCCATCTTAACGATATTGTCTTCTAATCCATAATCATAGGATGTCTTTCCATTTATTTAGGTCCTCTTTAATTTCTTTCGACAATATTTTGTAGCTTTAAGTGTACAAGTCTTTCACCTTCTTGGTTTAATTTATTCCTAGGTATTTCATTCTTTTGAATGCTATTATAAATGAAATTGTCTTCTTACTTTCCTTTTTAGATTGTTCATTGGTAATGTATAGAAACACAATTAATTTTTGAGCTTTGATCTTGTACTCTGCAAATTTGCTGATTTTTTAAATTAGCTCTAGTAGCTTTCTTGTGGATTATTTGGTATTTTTTATATATGAGATCATGTCATCTGTGAATAGAGATAGTTTTACTTGTTCCTTTCCAATCTAATGCCGTCTATTTACTTTTCTTGTCTAATTGCTCTGGCTAGAACTTCCAGTACAATGTTGAACAGCAGTTGTGGAAGCAGGCATCTGTGTCTTGCTCCTAATCCTAGGGAAAAAGCTTTCAGTTTTTCACTAACAAGTATGATTTTTGTTGTGCATTTTTTATAACTATCCTTTTTCATATTGAGGGAATTTTATTCCATTCTTAGTTTTCTGAGGTTTTATCATAAGGGGTGTGGAATTTTGTCAGTTTTTTTCCTGCATCCATTGAGATGATGGTGTGGTATTTTTCCTTCATTCTATTAGTGTGATTTATTTTCTTATGTTGAACCACCCTTGCATTCTCAGGATAAATCCCATTTGGTTAAGGTGTTTAATCAATTAATATGCTTTTGGATTTGACTTAACATTTTGTTGAGAATTTTTGCATCTATATTCATAAAGAATATTGATGTGTAGTTTTCTTGTGATGTTTTTATATGACTTTGTTATCAAGGTAATGCTAACCTCACAAAATGAGGTTCCATTTTTTGAAAGAGTTTGAGAAGGCTTGGTACTGATTCTTCTTTAAATGTTTGGTAGAATTCACCAGAGAAGCCTTCTGGCCCTGAACTTCTTTTGGTTTTGTTAGGAGGGCTTTTATTACTGATTCAATCTCTTTACTTGTTATATAGCTCTATTCAGATTTTCTATTTCTCCTTGATTCAATTTTGGTAATTTGTGTGTTTCTAGGAATTTGTCTGTATTATCTAGATTATTTAACTTTTTGGCATACAATTGTTCATGGTATTCTCTTGTAGTCCTTTTAATTTCTCTAAGGTTGGTAGTAATGTCCTGACTTTAATTTCTGACTTGGATATTTTTGTCTTCATATAATACCTGTTTTGTAAGCATTTTTCATTTTAAATCAACCAGAGTAGTTTTTCTGTAATCTGTAACTGAGAAGCTAACAAAGCAGGCATTTCTGACCTGCTTTTGGTTTGGTGAAATTTTAAAGTTGGCTACTACCTAAAATTTTCCTTAAATTTCTATGGAAAGTTTTAAGAACACTTTAGGATGGTATTGTAACTGCTTACATGTCAAATTTGTTTAAATTTTTTATTTTTATTTTTATGAATAGACAGTCTCTCTTGCTATTTTAATTACGAAATTTCTATAAGGATTCCAGTTCTGGATAAGATGGAGTAAGCACAGTCTCCATTCTCACTCTCCCACTGAATGAGGCCATAAAACCTGGACAGAGTGCATGTAACAGTTTTTTGAATAAACTGAAAAGTAAATCGTAGTAGGTGGATTGGAGAAGGAGGACAGAATTCAAAGTACCACCTAATCAGTGGTGAGTAAACTATTTCCATCCCCCAGTATCCCTCAACCTGGATTTAAGGCAGCCCAAAATGAGGAAATGGGCATTGGTATGGTCAGGAAGAAATTCCAAAGAAGTCTTCTAGCTCAGGCTCAAAGACCAAACTAGGGGGTCTCGTAGTAGCTATAAGACCCACAAGCACCAAAATCTCTGAAGGAAGGAAGATTTCCAATCAGAGGAGTTGTAGTATCAAGAAGGTGAGGTGATATTCATTGCTTTGTAAAGTCTCATGGACCTCCCTCCACTTAGCCCTGACACAGTGGGCAGTTATGGTAAATACATAGCAGAATGAAGTAAATAAAGCCCCAGCATTATAGACAGAGGATCAAAAGGGAGCCCTAGGGAATTGGTAAGCACTGAGAACAGTACTTAGAGGGAGAGGCTTTGGACAATTACCCAATAAAATTGTTTATGAACTCCTGGTATCACTTCTGAGGAACGTATGTGTGGTTCTGATAATTAACAACATACTGAAGACTGAGAAGTGAACTAAGAGAGAGACCACTTACCCAGGATTCAGAATAGCCACTGAGCAGCATACATGAGACATATTTGAATAAAACTGTGAAGACTTCAAAAATAAAACTGACATTGAAACCACGACCCACAGATGGCTGGTTGGAACTTGCAGCCTGAACCCAACCAGGTTAATTGCCTGCTAAAACAAAAATATCAACAACAGTCGCCATTGGATTTAAACAGAATCCAGAGTTTCATAACATAGTATTCAAGTCGTCCAGGATACAGGCCAAAATTACTCAGTATATTAAGAGCCAGACAGATCTAAACTCACATGAGAAAAAGATAATCAATATATACCAATCCTGATTTGACACTGATGTTTTAATTATCTAGCAAAGCACTAAAGAAGCGATTACAAAAGTATTTCAGGAAGTAAGGGCAAATATTCTTAAAATGAATGGAAAGACATAAAGTCTCAGCAAATAAATGGAAGATAAAAAGAACCACAGAGGCCTAGTTTTGGACTAGGGTCCTGAATGACTAGAGGGAGAAAACCACAAAAATAGCCAAACTGGGAAGAATGAACATAGAAAGAAGCAATGGAGAAAATACTCCCACTGGAAATGAATCTGCAGATGAAAATCTCAAACCATCTGATGAAAGTTAACAGAAGAAAGACAGCCAAGAAAAGAATTCACTGAAAATAAGCAAAAAGTCTGGACAAATATTTAAAAAATCTTCTTAAATGCATCCATAATTGAGTGAGCAAGAAAGAAAACTCAGGAGAAAAACTTACTGAATGAAGGAGAAACCCAAAGAGTTTGACCACCAAAGTTGAATTCTGCTTTGAGTGCATTTGCTGAACTGGATAAACCTGAGCATCAGTTTTTACAGTCTTGTCCCTGAAGAAGGAAAATGAAGCATATGTCTAATAGGAGACTGTCTTACAAACCTGAGCCCACAAAGGTCTACTCCTCAGTGTAAGGGTGAATTAGAGACACCCACATGGCTTCCTCAACCACTGGACTGCAAGAAAAATATCTGTCTTAAACTGTGGCATGTTCAGGGTAGGGAAAATTTCCCCTGAGAATTTATATTCATAAACTGACCTTCGAGCAGGTTTGCAGCCTGAATTTATGTTATTTTGGTAGTCCACCTCAAATCATGAATTAAAAGTAGTGATGAACTAGTAGTGCCTCCAGATGCTTGACACAATCTGACTCTCTTTGGAGGAAACTTCCTTTATTCCAGGCCTCTAAAAAGTACCATGTAAGGAAAATTAATATATGAAATCACACACACACACAAAATGACTAAACATCAAAGACATAAGACACCATATGTGAGAACAAGCAGAAACACTAGAAAGCAAAATCAGACCTGAAAAAACTTCAGACATCAGATTATTCAGACACAAATCAAAATAATTTTGCTTAATATGCTTCAATACATAAAAGAGGAGCTTGAAAATGAGTAAATCACAAGCAGAGTAGAAGAAAGAATCAAAGAGAATATCCACGATAAAAAATAATAATTGAAATTTTAGAAATTTAATGAATGTCGTTAACAGCAGATTGGGGAGAGCTAAAGATAATATAGTAGAAGAACTGAATAAGTTATACAGATTATAGCCGAGAGTGAATATAAAGTAAAACATAAGGTTAAGAGGAGGATAGAGTAAAAAAGTCTAACAGGAACTTAATCAGAGTTTTGGAGTGAATAGAGCAGAAACAATATTTGAACAGTGTCTGAGAGTGTTTCAGAAAGTCAACAATTCATAGACTCAAAAACTTTTATAAATCAATCAAGATAATAAACAGAAGTCTATACCTGTTTATTAAATCTATATGAACCTATAGAGCACAAAAGACTAAAAGATCTTAAAATCAGCCAGAAACAACAATTAGATGGACAGCTGACAGCTTAGCAACAAACAGAAGTCATAAAAAAGTAATTTTTTTAATATCGAAATGAAAATTACTATCTATTTTGTAATTCTACACTTAGAAAATTATTTTCCATAATGAGGATTAAAATAAAGACCTTGTGATGAAGCAAAAACTACTGAGAATCTGCAATCTGAAAACCCCCTACTGAAAAGCATTATGAAGGATGTACTTTGGGCAGAAAGAAAGTGAACTGAGATAGAAGTTTGAAATACAAGAAGGAATAAAGACGAAACTGGTAATTATGATGGTAAATCTAAGTGAGCCGGACTGATATGTTCATTTCCTCAAGAGAAATTCTTAGAACTCTGGAATGAAGTGGGGGTTCTCTAATGAGAATTAGCTCTGTCAAGCATTTAGAGGCACTACTCATCAAGTGGTTAAAACAAAAGATTAAAACACATTACAATTGTAGGAGCCTGTATTATGTTGCTCCAGAGAAGTGTGTGTGTGTGTGTGTGTGCGCAAGGGTGGGTGGTGTGTGTGAGGTAAGGGAGAGAGAGAGAGAGATAGAGAGAGAATTGGCTTACATGGTTATGGAGTCCAAGAAGTCCTATGATCTGTTGTAAGCATGCTGGAGAAACAGGAAAACTGGTAATATAATTCGGTTGAGTCCCAAGGCCTGAGAATCTGCGGGCTGGTGGTGTAAGTCCAGGTCTGAGTCAGAAATTCCGAGAACTAGGAGCATCCATCAGAAGATGGATGTCTCAGCTCAAGAACAGAGAGAGCAAATTCAGCTTTCTCTGCCTTTTTGTTCTATTTGGGCTCTCAAGGAATTGGATGATGCCCACCCACAGTGAGGAGGGCCATCTGCTTTACTCAGTTGATCAATTCAAATGCTAATCTTTTCCATATTCATTTTGACAGACACACCCAGAAATAACTGTTTTACTAGCTATCTGGGCATCCTTTTGCTCATTCAAGTTGACACATAATTTTAATTAATCATCACAGGGCCCAATAAACATTTAGTGAATGAATGTATGAACGAAAGAAAAGTAAAATGAGCTCTTTATTAGTTTCTAGCAGAAGCTAAAAACTGGCTTGTTGGCCATTTCTGGTTTGCAAATAGTTTGTTTGGCCAACAACATATTGGCCAAGACAAAACAAAACAAAACAAAACAAAAAAAACCCCAAACATACAAACAAACAAAAAACAAAAAAACCTAGGAACTGAAACATCAAGGACTGGGCCTTTGTTCCTAGTTTCAATTGTGGACTGCAACTTATTCACAGCTGCCACCTTTAGTGCTGTGGTGGTATGGGCGGGGGGGTACTCTTTCACAGGTGTTTGGAATTGAAGTGTTTTTACATCTTTATTTGGGATTAGGTTAAAAATAATTTATTAACTTCATTAATAAATTAAGGACATTTGGTATAATTTCTGGAGTGGGAAGCAGAGGTTACTAGAAGTTTTTACTCTTCTGATGTAACAGGGAAGAAAGCACCACACATGTGGCAGGGGTCTCTGTGTGAAAATGGCTGCAAGCACTACTGAATAAACCCACGAAGAAACTTCTTTCTTAGGACCAAGCTGAGGCCTATAACTGCTGAACTGTCAACATGTTTTTGTTTTCTTCACACGTTTTTGGCCAACACTTAAAAATCAATAGATTTCATATCCCACTCTGAACTTGCATTTCTGACTGGCAGCAGTGGACTAGAACTGAGTAGCAGAGGCTACCTTTAGGAAGGAGTATGTGGTCTCAAATGGAATTTAAGTGTTTTTAGTCCTCGTTTGGGAAAAAGGTAAATATAATTAACGTTAGACTTGAATAAACTAAAGGATACATTGTATAATTCCTGGGAGTACCCGCTAAAAAGATGAATCTGAAAAGATCAGCATTTCTTGTATTGCAAATCTCTTAGTGGCAAATTCAGAAAAAGTCTTTGCCTTTGTTTTTGACAAGCATTTTTGCTGAGAATATAATTTAGGGTAACAGCTTTTTCTTTCAGTACTTTTAAACCAATAATATAAAAAAAAGATGAGAAAAAATATGTTTAAAAAGAAGACAAGATAAAAATAAAGGCAGAGCAACAGAATGTACAAAATTGATCATTACCATAAATATAGTGGACTAAATACTATTATTAAAAGACAAAGATTGTCTGGCTGGATTTTCAGAAAGGCTAAAAGTTTGTACAGCTGTATCAAACAAAGTGAATTTTAAGCAATACTAGAGATAAAGAGGGCCACTACATAATAAGGCTCAATTCACAAGAAAAATAAACTAAACTTGTATGTATAATATAATCTCAAATTAAAGCATAAATTGATAAAATTACAGCTATAAATAGACAAATCTATCATTAGAGCCAAATCAAGGGAAAAAAAACACTAAGGCTATAGAAGATTTGAACAATAGTTAAGTAATTTGATCTCAGGTGTATATCTTTTGCATGCAAGACTTCTTTTAGCATTTCCTGTAGTGCAGATCTCTTGGTGATAAATTCAGAAAAAGTCTCTGCTTTTGTTTTTGACAAGCATTTTTGCTGGGAATATAATCTAGAGTAACAGTTTTTTCTTTCAGTACTTTTAAGGAAATCTTATGTCATCCTTCTTTGTTCCTTTGTATGTTATATGTCTTTTTTATCTGGCTGCTTAAAATTTTCTCTTTATTACTGGTTTTGAGCCATTTGATTATATTCTTTGTAAGTTTTCTTCATATATTTTGTGTTGGAGGTTGCTGAGCTGCTTGGATCTGTGAGTTTATAGTTTTAAAGTTTGGAAAATATTAGGCCTTATGACATTGTCCCATAGCTCACTGGATAGTTTCTACTGCTGTCTTCAAATTCACTGATCTTTTCTTGTATGTCCATCTGCCATTAATCCCATCAGACTGACTTTTATCCCAGATGTCACAGATTTTACATCTAAAGTTCAATCTGAGTCTTTTTAATATCTTCCTAACTTTTTGAAGATAGTTATAGCAACTGTTTTATTGTCCTAATACTGACACCTGTGTCAGTTCTGGATAACTTTGGCTATTTTCCTCACCATGGTCATGCTTTTCTGCTTCTTCATATATCTGGTAATCATTTATTGGAGACCAGACATTGTAAATTTTACTTTTGTTGGTACTTGATATTTTTGTATTCCTATAAATCTTGAGTTTTATTCTGTATACTCATGTGGAAATTACTTAACTCTTTCAGGTCTTGCTTTGATGATTTTTTAGTTGAATACAGAGCAGTATCAGTCTAGGACTAGTTCTCTGGCAAGACCTTCCTGAGTTCTCTATCCAGTGTCTCATGAATTATGCTTTATGCATTCTAGCTGGTAGGAATATGCACTGTTTCTGGCCCTGTTTAAAGTGCCAGACACTATTTCCCCTAAACCTTTCAAATTGTTTTGACCCTATTCCTGGATTGTTTTACACACAACATAATACTCTGCGGAATACTGCAAATCTCTGTGCAGCGCTCTCCTCTCTGGGTTTGATACTGTGAACTCTAAGTGTCTGGGTCTCTCCAAACTCTTAAGCTCTACTTCTCAACTCAGGGAATCTCCCAGCTTTTGCCTCAGTTCCCATTCTCTGTGCTACGGCTTAAAAGCTCTCAAGGCGGTAAGTGGAGGCAATCATAGAGCTCACCTAATTTGTTTTCTGTCTTTCACGGATCACTATCTTCCATTCCCGATGTCATTGTCTTAAAATCCATTGTTACACATTGCTTTTTGTTTGGGGGGAGCGGGGAAGTAAATCCAGTCTTTCCCACTCCAAATTGGCCAGAAGCGAAAGTCTTATAACTATTTTTTAAACTATACAATAAAACAATTTTTAAAATTGCTTGGGGACTAATATAAAATTACTATGCAAGACGATAGCTTGCATAGTAAAAGTCAGGAAATGCTGAGATAGATAGTTCTCAGGCACTGGCATGAAAAGATTTTTCATGATGTTATTATCAGCTAGGATAGGTGAGAATTACATTGCAGTAACCACCCCCAAATCTCAATGAAAGCAACAAAGATTTATTTCTCACTCATTTTTAAAGTCCACTGTAAATAAGAGTAGTGATTCTTCTGCTCATCATTGTTATAAATAACACTATCTCAAATGTTACCAATAAACTAATCAGAGGAAAGAGGCTAGAAGGCCTGAAATCGGCAATTCAGTGCTCCAGTTCAGAAGTGGTACGTATATTTCTCAATTTACAGGCCAGACCCAGACAGATGGCCCCATCGCAACTTTAAGTATAATTCTGTTAGGTATCTAGTTATCTGGAGAGAACCAATAGTTGTAAGGCGAATAGCTCTAATGACAATCACAGACCACTCTTCTGGTCAATAGTTATTCGATGCGCTCTCGTTTTTACAGTCAAAATGCACTTTTCCTCTAAGGAGATAACTCAAAAATCCCATTATATCAATTGCATCAAGCTCAACGTTCAGTATCTCACACCAGTCTCTAAATCAGGGGATGATATGTACTAGTCTCCCCTTGATCTGTTGACCTAAAAATCTGTCTGTCCCCTACACATACAGGTTGATACAGACAGAAAACTGTAATAAACACTCCTATTCAGAAACAGAAAAATGGATGCACACAAGTAGTCACTGGCCCAAAGCATTCTGTTACAAAGACCCTCTACCCTGGTAGTACAAAAATTCCTTGATTAGAACCTGATTCTGCTCACTGGGAAGCGATCCCTAATCAATTGCTGTCCAAGGTTATCAACCCCACTATCCAGGATATTCTTTCTTTCTTACCACATCTAAGGTGGATATTAGGAAATATGTCCTATTTGGGGACCAATCAACTTTCTCAATCTGCTATCTAATGTAGAAAATTGTATGTCTTGAGCAGTCAAACTTTTAGTCCAGGCTCACGGTTTCTTTGACAGTACAACTCTATCAAAAATTATATTTCTTACATATGTAAGTCTAGTCAGCATTGAGCCAATAGTCACACCCACAATTTGAAAGTCATGTTCCCCCCAGCTCCTCCCTATACTTAATTGGAGTACCTTCAGCCCATCAGGCATTGGTAGAAAGAAGACTGACAATTTAGCACCTGTTTCCTAAGCCATTTTGTCATTGGCATTTCCAATTCCTGACAGATATTAATATTTAGGTTGTGAGAATGAGGAATCAAAATTTCTGGGAATTCTCAGGAATCCCCAAATTATACAGAATCATCATTCTGTACTGTTCATAACAATAACATTATACTTAATGTATTTTTAAATAGTTGTGAATGACCATAATAAATCATTTTTCTGTGATAGTTACAGTGTTTCAGAAATTTTCTGTTAAAAAGATAATAATAAATATATGGTTTATTAGCATGAACCTGTGTATTGTGACAAGATTATTTATTTCAATATCACTATCACTACCTGATAGATATCTGATAACAGAAGACATTAAATGAAGGAACATTACTATAAATGCTAAATAAAAATCATTTTAAGAATTGGAAGTACCACAAATATGTTTGTTATTCTTAAAATGAAATTTAAAAACACACAATGTATTAATTGCCCTATCCAATAGTCTTTTTATTTTGTAACAAATATTTCAGACATAGAAAATTCTTCCATTTTTGTATTATTAGTCTAATACTAAGGACTATCAAAAGACATCTTCAAGTTTGCATTAGGTTACAGTTGGCTTCACAGAAACTGTTCCTTTTTAATGATGAAACTATTTTGTCTGTTTGCCCTGATTTTGGTCTTGGAGTTGAAACTGATATTGCTTTTGCTAATTAAAGTTTAGGTCAGTTTCTAATTTCATTTCAGAATGTTCCACAACATTTACTTTTCTTTGCCTTTCTTGTTAAAATATTTGCAAAGAAAAGTAGTAGCCTTTGGCAAATAATCATGCACTGGAAATGCCAAAAAATTTGATAGTATTTGAATACAGTAGTCCCCCCCACCACCCTCCCGCACCCTTATCTGAGATCCACTCCAAATCATTCGGTTGATGCCCGAAGCCTCAGATGGCTCCAAACTCTGTATATTACGGTACAATATTTCTCCCTATACACATACCTTTTCACTTAAAGGAAGCATTTATGGCTTCTATTTGGGGTATCCAAATCGCCAGCATCACGCATTTGTGCTTTGGGGCCATTATTAAGTAAAATAAAGGCTACTTGAACTCAAGCACTAGGATACTGCAATAGTTGATCTGATAACTGAGAAGGCCACTAAGTGACTTGAGGGCAGGTAGTGTATGTATACAAGGTGGATACTCTGGACAAAGGGATGATTCATGTCCTCGTGGAATGGAGCAGGATGACATCAGATTACATCATGCTATTCAGAAGAGCACACAATTTAAAACTTATAAATTGTTTATTTCTGGAATTTTCCATGTAATATTTTTGGACTATGGGTGACTGCAAGTAACTTAAACCGCAGATAAGGGGGAAATGTATAATGTTACATTTGGATCTCCTATCAAGGGTAACAACATCACACAGAATCACAAATCAAAATTGCCATTTAAGGAATTATTTTGCTTCCACGATGCGTTGTTTCCTTGGAACACCATTACTAGAATTTATATAAAGTATACTATGCATATAGACCTTCTAATATTTATTTTACTTACAGAATAACTCACTGTTCACGCAGACAGGTGCATGAACACATACTTTCAGCATGGCCATAGCTACAGATAAAACTGAGTGATTAGATTGTGACCACTTCCCTTTTACGTGCTTCCATTCCAGTTCCTGGAAATGTTGACCTTACTTCTGACTTCTCATGTTAGCATTCCCTGCTCTCTTTTGGGTTTGACGTCAGTGGATTCCTTCAAACGAGTAATGGCTCTAAATTGATTACTAAGCTTTAATTCTTACAGGAGAGTTACAATAATTTTTCCTGTTTCACCAACTTTTTAAGATTTGGAAAAATAAATTTCCCAAGAAGTTCCTCTGAAGGAATTTCCACAAAGAAACTACAGGGCCTCCTCTTAACCTAATTAGAAGTTTAAATAATTAGTGTGATGTCTGTATTTTTGATTTAATAAAGCTTTGTTGCGTAAAGGCCTTCTTCTTTTACTAGTTGGGGATAAGAAGTTGTTGCCTCTTCTAACCCTGCAAGTATCTGAATTTCTGGACCCTTTCTATTCTCTTTTGTTCCCATTTGCTATTCTGCAATTTCTCATCTGAGTTCACTTCTTTCTTGAAACAGCTTGTCAAATGCAGCTAATACAGTAAACAAAAAATGCATTATCATTTTGTTATCCAAACTCTTCCAATAAAGATACAATTTTATTAAATATATTATTTGTCCTCCAAGTCTAACAAGTTTACCAAATCTTCCACCACAGAATGTGGATCACCTCATGCAGCCTCACCACTTGTTTCCTAACCCAGTGCAATAGTTTAATTTAGTTGTTTTGTTGTTGTTTGTTTGTTTGTTTTATGGCAGCAATCCACTTTCAGGGCTAATTCCTTTATCAGTCAGGACAGACTAGATTATGCTGTAGAAACAAAAATTTCCTAATGGCAGTAGATTAAAACAAATGCTTATTTCTCCCTCATGCTACATGTCCAAGTGAATAAACAGGGAGGCTATGATCATATTCCTTCAGGAACCCAGCCTGATGGATCAATCACAATCTCAAATGTAAGGAGTCACCATGCCAGAGGGAAATGGGGATTCTGAAATCTCAGGTCAACAATTAAATGCTCCAAACCAGAAGTCATGTATTTGTACTCACAACTCACTGGCTGGGAACAAATCATAGGGTTTCACGCTAGAAATATTTGGTGAATAGCAGAAGTAAAAATCACATTCAGTTAAAAAAAGTTGTTTATAAAAAGAAAAAATCTAGAGAAATAAACACAACTCTTAAAAGTTTATATTGGGACAAGAAGCTTTGCATAAGTATTATGGGTAAGAGAATTAAAATAAGTATAGGTATTTATTTTTCAACTTAAAAACTGAATACTCTTCAATCTAATCAATCGTACACTTAGAATTCTAGTACAGGTAATAAAAAATGTGGACCAAAATTTATGCACTAAGAGTTTCACACTGCAGTGTTTATAATACTGAAAATAAAAGAACAGTTATAAAATTATGATAGACTCATATAAAAATAAAGGGCAGGGGTTTGCAAACTTTTTCTTTAGACGTATGGGCTACACATTCTCTGTTGTGCACAACTGTGCTGTTGTAGTGCTAGAACAGACAATATATAAACAAATAACATGGCTCTTTTCTAATAAAATTTTGTTTAGAAAAAGGTGGCCAACTGTGGGTCACAGTTTGTTATCCTCTGATATAGAGCAATTAATATCATATTTTTAAGACAGTGGGTAAAATAAAATATTTTGAAAGTTTAAAACTATAGTTTATAGTTCCAAAATCCTCCACAAATGGCATGTTTTACTTTAATATTTACGAGGGGAGCCATTTTTTAAAAAAAGGCTGATGAACCTGAACAGACCAAAAGAAAAAAGAAAAAAAGACCTCAAGTAGCCAAAGGAATCTTGAGAAAGACCAAAGCTGGAAGCATCATGCTCCCTGATTTCAAATTCTATTACAAAGCTATAGCTATCAAAACAGTATGGTATTAACATAAAAACAGATGCCTAGATCAATAGAACAGAGGCCAAAAATAAACCCATGCATATATGGTCAATTAATTTACAACGAAAGAGCCAAGAATATACAATAGGGAAAGGATAGTCTCTTCGATAAATTGTGTTAGGAAAATTGAACAGCCACATGCAAAAGAATGAAACTGAACCACTATCTTACACCATATACAAAAATCATCTCAAAATAATTAAGCACTTGAATGTAAGACTTGAAACCATTAAACTAGAAGAAAACGTAGGCAGTAAGTTCCTTGACATAAAAATTGGTGGTTTTTTCCTATTTGAAACCAAACAAAAGACAACAAAAACAAAAATTAACAAGTGGAACTACATTGAACTAAAGAGCTTCTGCACAGCAAAGGAAACCATTAAAAAATGAAAAGGCAACCTACTGAATGGAAGAAAATATTTGCAAGCCATATATCTGATAAGGGATTAATACCTGAAATATAAAAAGAACTCATACAACTCAATTGCAAAAGGCAAACAACCCTCCTGCCCCAAACATTCCAATTAAAACAAGGGGAGAGAATCTGAAAAGACATTTTCCAAAGAAGACATACAGATGGCTAATACGTACATGAAAAGATGTTCAACATCACTAAGAATCGTGGAAATGCAAATCAAACTACAATATTACCTCACAATTGTTAGAATGGCTATTATCAAAAACACAAAAAATAACAGGTGTTGGCAAGGATATGAAGGGAACCCTTGTGCACCATTGGTGGGACTGTAAATTAGTACAGCCACTTTGGAAAATAGTATGAATGAATAGCTAAAGAAAATGTGATATATACACATGCACAGTGGAATATTATTCATTCATTAAAAAGAGTGAAATCTTGCCATCTGCAACATGGATAGACTGTGAGGGCATTGTGCTTAGTGAAAAATGTCAGAAAGAGAAAGATAAGTACCACATGACCGCACTTTATGTGGAATCTAAAAAAACAAATTCCTGAGCTCATGGATATAGAGAACCAATTGGTGGTTGCCTGATGTGAGGGCTGTGGATGGGTGAAAGGTGATGAGGTCAAAAGATACAAATTTCCAGTTATAAAATAAATTAGTGAGAGGGATGTAATGTACAGCATGGTGACTAAAGTTGATAATACAATAGCGCATATTTGAAGGTAGTTAGAACAGTGGATCTTGAAAATTCTTGTAAGAAAAAAACTGTAACTATGTATAACGTTGGAATGGTGTTGGATTCTAATTAGATCTAATTGTGGTGATCATTTTGCAAATATATACAAATACCAAATCATTACACTGTATACCTGAAACTAATATGTTAACTATACCTCAATTAAAAAAAAAAAAAAGGTTGAATTCGTGAGTAACACAGTCAGTTATTCTGTTATATGGAAAAGTCAAATGACCCCAGATGTACCTGGGGCATTTTCTGGAAACCAAAATCCAAGGTAACTTCTGTGATCAGCAGTTATTCAGGCTATTAACATCTGCAGCTACAGCTTCATTTATAGCTTGATCCAATAATCTTCATAATGATGACACCCTATGTAATCAAAGAAGACTAAATTATGCTTAGTATCTTCTTTTAAATAATGAAGGTGATTTTATAATACTTTTAACAAGCAATTAAAAGTTATCTTTAGTTAACTATAAAAGTAATTTCACCCAGGATACCTCAGCCCCTGATGTTATAGTTTTTGCTACAGATGTTTCATTTCCTTACAAGATGATCTAAATGAAGCATCTTTGAATTTATAGCTAAGTTGAAAATTAAACATTGATATAAGTTTTAGAAATCTATTTGATTATTCATTTTGTCTACATGGATCTGCATGTGTGCCTCATTTAAAACACAAAATAATTGTTTTCTCTGTTAAATCTTAGAAATAGGTAAATTGTTTCAGCAATTCCTTTGCTGAAAAAACAAGTCAGTGTTATAGTAATCTAGTAAAAATGAAATACAATCCTTTTTACATACATACAAAAGTCCTATTTCACTGAAGACAGGAGTGATTGGTCTTGGAGTAACAATTTTGATGAAACAAAAATGATTGTGTCAACCATGAAGTAAAAAAATGACATTATGAAAACCTACAAAAATGTAATGATGTTAAAACTTCTATACTTATTATGTAAAGTGTATCTTTAAATTACATGCTATCTTTCCTACTAATAAAATGATTAGCTAATCCCTCTTCATGAGGTAAAATTCCTCAATTCCTGTTTACAAAAAGATTAGGTCCTTTTCTTTAGGTTAAGAAATCCTCCATTCCACATATATATAGTCACTGTAGGAATAATAAAACAAACTATAACTTTACTATCAATGGGAAGGTTAATTGCAAAAAATATTTGCTTTAAAAAGCAACAGTCAATATAAATGCTGAGAACTACAGGTATGACAGAAAACAATAACTTTAGAAACAGATCAAATTGAATTAAAATCTTGGCTTTGTAACCTTAGGCAAATAATTGTCCAGGTATTTGATTTCCTTATCTTTTACTTACAGCCAAAACAAGGTAACTCATATCTTGTCAGTTCCTTTAAAAAAAATGTTTAGAATAGCTCTTGAAAACGTTATAACGTGAAACAATTCCAATTTCCTCCTAAAACATTGGAGAGATGCAAAGGGAAAGAAACACAAATAAATATGGCATTTAGATTGTCAATGTAAATTAGAAGTGCATCCCAACAAATCAATATGCTTCTTAATGTCACTGAATTGTACTTTTAATCCATAATTCTATTGCTAGGTAACAGGGAACTCTAATATAGTAAGGCACCTTAGTAGTTGTTAGGCAAAACAGTCACTAAAGTGATTCTGGCTTTCATAGTCATATCCAGGGAGTCTAAACATTCGAAAGCAGGAGTAGGCAAACTACAGTATCCATGGGCCAAATCCAGCCAACATTGTTTTTGTAAATAAAGTTTTACCAAAACACAAACAGGCTATTATTTACATATCACCTATAGCTGCTTTCATGCTAAATGGAAGACTTGAGTAATTGTGACCACATGGCCCACAATTAGTATCTGGCCCCAAACAGAAATTTCTAAGCTTGCAGACCACTGTTCGAAAGCACTGCTAATGCAAAGGTTTGGTTTGCATCCTGAATTGTTTGTTCCTGATCAGATATAAGGATATCATGTGAGAACATAAACCAATTATGTTACCAAGTACAATGTTTATTTCAACTACTTTTTTGTTTTCACTGCCAGACTTTCTCAATGAAGAACTTATAGTCTGGTGGAGCTTCCTCTTCTCATAGTGAAAAGGTATATACAGTTCATTGATTAGCTACTTTGAATGACAGTACTCTAAAGGTATATAGGGACAAGAGAAAGGACAACCCAAAGCTCAAAAGGGATTAATTAGTATCACTCGGAGACTTATTCTGGAACAGTGCTCTAGGGTTTTGTAGCATAGGCTTGGCGATTAATTGAATGAGATTCAGAAAGCGGTCCTTACACAGATTTTTTTCCTACTCCCTGCTCTTCTAAGATTTAAATTACTCCTGAAATTTTCTCTGCTATTGATTTATGTTTCAACAAGGCAAAGGGTGACAGCTAATATGTCCTTCTCTCCCTATTTTTTCTTGGGAGCAGGAAAGACAAAAATATTTGCACCCTCACCCCCAAATATTCAAGAAAATAAGTCAATAATATATTTTGCCCATTTAGCCTCTTTAATTTACCAAACAGATAAAAAACTATAATATTTCTCTTGAAATGAAAGAATTTATAAAGCAAATCTATTCTCTGTAAATATTAGCAGTATTTTCCCTGTACTTTTACTAATTTAAAATAAATCATGCATCAATTAAAGAATACAGAATGAAATCCTACCACTAACTTTAAAATGAAATTTCCTTGAACAAGAATAGTTTCTAAAGGCGCCAAAGGTAATCCGACTCAAGCAGTTTTCTGAAAAATAAAATTATTCAAGGACAGATTTTTATTGCAAATATTTACTCAAAAACTACTATATACAGCAGAATTTTAATAGCCATTTAAAACACTTAACATTCAGTGAAATAAAATTTAAGAATTCAAAGCACATGTTAAGAAGTAAAAATGTAGCGATTTAAATAAAAGTTTATTAGTACTTCAAAGCAAACTACCGTTATTCATATTATTCACTTCTAGATCTATTATTTTCTAGATGATAAAAAAACAACTGAAAAATCAATTTAGCAGCCATCTTATGGATAAATTAGACTAAATATCCCAAACCAATTTTTTACATCACTGCTTTAGGTCCCATTTGAAGTTTCTATTTTACAATTAAAGAAAAAGTCACTTAAACATCGCTGAATTCATGCCAGGACATGTTTTCAGTTTACTGCTTTACAGTATCTACATTATGCCATACTTTGGTTTGGTTTCCAGACCATTTTTATGGGTCTATTTCTAAAGATCATTAAAACAGTATTAAAAGCGTAATAGCTACAGGAGTTTCAACAATGGGTTTCTACTTTATACAACTAATACATCAAGGGATTTCTGCACAGCTTACACACTGACAAATAGCACAAATATAAATTTATATTTTAATAATTTCACTTTCACTGAAAGTTTAATTAAGGTAAGCTTACAGCCTGGCAGGCTAACACTTGTATGGAGGTACATAGATTCAAATATTCTGTTTACATGCTTCTGACAGTCTGGAATGTTATATTAAATCCAAAGTTAAGTTTATGTTCATCCAAATTCTCGTTAATTATTTAACACTCTAAGCATGCTCCATTTACCAATATCATACTTAAAATAAAGCCTTTATTAACAATGCCAATTAGACATTATTTTAAGTCAATTATTCCCAAAAGTTATGTGGTTTCCAAATCTCTTTTAAGTTAATTGAGAAGGCTATATAGGTAATATAGATTTTTAGCTTAGGATTGATGGAATTTTCAATGCTTTGTAAATATAAGTAATATTCTAATAATCAATTCATATTGGAAACCAAGTTCCATTTCTTTAAGGACTGTTAAAAGAAGCCTTTTCCATTGTGAACTTAACTTTCATTAAAATCCTACTCATGTTTTAAAACCTCCTGGAAATCCATTCTAATCATGCTATTATTGGTGAATTGATTTCTTTAATAACTTAGGTTGAACATACAGGTAAAGTGTATGAATGGCCTCCCTCACATTTTTCTATTTCTGAACTCTATCTATAACAGCACCACTGAGCTCACCTGATAGCACTGTTCCAAATGCTCTTATCGTTGGTACACTAAAACTTAGAATGACTTAACTAATTTCAACTTGTTTCTTTTTCATCTGCCAGGTCTACTGTTGTCTCTGTTGTGCTAGGGCTATTTCCTCCAGAAACATCATCTGTTTGATCAGACACTACTTCATCAGTCTTGGCTGAAGAATCACCACTGCCTTTCTGAAGAATCTCTGTGGCTTCATACTCAAGTACCTCTGATGGAGTTAAAGGTTCCAGATGAATACTGCCTTGCTCACTAACATCAGAACTAACAGATTCAGGTTCATCTCTTTTTCTCAAAAACTGATCAATTCTAACATCACCAGATGTTAACCGTAAATCCTTAATATTCTTTGAAGAAAACCTAGCTTTACTGGACTTGTGATCTTTAATCTCATCACATGAAATTATGTTTTCTGAACTCTGGCACATCTTCAATTCTGTTTCCTGACAAATGTGTTCTACTTGTTTTTCCTTTTCCACTTTATCTTCACCAATATTTGAATCATAACTGAAGATATTCTTTGAGCCAGTTTCCTTGTCTTCAAGACAGGTATCATTTTCCTTATGCGAAACTATTATACTTTCTTCACTTTTTGTTGCTGATGAGACTTCAAATGAATTTGCATCACATCCAATTTTCTCTTCCTCTGAAGCTTTATCTTGTTTACTGAAAAAAAAAAATAAACCCATTTATTATCAATTCCTTCATAATACAATGTTTTGAACATTATCAAAATATATACTCTAAAAAATTTTTTAAAGGTCAAGGCAAAAAAAAAAAAAAAGTCAAGGCAGACTTGCCCACCAAAAAAGAAAAATAAATCCAAAAATCCAGGTCCATATTATGATTTAGGAAGCAGCCATTTTCCTAGGCAAGAGAGTGAAAAACTATAGAATCACATATTTAAAAGTAGACCTGGGGAGTCTATCAACTGGTTTTAGTCCTAGTTATCATTTTCATCTGTTTACAGCCTTGCCTATTTTTAGTTAAAATTTATGCATTCTTATTAATTTCTGAGAGTGTTTTAAATAAGGAATGAATATATATGGAAAAAAACCTATTTTACCTTTATAATTTATATATCCTCTTATGGTTAGTGTGTCTTTCCTTATGCAAAATCAGGTATTTACAAACATTTCCCTAATTTTTGATAGCCTATTTTAAAAAAACGAAAAATACATGTAAATATACAACATGCATACATACATAGGTGTGTATGTTTGTATATGAGTGTGTATGTGTGTTTACTCTTACCTCAGTGTATTATCAGAAACTATTTTGTGAATAATAAAACATTAGAACAGAAGATTTTTAAGGAGATCTTTGGCCCCCTACCTAGATGCTTATTTTACCAAAAGTAAATTTAATAATTACATATATCTTATTTCTTACATTAATCCACCTGGAATTTAGACTTTTTCCTAATGAACTACCCAAATATTAAAGCAACATTATCAAATAGTTGTAATTTACTAAATTATATTCACATATTTATACTGTTTCTCGACAACGTATTTTGTTTTGATTTGTCTTCAGACGATTCTTGGGCCAGTACTACACAGTTTTAACGATTACAGATTAACAACGTACTTTATCATCTAATAGAGCAAACTGCCTGGACTACTTACTCCCTAAATTTAATCCTTTAAAATGTAAAAGATATTTGTACAAGGATGCTCATTAAGTTAATGTTTAAATAGTGCATGCAGAAACAACCTATTACCTAACAACAGAACAATAATTAAATTATGGTATTAAGAGAAAAGTATGAATCTTGAACTTTGTCAGTTTCCAAACCAAATCCCATTGGAATTTTCAACTAAGTGTTCATTAAACCCATAAATTAATTTGGAAAATAGCCTATCATGCAAGTTATTAATATATTTTCTATCTCAGTAAAATTTTTTCATTTAGATGTTATACATTTCTAATTTTTTTATTATTATGAAATAACTCTTTTGTCCATAATATTTTATAATCAATCACATATTACTGGTATAAAGTCTTAGCTCATTTTCTTGGATCTTATAGGTCAATTACATCATCTACAAAAAATAACATTTTCCTCATTTAAATTTGTATAATTATTAATTTTGTTCCGCTCTTCTTAGACTAACTACAATTTACAGAAAATGTTAAATAATACAAAAATGACAAGTCTGTTTTTTCTAAATTTTTAAATTTTAGTTAACGTTCCCTTCAGTGTTCTAGGAAAAATGCTAAGTGAAGAAAATGCTAGATAATTTCCAGTGAAGTCTAAGGAACACTTTCATAAGGCCTTATTCCATAATTTGCTTTTTAGGGGCAATAGATTAATTAATTTCATCAGATTAACAAGCAACCTACTGTAAAACAGACGGCATCAAGATAGAAATGGGAAAATTATTTAATTTAAAAGAAAAATAAAATTTATCTGGAAAAAAGTTCTAATTAGAATGTTGAAGTCTCTTTTATCAAGAAAGATTGTAAAATGTCTTATGTTCTTTAGTGTTCTGCTTAAGAATTAAATTTTTAAAAACCAATCCTTAAATTCTGAAACTTTTAGGTTGAAATGCCACCACAGAAGTAGCTTTAAAGCTTTTTGAAAATACTTAAAAAATGTATTTTAAAATTACCTATTTGCAATAATTGTCCCCATGTTTTAACTTGTGGCATCTTGAAATTGTTCTCATTTAATAGGGGCAGTTAAAATATGTTAACATTTTACTTACTAGTAAGTACTTTAAAAAATTCTATATGTATAAAAGTATTTCAAAACTAAGAATCTGTAGTATATTCTTCTTGAAATAAAATTTCAAAAATTTATTTTAATTAAAAGCCATTACTAAAAGCAACATTATATACATAAGTTTAAATAGTCCATTACCAATTAATTGAAATAACACAACTCAAGTGTCATTCAACTTGGATTTCAAGAGATTCAGTTTTTCCTCATATTTACCTTTCAGAATTTGATGTTTCTGTTTCTTCAGCCATATTAGGTCTTGCAATTTCCTGAAATGATTAATAATATTCTTCTTTTATATCCATGGATAAGATTAAAGCCAACTATTTTTTATTATACTAAACTTTCTGGATAAAAGGAATTTAAGTGTGCAATCTTATAAAGCAAAAGAACTAGAAAAACAATTTCTTAAAGTATATACTAGAATAATTCTCATAATCAAAAGTATGATTTAAAAAATTCTTTTTAAAGAAACTTACAAGAAGTTCTTCATACCAAAAGTTTCTGAATCAAGGTCACAAAAACAGTTATCCAGTTATAACATACCTGCTTTCTTTAAACTGTTTCAAATATGGGCCTTAAATACAATCACAGCTGAGCCCTGAATGACATGGGTTGAACTGTGCAGGTCTACCTATACACAGATTTTTGTCAATAAATATACAGTTGGCCCTCTGTGTCCCTGGGTTTTGCATCCAAGGATTCAACTGACCTTGGACTGAAAACAATATTTTCAACCTGCAGTTGGGAAGCTATCGATGCTAAGGGCCAACTGTATGCATTATTCTATGCCATTTTATATAAGAAACTTGAGTATCCATGAAGTCTAGTATCCATGTGGGTAGGGTCCTAGAACCAATCCCCTGCAAATACCTAGAGGCAACTGTGCTGCAGTTAGGTTTTTGGGAAGTCAAAAGTTACACGTGAATTTTCAACTGTGTGGAGTTCAATGCCCCATGTTGTTCAAGGGTCAATTGTACTTGAATTGAAAACCAGTAAAATACAACTTAAATCTGAACAAGTTGTATTCACAGTATTTTATAGAAACATATTAAGTACAGACACTTGAAAACATTTCTGAAATGAACACTTCATATATGGAGTCATGGTAACCCTTCTGCTGTCAAACTAAATAATACTGAATGACAGACAAATATTTCACTTATTTCAAATCATTTATGCATAGAAAAGAATACAGTAAAACCTCAGTAAGCCAGAGACCAGTTTATTACAACTGCAATTATTAGAATTGCCAACTATTGAGTACATATGATGCATGTAGTATGTCAAGAACTTTACATTCACTATCTCACTTAACTCTTATATTAGATATCATAAACACCATTTTTTTTTTAAGTGAGAAATAAGACTGCATGGGTTAAGTAGAGAACCCAAAGCAATACAATGATAAGTGGTGAAGATTCAAATCTAAGTCTAGCTCTTAACCATTATAGTGATTGACTCAAGTCTGTGAAATTGATAATGGTATTAATCACACACATTTATTTTCTCACTTTCCCAAAATGCTGCTAAAATGAAGGCAAAGAAATAAAACATTTTCACTCATAAAGACCAAGAAAACACCACAGCAGACTGTCAGATTTCAACAAATTTTTAGAAAGAAAGTGGCTAGAGGAGTGAAAATTGACTTCACAATGTGGAGGAAGGTACAATGAAATGTCTGAGTGGGGAGTGCAAGAAGAGAATCAATTTGCTCAAGGAACTTAAGAGATCTGGTATTTGGCGGAATTCAGTACAACAAACAGTACATAAAAGGTAAAAATGAAGCACAAGCACTGCTAGGAAATCTAAATGTTCTTTCTACAACTCACACAACAAGTACCTATCCTTTACTCTACCACAGAGGCTAAAGGTTTAACTCTGAACTGGAGACAATCTAAACTTGTGAACACCAGGAACAACGAAGGGAAGGCATGAGGTACTGAGAGAAAACAAAATATTTCAGTAAAAGTCCAAAACTGAGTAAAGGGATCCACAGTCCCTCTTCCTGTCTGGATCCCAGAATGCCAGCAACCAGAGGAATCAGTTTTCATCCCAACACCCCCAACTGGAATCTAGAAGAGTTTCTCTTTTGAGAAAATTACCAGCTCCAAAGAAAAGATTTCCCATAATGACTTTGAGAGCATCCTCCCTACTAAAGAATCAGTCAGCTGAGCACCTGATTTTCCTAAGTTGAAGTTTAAGCAACTCTCATGTAGTCTGTGTAGGTTGTAGAGTGCACTAATTCAGGAGGCAACCTTCACATAATAATTCATGCCAGCAGTTCTCCAGGTGTGGTTCACAGACACCTGGGAGCTCCAAGACACTTTCAGGAGGCACATGAGTTTAAAACAAAAGCGGTGGTGGATAAAAACCCTGCATCTTAAATCAAGGGAGTGGCACCAAACCAAAATAGTACTATAATCATTATATTCTTCATCAGCATACACCAACAGTAAAATTTATTTTATTATATATCAATCCTTGAGTTTATGTTCTTTTAACATTCTATGTGATGAAATATGATGGATACCTAGAGCACTATATTTGCATATTGAAAACACTGGGGTCGCTGATTGAGTTGTGAGCTGAACTTAGCCACACTTTTTTTCATTTAACATCACTTTTATTTTAAAGAATGACTGTAAAACTATGGGCATTTAGACTTGGTTATTTAGTAGATGTTTTTGTGAAAATTGACAAAGTGAGCCTATCACATCAAACAACTGACAGTACTTGCTGCCCATAGTAAAATTCAAGCAAAAGTTAAATTTTAGGAAAACTTGTATTTACCATCAATGAAATTAATAATCTTAATATTATGTAATGAAACATGTCAACAGTTGGAAGATTTAAGTAACTCGGTGATCCAATATTTTAAAAGTAATCAAGGCCTGACATAAAATCATCCATGGATAAAAGGTCCAATCAAAGCGTAAAAGAGAATAATGGATTTTAATGTACGAAGTACAAAAAGTTCAGTGATTCCACACTGCAACAAAACTTTCACTTGTCTACTTTTGATGTAATACCAAAGGAGAATAATCAGAATTATCTGAAAATATTATTAAAAGACTGTATGAGGCTTCACATTCTTCATATATTTCAACCAAAATAGTGTATCACAAATGACTGAATGTAGAAACAAAAGAATCCAGTTTTCTTCTATTTAACTAGACATTTAAAGTGATATGAAAAAGTGGAAAACAATGCCATTCTTCTAAGTTTGGTAAATAATTATTTCTCAGCAAAAAAAAATGTTCTTTATGTTAACATATGGGGGCTGTTATTGTTTTTAAGTAACTATTTTAAAAATTTCACAATTTTAATTTCTAATATGGTAAATATCGATAATTTTTTAGAGTACTAACGGGTATGTGTAAATAGTGCCCTCTGGAGTTCTGCAGTGCACAACCTGTATGGCTATGTAAAACAGCCTTATCTTCATCCAAAACCATATGGTTTTCAGTGAACCTATTAGTGCTTCATTCTTTACTGTTTATGAATAGCCAAAGATCACCAACCACACAACTGAAGACACCTTTTAACATCAGAAAGATCAAAAGCAACAAAAAGAAATAAAACAAGGAGCTTGGGGACATCGGAGACATTTCTAGAAACAAAAGGAAAAAATATATAATTAATACAAATTTAATGTCCCCAGAGAGGTATGAGATGTTATTACATCCATTAAACAAGAACGAAAACTGTGAAAACAGAACAAGTGAAGAACAAATAAAAAAAATTAAAGAACTCTTCAAAATTAAATATATGGCAACTAAAATAATTTTTAGAAAATATTTTTTAAAAGATTAAACTAAAAAGACAAAAAATGAAAGAAAAAAAGAAAATATCATACAATCGGAGGAGCTGATGTAGGAAGTACAATGTCAGATCAGCTGGAGTTTCCAAAAAGAGAACAGAGAAAATGACATTGACAGTTTACCAAAGAATACAAAAAAAACTTCTCCCAAACAGAAATATCCCAATTACAAAGGTTTGTCTAATGCCTACCATAATGAATGAAAAAAGGACAACAGGTGAACATATCACTGTGAATATTTCAAAACAGAAGAGATAATCATTAAATTGCCAGAAAGAACAAAATAACCTAAACACAAAGAAACTGGAGCAAGAATGGCATCAGTTACCAAAAACAATACTTTCAAAACTGCATTGTATATTGTTTTCAATACATTTCAGCTGCACTATCATTCAAGTAAACATAGCTTTAGATATACAAGGAGTGAAAAAAGATGTACCCCTTTGGAAATGCACGTTTCATCAAAATAAGGAGTAAATCAAGGAAAGAGAACTCATGGTTCAGAGATCAGGACATCCAACAAGAAAGTGACAAAGGAAAATCCTGATACAACAAAAAGGCTTTGTTAGTGACTAGTTTAAACTGAAGCACGTATCTACTTCCCATATTTGAAAACCATTATCCATAAAGATATATGTGCCCCACTGTTCACTGTAGCATGATTCACGGTGGCCAAGACATGAAATGACTGAAGTGTCCTTTGATAGAAGATTGGATAAAAAAGATATGGTACATATATATATATGATGGAATATTACTCAGCCATAAGATGAAATAACTGCTGTTTGTGACAACATGGATGGATAATAATATTATCATGCTAAGCGAAATAAATCACAGAAAATTTTGAGAATCATAATATTTCACTAATACGTGATACATAAAACTGAAAGCAACAAACAAGACAAACAAATGAACAAAAACTCATAGAGACAACAGTTTAGTGGTTACCAGAGAGAAAGAAAGGAAGGTAGATAAGGGTAAAAGGGGTCTCAGGAGATTTGACTCTGGGTGGTGAACACACATGCAATATACAGATGATATATTATGGAAGTGTACAGTTGAAATCTATATAATTTAACTAATATCATCCCAATAAATTTAATAACAAACAAATAAATTGAAGCAGGTCTGAGAAGAGCTCTCCAGACGCTCCAACAATTTTTTTGAGCGTGTGAACATTTGGAGAGAATACTTCTAAAACAGACAAAGCCCAACATTAAAAAATAAAAGCATAAGGTGCACATAAAACTAAACAAATGAATAAAAAAGATATATAACTCCAGAAATATAAAATGAGATAAAGAAAATCATAATACACTTCCTGGCTCAGAATAGTCTCAAAACCTGTGATGTAACTATACTGAAATTAGTGCTATGTCAAGCCATATTGGACCCTGAAGTAAAGGAAAATTGTACACCCTTATATACAAGTTTTTGAATATTTTTTGTTGTGATAAAATACATATAAAATTTACCAGCTTAACCATTTTTAACTGTACAGTTCAGTGGTATTCAATATTCACATTGTTGTATAACCATCACAACCACTATTCCCATAACATTTTTGATCCTGTAAAACTAACTGTACTCATCAAACAACTCCCTATTCTCCCTTCACCGCAGACCCTGGCAGCCACCACTGGACTATACTCTGTCTTTATGATTCTGACTACTCTGATATTTCATATAAGTGGGATCATACAGTATCTGTCTTTCTGTGACTGGTTTATTTCACTTAGCATAATGTCCTCAAGGTTCATCCATGCTGTAGCATATTGCAAATTTCCTTCCTTTTTAGGGGTAAATAATATTCCATTTTATGTATTTACTACATTTTGCTCATCCGTTTATCCACTGATGAACACTTAGGTTACTTCCATATTTTAGCTACTGTGAAACTAGCTGCTATAAAAATGGGTGTACAAGTATTATTTTTGAGTCCTTGCTTTAAATTTCTTTGGGTATATACGCAGACGTGGAATTGCTGGATCATATACATTTTTGACTGCCATGTTCTTTAAACTGCCATAGTGGCTGTCCCATTTTACATTTCTATCAACAGTACAAGAGTTCTAGTTTCTCTACATCCTCAAGCCTAATAGGTGAGGTGCATCTCATTATAGTTTTAATTTGCATTTCCCTAATGATTAGTGATTTTATTCATCTTTTCATGTGCTTATTGGCCATTTGTATACCTTCTCTAGAGAAATGTCTATTCAAGTCCTTTGCCCAGTTTTGAATCAGGTTTTGTTGTTGTTGAGTTTCAGGAGTTCCCTACATATACTAGATATTAACCTCGTAGCAGATATATGATTTGTAAGTATTTTCTCTCATTCTGTTGAGTTGCCCTTTTATTCTAATAGGGTGTTTTGATGTATAAAAATTTAAAATTTTCATTAAGTTCAATTTGTCTACTTTTCTTTTGTTACCTGTGCCTTTGATGTGATATGCAAGAAATCATTAACCAAATCCAATGTTATGAAGCTTTTTTCTGTTTTCTTCTAAGTGTTTTATTAGTTGAGGTCTTTGATCCATTTTGAGTTAATGTTTATACTGGTATCAAGTAAGGGTCCGAATTCATTCTTTTGCATGGGAATATCCAGTTTTCCCAGCGTCATCTGTTGAAAAGTTGGTCTCGGCCCCCTTGTCAAAAACCGTTTTGACCATACATGTAAGAGTTTATTTCTTGGCTTTCTGTTCTATTCCATTGGTCTATGTGTCTATTTATGCCAATACCACACTGTTTTGACTACTATAGCTTTGTATTAACTTTAGAAATCAGAAAGTGTGAGTACTCCAGCTTTGTTCTTTTTCAAAATTGTTTTGGTTATTTAAGGTCCATTGAGTTTCTGTATAAATGTAAGGATGAATTTTTCTATTTCTGCAAAACACATCCCACAAGTTTTAGTATGTTAGTTTTATTTTCATTCTTATCCAAGTATTTTCTAATTTTCTTTGTGATTTCTTCTTTGATCCACTGGTTGTTTTAAAGTATGTTGTTTAAGTTCCATAGTCTTGTGAATTTTCCAGTTTTCCTTTTGTTGTTGATCTTGAATTTCATCTCGAGGTGGTGAAAGGAAAGAGTCTGCATATGATCTTTTTAAATCTACTGAGACTTAATTTGTGGTTTAACATATGGTGTAGCCTAGAAAATGTCCCAGATGAAC
This sequence comes from Pteropus medius, assembly GCF_902729225.1. Lineage (NCBI taxonomy): Eukaryota > Metazoa > Chordata > Mammalia > Chiroptera > Pteropodidae > Pteropus > Pteropus medius. Next base: position 19,692,824 of record NW_024342473.1, on the reverse strand, counting down.
CTGAGAGGAATGTGTATTCTGATGTAGCTGGGTAGAGTGTTCTATGTCTGTTAGATCTAGTTGGTTTATTATGTTAAGTCTATTTCCTTACCTTTTGTCTGATTGTTCTACCTATTATTATTAGTTGGGTACCGATGTCTGCAACCTTTACTGTAGAGTAATATATTTTTCCCTTCAATTCTGTCAGTTTTTGCTTAATATATATTAGTGATCTGTCATTAGGTGCTTGAGTGTTTATATTTGTTATATCTTCTTACTGTACAGAAATTTTTATCAATATAAAAGTCCTTTTATTTTTCTCTTGGAAACTTTAATTTAATGTATATTTGGTCTGATATTAGTAAAGCCACCCTGCTATTTTGGTTACTATTTGTATAGAATATCTTTTTCATTCCCTCACTTTCAACTTATCTTTGGATCTCAAATGAGTCTCCTATAGACAGCACGTTGTTGGATCATGTGTTTTTATCCATTTTATCAATCTGTCTTTTAATTGGATTTAATCTATTACATTTAAGTTAATTGCTGATAAGAAGGGACTTAACTTCTGTCATTGTGCTATTTGTTTTCTATACGCCTTTGAGCTATTTTGACCCTCATTTCCTGGAATACTGCATTCTTTCGTATTTAGCTGATTTTTGTAGTGAAATATTTAAATTCCTTTCTCATTTGTCTTTCTGTATATTCTATAGCTATTTTCTTCACAGTTACCATGGGGATTACACTGAACATTCTAAAGTTATAACACTCTAATTTGAATTTGTACCAGCCTAACTTCAATAACAAAAAAACTCTGCTCCATTACAACTCTGTCCCCGCCCCTTTCAATTGTTGATGTCACAAAATTACAGCTTTATTCACTGTGTGTCTCAAAGCATAGACTAATAATTTTTTAAAATGCAAGTTTCCTAAATTATGTAGGAAACAAGATCTGGAGTTACAAACCAAAATTACAGTAAACTAGCTAATAATTTTTTTTCTTTAAATGTATTCATATCTTAACTCACATAGAAAACAAAAAGTACAGCTACAAACCATTGTTACAACAGTACTAGCTTTCATAACTGCCCACGTACTTAACTTTATTGAGATCTTTATTTCTTTCTCCATCCAGCTTTGAGTTAGTGTGTAGTGTCCTTTCATTTCAGCTTGCAATTTCTTCCTTGAGTATTTCTCACAGGGCAGGTCTAGTGATCACAAGCTCCTTCAGATTTTGCTTATGTGAGACTCTTAATTTCTCCTCCACTTTTGAAGTACAGACTTGCCAGATATAGGGTTCTTGAGGGTTTTGTGTTTTTTTTTTAACCACTCTCAATATACTGGCCCACTGCCTTCTGACCTCCAAAGTTTCTGATAAGAAATCTGAAAGTCTTATTTAGGATCCCTTATACGTGGTGATTCATTTCTCTATCGCTGCTTTCAAGATTCTCTCTTTACCTTTTGAAAGTCTGATTATAATGTGTCTTAGTATGGGTCTTTTTGATGTCATCTTACCTGAAGTTCATTATGTTTCTTGGATGTTTATTTTCATTTCTTTCATCAAACTTTGGGAAGTTTTCAGTCATTTCTTCAAATATCCTCTCTGCCCATTTCTCTCTCTCCTCCTTCTGGGACTCCCATGATGTGAAAATTCGTCTGCTTGATGGTGTCCCACAGCTCTCTTAGGCTCTGTTCATAGTTCTCTAATGTTTTCTTTCTGTTACTCAAACTCAATATTATTGCCATTGTTCTATCTTCAAGTTTGCTAATTCTTTCTTCTGTCTGATCAAATTTGCCTTTGAATCCTTCTAGTGAAGTTTTTATTTTCGGTTACTGTATTTTTCAACTCCAGAATTTTTTTTTTTTTTTTAGGACTTCTCTTTATTATGGCTTCCATTTTGTTCACAAATTGTTTTCTTGACTTTCCCCACATATTCCGTCAGTTCTTTAGGCATATTTAAGACAGTTGTTTTAACATCTTTGTCTAGTATATCTGTCATTTGGTCTTTTTCAGCAAGAGTTCATGCTGATTATTTCCTCTCTGAATGAATGGGCCATACTTGACTGTTTGTTTGCATGCCTTGTGATTTTTTGCTGAATACTAGACATTTGAATTTAATAATGTAGTAACTCTGAGAATTGGATTCTTCTTCCCAAGCGTTTGCTGTTATTTTTTATTCATTTTCCTATTGTTATAGGCTGCCTCTATCCAAAGCTGTAAACTTAAGGTCTTCTAAGGTTTTTTCTGAGTCTTTCCCTGAGTATATGCAATCACTTTCTAATTTCACCCATACATGCAGTTGTTTTTTAAGGTCCTAATCTTTAATGTCTGGCTCCAGAAAGGGGAAAAAGCAAAAAATAAAAGATAGGAGTGAGGAACACTGTCTTTTTAAATCCCCTGGAAGTCATTCCAGCTCTTTGTCTGTAACTCTGTGATAAGAAGTAACAATCAGTGATAAGAGCACAGGACTCCAATATTTGGAGGACATGGTCCTTTTTGCCCACCTTAGCTCCCATAGGCAGTGGGCAAGATGTTCCTGATGTTCCACATGCACAGCTTCCTGCCATGTTGCTAGGGGTGGGTGATGGGTAGCTGCTATTGTGTTAAATGCAATTTACTGCCTAAATCTTTCCCTGGAAGTTGCAAGCCTTCAGCAGAGTCTATAGAATTCCAAAATACGTACATCAGGAAGATTCTGCTGGTACAACTGTTGTCTAGTTGAGGAGAGAGATTTCTGGTGCTTCCTACTTTGCCATCTTCCCAGAATCCTAGGAAAAGGATACTACCCAGAAAGTAATTGAAAAATTGAAAAGTTGGTATACTGAACTCACAACAGTAGTTTAAGTTTAAATATTTTATTTCTACCAAAACCAGAATTTATTATCACTTTACTGGCTTTAATGGAATCAAACATCAATAATATTTTCAAAATCTAATTCTCTTTTTATTGTTTTCAATTTTAATAATTTTAAATTAACTTCAGCTTACTGAAACGTATTTTATAGGATGCTACTTTGCCTGGTATTATAATAAAGTCCTGAATACCACTTTGTTAACCAGTTTTAGAAGACTCAAATATAATACTTATTTTTATATTACAATTTATTGATATTGTATGTGTATCTAATTAAATTTTTAGCAATTTCAATTCTTCCAATTCATAAGCTTGGGCTGCCTTTCCATTTACTCGTGTCTTCTTCAATTTCTTTCATTAATGTCTTCTAGCTTTCAGTGTACAGATCTTTCATCTCTTTGGTTAAATTTACTCCTAAGTATTTTATTCTTTTTGATGCAATTGTAAATGGATGGTTTTCTTCATTTCTCTGTCTGATAGTGCATTATTAGTGTACAGAAATGCAATATTTTTATATATTGATTTTTGACTTTTAAAACACTTCAATTTTTAAAAACCATCATGATGAAATACAGAATTTTGTGATCATAACTTCTGTTCAAATTTTTCCAATATTTGAAACCATTTTTTAAGTTGCAAATATTTGATTCAGTTGTATTATTGCTTAAAAGTATGCATGGTGAACAAAATAAAGACGAGGATTCTTTGGAAAAAATGAGCTATTTACAATAAATCAACTCACCATTAGATCATTTTTAAAATGACCAATCTTTTGAAAATCTTTGCCCATTATTTGAAACAGATACTCTAAAATCTATCTCTTGTCCTTGGATGGGCCCATACTCCATTAAAATCATTTTTAGTTTATCAGAAGTAGGTGGCCATGATAAAAAAAAATTATTAAAATTTACTTCAAATGGCATCTTATTTTCTTGCTCACACTTAAGTTTAGTAGCTTCCAAAGTTTTTAATTTCTAATTTTGTTTTCATTGTTTTCTCACAATTAGAGGAAAATTATTTAACTCAGGATTTTATAATAATGTATTCTAGTAGTATCAAATAGAGACTTCATCATTTTAAGTACCTGGAATATTACTTTTTTCTAGCCAAATGTGTTACTGTCCTATATAATTCGATCAATTTCTACATGTGATTTTCTTCTGAACAATGCACCACTTGGCTTCTTAGGTGCTATATTTGTTTTTAAGAATTTTTAATATAAATTTCAAATATATTTTAATTAATACATTCAGTTAAATATAACATTAAATTAATTTATGAGTTAACAAAATTCATATAAATTACAATATTTATCAATGAGATATACATAAACATTTGATGAAAAATACAAAAACCAATGATTACAAACAACAAAAAATTACACACCAGGTTTCCAGACAAATTTGGTAAAAGAAAAGTAGTGAAAAAAATGTTTTCAATATAAAGAAGTGGAAAATAGTAAACTACAACTGTTTTAAGATAAGAAAGTATAAAATTTCCTGGTAAAATTATTTTTTCAGAAAATTTTGATATTTGGTCAAATTTCATGTGAAAAGTCAAATATATTAATTAAAAAATTCATATTACTTACCTTACTGCTCTTCATAACATTATAAAAATCACGCAAACATATATATGTAATTAAATAAAATTTGCCCTTTTACTTAGCAGTACTATGGATTGCAGCTATAGACAATGAAAACAACTTGTAAACTTCTCTCATGACTGAACAAGGACTGTTAGAAGAAATGGCAACGGAGAGATTTACCTGGTTGTGCCTGCAGCCACCACGTGTATGACTCAGGGTCATCTAAGCACAGGGTTGGATCTTGTCTTTAATTAAAATTTTGATACTGTGTTCATCATTGATTATTTGAATTAATTTTGATTGTTTAAAATAGTGAAAAAAATATTATTTATCTGATTGCTGAATTTTTGGAGCCCCCATAAATTCTGTACCAAAGATGTGTGCCTCACTTGCCTCACTCTAATTCCTTTCCTGGCTGGGACACTGGTGGGGGACAAAGGAAAACAGGGATGGTAGTCTAAAGAAAATTCTTAATTATAATAAGTCAGTCATGGTGTCAACAAAATGAAAAATCAAGAAAACAAAATACGGTTCTATTATTTAGAAATATAAAGATAAATATTAGATCAAATTAAATGGCTACCTCTTAACAATTTGATGGAAAAGGGCAGGGCAGATGAACAACTGTTTTTATGATAAACATTCTAGCACAACCTTTTAACTTCTTAATTTGATTAAAAAAAAATAATAATTTTACCAATACTGAGACTCTCAATTGTCTGAAAAAGTTACAAAGCAAAAGCAAAAAATAAACAAACATCTTAGAAATTGTTTATGGAGAATCAATCCCATGTAGTTTTATAGAAATATAAACTAGAGCTAATTTGCCATTTCATTAATGAAATAACAGGGAACCTCTAATCTGGATATGTATGTTGATGTTTAAATTGAGAGAAAAAAATTAAGAAAAAGATATAAAAACATCATAAAGTCATCCTGAAGGGACTCCTGTATATACCTACTATACCTGATATACTTGGAATATAGTAGTTATTCTTACTGGATTACAATTCTTTCATGTCTAATTGCCCTACTAAATTCTGACCACCTTGAGAATAGGGACATAATTTTACTAATCTTTGTTTCCCAATACAAAGATTCCTAGAACATGCTATCAAGTGTTCCCTAAAAGCTAAGGAAGGAAGCAAAGAAAGAGAAAGGCACCTGTACCTATCTCCTTCCTCTTATCTCCTACTTAATTATAATGAAATAACTAACCATCAGACTGGTTAAAGAAGAGTTGTGGTATACAGAGTTAGGAAATAAAAGGAGTGTACTGTTGCAGTGTATAAAATATACATAGTAGTAGAAAAGAGGAAATTTTAGAAGCCACTGTATAATAATGAAAGGAATTAATTTCCAAAAAGGAAATGTAAAACTATACAAATGAAAAAGTGATAACAGTAAAATTTTACTGGGGCAAGACAACATTCATTCCACTATAATGCATCTCATAAAAATCTTATTAACTCAAGCTATCTACCTTATCACATGTGTACTTAAATACTTGTGTCTACTCAAGGGACTATTCACATCACATATATATTTGAAAGAAATACCTGGGCCAAGAATGTTCAATATGTCTTTCCCATTCAATATGGCTTCCTTTAACTCTAGTTATGGACTGCTAAATTTTTAGCACAAGCTGTTTTTCTTTTAACAAAAAATAAACTTAAGAAATTTGGTTTATGTATGAAATGGTTGGTTTCACTTGACACAGACCAAACAGGGCAATAAATGGAAAGTAAGAGTTTGATGATTTATTCTAGTCAAGTATGAATGCCTCAGGAAACCAATGGATGATGTTATGAAATTATGGATTCATACATTTTCTTCATATTTATGGCTTTTCATATTTGGAAAAATGAGAGGCAAACTCTGTCACCCCCAAGGCACAGGAACTGACTATGGCTGGGGGACAGAAGGAAAAATTCCTATTTTCAAGACCCAGGGACACTGAGCCATCTTGAGTGAGGCTAAACGAAGACAACAAAGAATATCACCCCACTCCCCACCACCCACCACCCACCATCAGGCTAGCAAATATCAAATAACAAGCAACAGCACAACTGCTAGAAAAAAGGCAAGAATGGAGATATGGGGAGAGAGGGAAAGAGTGAGGGAGACGGAAAGGGAGAAGGAGAGGGAGACGGGGAGAGAAAGAGAGAGTAAGAGACACCTTCTGAGGCTCAGCCTCACAGGGAAAGAATAAAGCTGAGTGTGGAGCAATGACATTAAGAAAAAAACCTCTAGCAATATAACTCCCATCCCAAGCACAAATTAATACTTGAGAAATTGAACCTGGTGGTACACTGAGGGTAACCATAGCAATAAGAAAATAAAAATCCAGGTCAACTCAGTAAAACGTGGTCCCAATTAATGATATAACATAAAAAAAGGTATACCTATTTTCAGATATAAATACTTTTATTTCAGTCCTACATATAGTGTCTCACTTTCAAATAAACATTATACAATGCACAGAAAAGTGAGGGAGAAAAATGCGCTATCAGGAGAAAAAGCAATCTGCAGAACCAGACTCAGATATGACTCAGTTGTTGGAACCATCAGACAGAAAATTTTAAATTACTATGATTAATATGTTAAATGCTTTGGTAGAAAAAAAGGACAACATGCATGACCAGAATGGAAATTTTGGCAGAAGGTCAGAAATTGTAAGAATCAATGCAAATGCTAGAAAAACAAACAAACAAACAAACAAGCAAGCAAGCAAACAAACCATAATCACAGAGATGAAAAATGCCTTTGATGGGCGCATCAGCAGATCTGTCACAACTGAAAAATAAATCAGTAAAACTGAAAGATAGGTTAATAGGTCAACAGAAAGAAATTACCCAAATTGAAATACAAAGGAAAAAAAAGAGTATGGTGGTGGGAAGGTAGCATGGGGAGTGGAAACAGAACATAGCATCTAAGAACAGGGACTAACAAGTGATATAACACATGTGAAATTGGAACCTCAGAAATAGAAGATACAGAATAGCTCAGAGAACATCAATCAGCTTAAGTGCAATAAAAGAATACACAAAGAGATAAACATATAAATGAATGGAACAATCAGACTTAGACATATCATGTTGAAACTAATGAGGACTACAGACAAAGTAAAGATTAAATCTTGAGGGCAACCCCCCCAAATGACATATTATATATATACATAGAAACGAAGATAAAAATTACGGTTAAGAAATCTTGTCAGAAAATATGCATGCCAAAAGACAATAAAATGACTTTTTTAAACTGCTGAAGGAAATCAACAAAACTGTCAATGTAGAGTTCTATAGTTAGCCAAAAAATACCTTCCAAAAATGAAAAAAAAAATTTTTTTTAATTAAAACAGCATAGAAGAATTAATGATCAGTAATCTATAAAAAGATATATCAAAGGAAGTTATTTAGGCCAAAGGAATGTGATACTAGACAGAAAAGAAGAGGTACATAAATAATGCTGGAAATGGTAGTAATGAAGGTAAATGTAAAATTATTTTGAAAAGTGTTTAATTGCTCTAAAAAATAAGTGACTAAAGCAAAAACAGTAACACTGTATTGTATCATTATAACCTATGTAAAAGTAAAATATAAAAAAACTAGGAAAAAACCCCAAAACCATCAATATCAGGAATGAAAGAGGGTTATCACTGCAGAACCCACAGACATTTAAAAGAATGAAAAAATATTACAACTCTATGTAGACAAATTCAACATCTCAGATAAAATGTACCAATTTTTCAAAAACCACAAACTACCCCACTTCACTCAAGAATAAAATGCTAATCAAAATATCCTATGTCTATTACAGAAATGTATTTGTAGTTAAAAACCTTTCAAACAAAAGAAAACTTTCTCTGATATAATAGAAAGCTGCTTAGAAGAAGGCTACTATTTCTGCCTAGGATTCACTTACTCACTGTATAAGACAGAAATGCTATTTGAAATATAAATGTTGAACTTGCCTCACTTAATTATACTCAGAAAAAAACAAGCAATAGTAATATTTTAAAAACTGACATCAAGAAAGTACTAGAGCAAAATTATTTCTAACTTTTGAAGTTAGAAATTTCTCAACTATTAGACTGTCCAGTAAGTAACATTTATTTGATAATCTTGAGTGGTATATCTACAGAGCCTGTTTAAGACAGTTTAAAAAAAGTTACTATATATCCAAAATATTTCCATTTTAAAAATTAGTTAACTCTTTTGACAGTCTAAATCCCCAGAAAATTAAAAAATCTGGAAAGAGTAATTTTCCAATGTACCAAATGTTTGAAGTTCTACTGATTTCACATTTTTTAAATCATAAACTTATTTTCATTAAACTAAAATAACAGGCAATGAAGTATATGATGTCTTTGTCAAAAAAAAGGACTCACCTTACAATTTTACTTAGGGTTAGATATTTTTGTTATCAAATGAAAACAAAATCTCAGTTCTTTCTTCCTGATAACATGCCAATAATTGTTACTAATGTACAAACATTGAATTAAAATGTTTTAAAAACTATGTCGACAATACTTTCCAATGTATAAACCTTTGAGTTATAAAATAAAACAAAATTTACCTCAGACACATGTTCTTGTTCTTTAGCAGGAGCTTCATTTTTTAATCTTAAAAACAAAATAAGTATTGAATATTTTATAATTAAAATGGAAAAATCTGACAGTTCATTTTGCAAGCTTAAAATAATTAAAATGTAAATCTAAACTTATGTACATTTTATACTATAATAGTAAATGAGCTCTGTAAATATTTTAAGAAAAACATAAAATACATGAGAATAGCAGATTCAGTGAATGTGCTAAATAAATGAATAGACACGTGTTTTCTAAAAAAACGAGAGCACTTAAGATGGGAAAGAGAGGAGGGAGTTTGGGGAGCTGGGAGAAAGGGGTGAAGGGTTAAAGAAGTACAAATTAGTAGCTGATAGATGGTCATGGGGATGGGGAGCAGGGCATAGCGAATGCAGTTAAGTATTAATGTAATGGCTAGGTGTTCGGCCAGAGGAGAGAAAGAGCAATTATGGGGATCGTTTTATAAACTATATAAATGTCTAACCAATTTACTGTATACTTGAAACTAATAAAAAAATTAAATTAAATAAAAGAAATGTTCTCTATGCTGAGCACAATTTAAAGTAAAAGCTATAACATAATAAAACAGTTTCAAAAAAAGAATTATTTAAAACATAAAAGAAGACTATGTGGTTAATATATATAATATACATCAGCATTGACTATTATAGGACTTAAAAAGTGAGAGAAGATATTTTGTCTATTGTGAAATTCAGTATGATGTTATTTCAATATATATTATAATTAACTTACTCTAGAGGTGATAAAATCACAGATAACTTAGAATTTTGGAGAATATATTCTCTTAAAAACCTTTATAAGCATAGCTCAAATATTAACTATAAATCTTTTAAATTTATTTCTAAAAATATACTAATTGTAACTTATTACATTAACGAAGGCACATGCCATCTATAAAATTTCTTTAAATAATCAATATAAAAGCTAGCTTTTCCAAAAGATTTTTGTTGTAGAAACTGTTGATGACTAAATATTATTTGCTGATATTATATATTAAACTCAATTTTAATCTGCATAATTAGGGTAGTTATCTGATCTGAAATGACATTAATACAGAGCTAAGTGCTTTACAACTTTATGAAAGTTTAACAGCTAAACTTAAATATTAAAACATTTAACATAAGCAACAACTATGTGAACTTAAATTTCATGGACATAAATGAAGGCATGTAGTAGTATAGATATATCAACCATGCTAAGACTTACTCTCATAGTTAGTATTTGAAATACAGAATTGGGAAACAGACCTCTTGTTTATCCATTCTCTAAGGGTAAATTTAAAAAATTAGGACTACTAAATGCTAATGCCTTTCTAGATATTAATAATAATTTAACTGTGTAAAATTATTTATCTATATTTTAGTTATTCATGAACTTGCAAACAATTTAAAATAGAGCATGTCTTTTTTTGTAGAAGCTCTATATTCGTAGTATACTACGATAATTAGAACTAATTTACTACAATTTAAACAAATAAAATTTGCACAAAAAATTAACAAAATGCACAAATGTCAAGCATTTGGGAGTTAAAGAATTTGTAAGTCTCTCAAGTATTTAATAGTGAACAATAATATTAATAAAGATGAAATAGCAAATGTACAGCACTTCACTGATTTAATGATTTCATATGGGAAAATAATAGTTTTAAGAGCAACATGTATATAGTAGTAAGAAAACATGAAAATTATTTTGATATGAAAAACAGATACTGAATGAAGTTTTTATTTTTATTTTTAAGCATTTAATAATCTTAAACTCAAAAATTGAAAAACTGAAACAAATTGGTCACAAAGTAGTTTAAAAATATTTTATAAAAGGATTTTCCTTTTCAGCCTACCATTGAAAATGTAAGACCTTATAAATCAAAGCCCTTATATTCTTATAAAAGAAATATTGTCATGCTAACCATTTTCACATATGACTATTCTAATAAATTGATTTTATGCAGCAATTAAAATGAAAGTTATTAAGCATATGTTACTATTATTGAATTTCAATCGGGCAAATTGAGTCCTTATAATATCACTGCCGGGGGGGTTGGTGACATTCTTCATTTTACTGGCTAAGACATTGGTAAGTGAGAACAGAATAAGTTATTGGGATAACAGCATTAAGAGGCCTATCATCCCAATCTCATTTGGGCTTTAACTATATTGGTATTGTTTAAGGAACAGAATTGTAATCACCAGTGAAAACATTTAGAAAAACAAGTCTAAAAAAAAATTAGCAAAGCACACTATATAAAATTTCAGAGTTATATATTCATCACTAAAATATACGCTACATTTTTATAAATATGAAAGCAAACTTTAAGATTAAAAAATTATAATACACAATGACTACTATATCATTAACCCTTTTGGAAAAGAAAAAAATGTTCTTACCTGTAATTCTTATTCATTAAAGATACCTGCTGAAATAGCCATCATTTGAGATATTCAATTGCTTGGCAGAAGACAGTGAAATTTGCTAAGCTCAAAGTTCTGAGCTAATGACCTGTCATTAGATAAACTTTTCGCCTGTGAATGTTGCAATAATTTTTTATAGAAAAACATAGTATAGCATTTAAAACAAACACTATTTAAGATTTCAGTGTTAAAGAGAACAGGACTGACTGGTGATCAATTTCAACAACAAATCATTAGAGATCAAGATTGTCCACAAATAATTTTTTTTCTGTATTTAAACCTGCTGAAATAGATCCTTCTGGTATATTTCTCGAGGACAATCCTTTCCCTCTAAAGTTTACATTCACACTGCAACATGTCCCTACTTACATTTTTCTACAGGTCAGATGACCAATTCAAGACTACATGTAATACCTAAACCACTCCAGGCAAAGGGCAACTTCTACCATTTTACATCATTTCAAAGACAGAAATGCTATAATCTCTAAAGGCAAGCCATTTTTATCTTTTATAATTCTCCATGTTAGAAAATTCCTTATATTTAACAAATATCTTATGCAAAAGTTTAAACCCATGAACTCAGTCTTTGAAAATAAAACTAGGCTTTTGAAACAACTTAAAAAGCCACATTCTTTCTTTCCAATAACATTTAAAAGCCAAAAATTTCAATGCTTGTTTTGAAAATGTAATCTTCAATTTAAGAATACTTGTAAGAATACTAAAAAACCTGGAAAGAGATTGTACAACAAGCCAGTAGTAAAATCATCCAGTTCTCAACACTCTCCACTTAGACATTCAGGATTAAATTTAAGATACTAATTATCATACTAATAATAGCAAAATATTTAGTGCACCATTTCTAATTATTTGTTCTGAGAAGTGTTAATAGGTATTATGTATGGAAAGGGTAACTGAGCTAAACATTTATTGGGTTGCACATACATCAGGTACCATGCTAAGAGCTGCATCCAAAGTTACGACACAGTCCCTCCTTTCAAGAAGTTCACTGTCAAGGAAACACACATTGAAGCAAATGTTTACAGTATTGTGCAAAGTGTTTAGAAAAGAGACATCGAATGACTCAGTGGCTGTATAAACCACTAAGCCACTATGAAGGTGAAAGAGGCAAGGAAGCAGTGAAGACACTATAGTGAACTTGGTTTGAGTCAAGAGTCAGCAAAGCAGGGGAAGGGGATTCAAAGCAGAGGAAAGGCAAAGAAGTATAAAACAAGATGGCAATGATATGATACCAAGTTGTCTCATATGACTGGTATGTAGGGAACAAAAAAGAATAACTTAAAGATGCAACTAAAGAGATAGCAAAGGACACTTCGGGAAAAATCTTCATTTCTAGGTTAAAGTGTTTATGCTAAGAACTTTATTCTAAGGCTAATGGGAAAGTATGATCAGATTTGTGCATCAGAAAGAGAAAGGCAATATTAGAGGAGGATAAGCTCTAGTAAGGGAGTCCACATAAGAGACAGTTAATGACTTGTCTCAAGTAAAGCAGTAGCACTGTCAAGGAGAAGAGGAAGTTTAGGCAGATGATAAAATATATAGTAGAATATAAGTACCAACTGGATAAATGTATATGAGGAGAACAAATAAGACCTCACCTCCCCCCCAAAAAATGTCTACCTTGAGTAGCAAGGGAACGGCAATGCCATTAACTAAGAAAGGGATTTACGAGGAGAGAAAAAGCATATTTTGCAGGAAAAATGAATTCGGTTTTGGACATACTGATTTTGTGTGCCTTTAGAATATTCATATGGGAATAGTTACCACTCAGACCTGCTCAGTCTTGTATATCTCATCCTTAGGCCCAATGCCAACTTGAATATAGATAACCCCAAAATCATCATCTAGAGCATGACTCCTCCATTTTTATTATAATTTATTATTTTTCAATCAGTAATTCAATTCAGAACTATCATAGTGCGTATTAGATTAGACCTCTAAATTCCAAGAGATTATCTAATTTTCTCTATCTTGTAGATGCTAAAGTAATAAACACACTAAGCAACAGGACCAAGATTACAGTTCTACTTCAAATTTCCAATGTACTTCTTCATAGCTAGTTCTTCTGTGAATCACGCTCCCTAATAGTCATGTCAGGAGAAGTAAAAAAGCTTAACTGATTTCTCTGCCTCTAGATGTTTTCTACTCTAAAATATGCTAAGTATCATTGCCAAATTAACCTTACTAACAGACCAATTTATGCCATTGTTTACTGAAATGTTCTATTACCCATATATCATAGTAATACTGTTATAAGATTGGAAGGCTAGGTTCTGGTCTCAGTAGTATAATTTTGTCAGTTGCTGCCTATCCTTCATTAAAAACAGAGGGTCTTCACACTGAAGCTCAGTCCCATTTAGTTCCTCAGCCACTTATAAACAAAACAGGAATTACACTTGGAATCACAAGTACAACCAGAGAAGGAATATAGTACTTTTAGTCTGTGAAGACAGACTTCCATAATTTAAATTAAGGCTCTTCACTTAACAGCTATGTGACCTTGGTAAACTACTTATCCGTGCCTCAGTTGTTTCATCCATAAAATTGGCACAATAACAGTGCATACCTCATTCATTAGTTTGTGAGAATTAAATGGGTTGCTAAAACACTTAGAAAAGTGTATGGCACATTGTACATGCTCAATAAATGTTAGCTACTGATTGTCATGGGTAGAGCTAGGAATTACTCTTACTGTCTAGAACTTATTTTCAATGTTTTGAGATTTTTTTTCTGCTATACTTCCCCCCACCCTCAAACACAATACATTAGACATTTATTTTCATTGCTGGTCTACTTCTGTTAGGACAAGCTCTACTTGCTCTAGTATAAAATGATCTACCCATTTCTGAACACCTGGGCATGATTTGATCGATTATAGTTACTTTTGCCATAAATATCTTTGTCATTGACATGTCTGCCGTAAGATTTTTGGGCAAACATTTTGCTGCATGACTAACTGGCCATGAGGCAATTTTGCTGTAAAAAAATAAAATAAAATCAACTTATACTCATCAGGAATCATATAACCATTTCTTTTTTGGAGAGAGCATGATAAATTTGGTAAAGATGGCATTGGATAACAAGCTGTTGTGTCTAAATTAACTGAAGAATCAGTAATTAATGCCATTGAAGATTGTGAATTACTACTGCCTCTTTTATGCTAAAGTAATAAACCCATTAAGCCATACCTTGGTGAACTTTTAGTTTTAACAGGTGGAAAGAATGACTTGTTCACTGAGGGATTTACAAACTGATAATGTTACCATTTTCTAGTATAGTATGCAATCTGGCTTGACGCACTCTTATTTTACACTTCCATTAAGTTTTATCACCGTATTTTCTATCAAGTCAATATATGTAATTGTTATCATATACTATTTTAAGACCGCCCTATCATCTACTCCTCATGTATAGACGATTTGAGGGCTAATATTTATATAATATAAAAATGGGAGTATTGCATCAATGGAGAAATGAAACCAGTCAACTAGTTGAAACCAAACAAACAACTGTCAACTAGTTCTTTTATCTTTTATATGGCACAACTGCCTTAAAGTCAATTAGTTATGCAAAAATTCTTGCGACAAACATGTCTATGGCAAAGACATTTATGGTGAAAATGCCAGATATACATTTGGTCATCTAAAATTAGGGAAGATGGAGCAAAATAAATCATTATAGATAGAAGAACTCAGTGAAGATAGAGAAAAGGAATCAAGGAAACAAAATATTTGTCTACAAAAATGTGAAGCAAAAAGTCAGGCAGAAGACTTTAAAGCCAGACTAAGGCTCTATTTTATTTAAAATTTTGAATTGAATTAAGCCCTGGATACTTATTTATACTCTTCAAGCAACTACCAGGACCAGGAGACTGAAAAAAATGGTAATAACCTCAGAATTACTAATAGAAATTGGTACAGTTTGTCCTAAGTGAAGGACTACACTAATTATTTATTCTTCCATTTCACCGGGTCTCCCAAGGGTTTTTGCTTACCAGATATCAAAGGCAGATAGATGTCCAAACTGCCAGAAACCAGCATGTTTTGACACACAGATCTTACCTACTAATTTTCAGTTACATACCAGAGGCAAATATGTTGCATCCACTTTGCAAAGGAAAAATGATTTTACAGTTGCTAAAGATTTACTTACATAATGTAATATATACATGGTGTTGGCAGTTTAACTGATTATGAAATCAGTTTACTGTGTGGCCTTATGAAGATGTGGATTAGATGTCTACATTTCTGACTGCCTTATTCTGTAATTACCTTGGGGGCATGAGCTATGTCTTATCAAAGTTTCTCTTTCCAGCACTTGACACAGAGTCTTGCACACAGAGAGTAGAGAATTAATGTTCAGTGTCAGTGAATAAATAGAAAGGCTATCTATATCAGACTATGAAAGAGCCATGTAGTTACTACTGGTGATAAGTATAAAACCCAGTAGCCATTCTGAAATACTAGAGAGAAACTCAGTTCCAAGGAAAGTCATTTTTCCATTTCATTTCTTCCTAGTACTCTTTAAATTAGGGGAATTTAATAAACTATAATACATATAAATTTTTATCTGTAAATATATTTTACATCTCTTTTAAATCTTCAAAACAATAATACAAATATTATTTTCAATCTCATTTCACAGATGAAGAAGTTGAAGTAACCTGACCATAAAATGAGTGAGAAGAGAGTCTTGAAATCTGATATTTTGACTTCAGTGTCCTTCCATTGTACTTTGCTTAGAACAAACCTGGAACTCAGAGAGAACTAAGTCAACTTTTGAAATCATTTTCAAACTGTGGCTTTCAGGACATTTGATTCAATCAATAAAATAGACAACTCGTTAAGTAGCCTAGGTTTCCAAGCTCAAGTTACCGGGGATTTACAACTGATGTTTATGCTCTGAAGATAGGCTAGAGGGAAATACCTTTCTATTCTTAAATTTTTGTTAAGAAAATGAACCTTCAAAACTTATAACTTAATTTTTATTCTATATTATAATTAATCTATTCAGGTACATATACTGAAGAAGATAGAGGAAGGGGAAAATATAGTTAAGGGAGAAACAGATAGAAAAGAGCAATTCCATTACTGAACTACGATCTCTCTTAACTTCTGAGAAAAGCAGATTTTAAAAAATCAATTCAAAGGTCTTTAAAAAAACCAGCTACTTTACTATTGTTAACTAGAACAATTATACATTTTCATAAACTTAGCATTGGATAAGTAGCCAAGATTAATAGAAATGAATGCATGGCAATAAAAAGTTTTCTTTAAAGAAGGAATTCTGTAACCTCAAAAGGAATGTTTTCCTCCTAAACAGAGAGGAATACGAACTAGTTTTCAACAAGGGTGTTCATTCATAGTCATTAGATATGAAAAGTCAGAACATACAATTCTGACATTAGAGAACTACACGAGATGAAATTGAAGCACTGCAATAATATGGCATCCATCCAGCAGTTTAGAAGAATGTATTGCAAAACCTGTGAACCATAAGCCAAAATTACAAATAACCACAGTGCAGTAGACTGTCACTAAAACTCTCAGTGATGAGAGGATTCCACTGATATGTAATACCCAGGATCTCCAGTAATCAGGAATAGCAGTAATAATAGTAGTAACAGCAATAACAGCTGGAGCAGCAGCAGGAACAGTAACAGTAGTAGCATTAGCAACAGCAGAAGCAGCTGGAGCAGCAATGATGACAAAAAAAAAAGCATGCATTCATTGAGTGACTACTTCTTGTCAGGCTTGTCAAAAAGTTTTGTCAGTGTTAAGTGATTTTAGTTAATTATTTACATAATCCTAATTATTTAACTAATGTTATTTAAATTAATAATTTAATTTCCATTATCTCTATTTCTTACAGCCACTCTGCAAGGAAATATTACATAACTTTCACTGATGAGGAAGATGAGGCTCAGCAAGGTTAAGTAATTTTCTCAAGGCTATAGAGCTGGTTGGACATACAACTAGGATTTAAACCTGACTGCTTTATTTCAAAGGAGCATTCCTTTCAAACACCATACTTCACACAATGATATGGATAAAGATATTTTTCAGTGGAGAGGATTAAAAAAATGTTTTAACCTATTAAATATAGATTCCTATATTTCAGGAAATGATATAGAAATGGATATACACTGTAGCCTCTCCAATTTTTTAGATGAGAATAAGCTCTTCCATGTGGTCAAAAATGAAACAATTACAGTAAGGCTGCAGGTCTTCAAAATCAGAGAGGTGGACTGAAAGTATTAAATGAACCACAATATGATCAATATAAGGCAGTATAATTTAGGGAAAAATACTATTTATACTATTTATGAAAAACAGTTACGACTAAAATGAACCTAGGCGCAGTCACAGACATTCCCTAAAAATTTAGGTTTAGTGAGCTTTAGATATCAGAAATCTAATGGTATGACTAAGAATGTGACTCAAAAATAACTCTAAAGAAAGATATACTGGATTAGTTAAGGAAAGTTTACACAAATGACCTGTAAATGACCTGTAAAAGTGATATGAGAAGGTTAGAATGAAAAATAGGCTGAAGATTAGAGTAATTCTATGTGAACAAAATACAGGCAGAAATAAAATCATGAATAGTAGTAATATAATAATAGTGACGATGATAACTTTAACACTTGTATAGTGCTTCCTACATGCCAATCATTTATATATATATATATATATATATATATATATATATATATATATATATATAGTACTTATATATACACTAACTCATTTAATTCCCTCAATATCTTATGAGTAGGTACTGTTGTTATATGCATTTTACAAATAAGGAATGGGACAAAGAAGTCTGATAATCTATACAAAATCACACACATCTAGTAAAAAGCAGGGCAGAACTCCAAACTAGGCAATGAACTTTGGAGCTTATGCTCTTTAACCACTATACTACATTATCCCTTTAAGGGTCTGACAGGGTTTAATGTGGAGTTGGGTATCAAAACTTCTGATCTTAATCAAGGAAGATCACCTGATGATGTTCAAGCAGGAAACAAGACATTACATAATAAGAAATTCCTTAACATATAATAAAGGCTAGAGATACAAACAGTCTCAAGAAAAGTAGCTAAGTGGATTGATATCCTAAGCATAAAGAGTTACAGAGGGAATCCAGAAATAATTATGAGATGCATAAGCTTCTTAGTATGAAATCATGTAACCATACCTCCTAACAAAAATTTCCCTTGCTGCAGAGGCAGAATAAGCTAAAAACCAGTCTGCCCCTATAATGTATTTCTTAGATGTATTTCTTATTATAAACATAATAATGAGATTTTTTTCTTGATAAGATTTCTATAAAATTTTTACTTTTATACTTATAAAAAGATAAAAATGATACATTGCTAGCATGAAGTTAGTTCTAAATTTCACCTTACAAATAATCCATAAACATGAAGAAAATCTCTAAGAGTCCAACTGATTGCCAACACCCTACACAACTGCTTTTTATTTCCCAATTCAAAAATCTAAAGAATGATTACTCTAGATCAGCATTCTACACACTACGGAAGTTAATGTCAAGAAGTTAGTAAGTAATGAAGGAAA
The DNA here is from genome assembly GCF_902729225.1 of Pteropus medius. NCBI lineage: Eukaryota > Metazoa > Chordata > Mammalia > Chiroptera > Pteropodidae > Pteropus > Pteropus medius. The sequence goes on along the minus strand of NW_024342473.1, from coordinate 19,673,787 downwards.
AAAACTCCAACATCAAATAAATATTCTCTTAGATATTCACAGGCCAAAAAAATCCCATATTAAAGAAACTATTCAACTTTAACTTGCATTTCCTAAATTTATTTGGCCATGGAAACTTTTATCCCCCAGACAATTTATAAATTATGGACGTTATTTCTACAGCAGAGTTTAGGAAACACTGACCTAGTTACCTCTTTTATAGAAATTTAAGAGAATTGCTTTTATGAGTATATGTAGAGAGTTAAACGAGCTGAAAAATAATATGAACAATTTAATCTTTTCAAGGTCAAAAAGACTCCTTATTTCTGCAACTGGGGATAAGGATATGTGGCATTCTGAATTTATCTTCCCAAAAGAACAAATTATGACATGAGGTATAACCAATATTGAATAACAGAATCTCAGAACTTCAGAATAAGCATTCACATTTACAATCAGAGAATCAAGGCTCCCAGGACACCACTACTCACTTGGTTTTCCTCTCACATCACTGGCCATTCTTTTTGTTTCCTTTGCCAATTCCTCCTTGTCTCCCTAATCTTTTATTGTTAGACTTACTAGAGCTCAGTCAGTAGACCTGCCTTTTCTCTGTTTCAACTGTATCCCCTGGTGATCTTATACAGTTCCATGACTTTATTTTTCCAGGATTTTTCATCTTGGGACAATCATATATTCACACGCAGTTTTAAGAACTCATGTAGAGTGATTCCATGTACCCTTGTCCAGTTTCCCCAATATTATTTTACAAAATTATAGTACAACATCATAACCAGGATACTGACAGTGATTCAATATACCAATCTAATTCAGATTTCCCCAGTTTTACTTCTATTCATTACCATGGCATTTTAAAATGTTAAATGATATTTACAGCTTAGAACATTCCCCTAAACTCATACAGGTAAATAACAGTGACTCCACTGGATATCTAATAGGTATCTCAAACTAAAACATGTCACAAATCAAAGTCCTTCTCTTTCCCCCCAAATCTATTCCTCTTAGTCTTTCCCATCTCAGTTAATATCAATGTCATTTTTCCAGTTACTCATACAAATAACTGTGGAATCATCCTTAACACTTTCTTTCTCTCACACTCCACATCTAAATCATCAACAAACTCAAAAAATATAACCAAAATCAAAGCTTGTTATCACCTACACTGCTAGCAACTTAGCCCAAGCCCCCACCATCTCCTACTCAGATTACTACAACTGCCCCCTAACTATTCTTCCTGATTCTGTCCTTGGTCTTCCACAGTTATTCTCAAGGCAGCACCTACGGTAATACATAAATTCTTCTGTATTTGTTTTTTTTGTTGTTGTCGATTATGATTTTTACTGAGGTATAAAACACAAAAATCTTTAATGGCTTCTTGTCTCAGAGGAAAAGCCAAATGCTTTACAATGGTCTATAAGTCATATATAACATGGCCCACATTACTTTGCAGGCCTCATCTCCTCCCTCTTGCTCACTCAAGTGCAGCCAAACTAGTCTCCTTGCAGTTCCTCCTTCAGGTCTTTACTCAAATATCATCTCTCAGCGAGGCCTTTCCTGACCACCAAATTTTAAATGGCAGCCTACAAACTCTCTCACCCCATACTCCTTATCTTCCTTGTCTAACTTCATTTTTCTCCATAATATTGACCACCACTGAACATACTATGTCTTTTATTTACTTTTTATTCTCTCTTTCACCACTACAACATAAGCTTCAGGAGGACAGAGATTTCAGGCAATTTTTCTAGCTCCTAAAACAGTGCCAGGCACAAAGAACATGCTCAAGAAATACCCACAGAATAAATAAATGAAGCCAGCTGGTCTAATAAAATGTGACAAAACAGAATAAGAATCCTTGTCCCTGCAATTTAGGAGTCATTTTTTTTCTGAGAATGGTGATGGACTCAAACTGACCCAATCTCACATTTTATTCAGTGGTAACCAAAAGCACACATGCATAAAATGGCAATTTCTGATCAGGTGAATAAATTATTTAGAATAACTTAATTGGATTCAAGCTAAAACTCACTGGCACCAAATTAAACTTCAACTAAAGTCCCATGGAAGAACACAAAATAGTACTCCTACACTGTTATTATCAAGAATGTAGTTTATCCTATTTTTGAACTATAATCAAACTAGAACAAATATCTGTAAACACAAAAAGAACTTATGTTAACAATGAAAAGATGCTGTTTCTGGGCAAAATTTAAAAATATTTTTTTTAATTGTGTAGAAAGGTGAATGACAAAACTTTCCTACAGACAGAGAAGACAGATAAACACTAGTATATCACCAAGTCCACCTACAAGCCACTTTGAGAGCTTTTGGAAAATCATTAATTTACAGTAGAAATTAGTTTGGAAGTTTAAAACTATTGTATTAACTTTTTTTAATTATTAATTACGGGAAACATATTACATAATAAGTAGTCATCTAAACTGGCTTTGAATCTGTTTCAAAGTAAAAGAGTTCTAATTTTAGAGTAAAAAACACAACTGAGTCATACTTTCAGAATCTGCCTATCCTTATGGCAACTAAGATCACAAAAAGCGTTTTGCTCGTCTTCAATTCAAAGAATTGGTATAGTATAAGTCGTGACCTTTCACTTGAGCTACAGGAAAAAATGTAAGATGCACTAAGTATAGTTTTTAGTCAGCAGGTCAAATAATAAGGCTTCCTTAAAACATTAAAGCAATGTGTACCTATTTATATGATAAAACCTATAGCTTTCATATAAAATGATTTATTAGTAAATAATTCCTGAGGCACTTAAACTATACAATTTTTAATTAAGAAAACAGCATCAAAACTGCTTAGTAGATCCATATGCAACATAACTAAAATTTAAAAATGTCAAATTTAAAAAATATACATGTATATGTGAAAAAAATATATATGAAACAGTGCATTATTGGCCCCCATAATATTTAATGTTATCTTTACCCAAAAGCAACTATATTAATGGCTAAATAGATGTTAGCTGTACAAATATGTAACTTTAAAACTTGTTTTAAGGTCTACAATATGAGGTTTATTTTTACCTTAGAACTCACAATTATTAAGATAATGTTAATAATAATAATCTTCAAATAAGTCAGAGGCTATCATAATGTCTAATGGTCTGAACAACAGCCAAATTAAAAAGCTGTAAGTAGGCGGTGACAGGAAATCTGTAGAGAATTCTAGGGAATCTCGAGTCTTAACAAAACAAAGCAAACACTAAACAACATTTTTAAAGAAAAGAATATAAAAATAGACATAAAATCAATAAATCTGGAGAACATAAAACTATCAAAATTAAATTAATTTATTAAAAATAAAAAATGTGAGAATTAGTATTGTTGAAAACTAGAGTTAGTATTGGGAAATATATTTTCAATAACTGCATGGAACATAATTGTAGAGATCTGTTGTTCCAAGGACATGAAAATAAACATGGTTTCCTAACAACCAGAGTTTTCATATTCCTTGGATTATATTCATGCTAGAGGAAGATTAAAGGGCAGCAGCCAAATGACTAAACTTCAACTTAGATGTTGATGCACTGATCTGATGGCCTTTTCTTGGCCAGAAGTGACCCGCAAGCTTAAGATCAAGAGCCAAAGTCTCCTGTGGAAATTTGTGCTCAGTTTGGTGGGCTTTGAGACCATCTCTGGCTAAATTAGCATGAACCTTATGGGAGGCCAGCCATGAAGTAAGGGAGTCTCCCCAAGATCTGATTTCTTGACCACAACCTAGAGCAGGTCCTACAGTCAAATTATTCATATTCCTTGGAAAGAGAGAACAGGCATCAGTTGTGTCCATCGAAGGGGGACACTGTCCAGGTGTACCCTGGACATTTTTTGAAATCTCTGGGCTGCTTCTGCATCTGAAAAATAAGAAAAATAGCACAATGACAGACAACGAATGAGGAAAAAGACAATCATCGGGCCTAAACACTTAAGACTTATAAGAAATTAAGAAAGCAGACAAAACAGACAAAAAGACAAACAGCCATGTCATTTGGAATGTATTATTCTGAAGGCAAGTACAGCAGAGAAAAACACAAATTATTTTAAGCAAAGTAAGAAATGACTATAGCAACAAAAGTTATTTTGGAGAGAGCCAACTGGAAAAAACAACATGTTAAGATATGTCAACCTGACACAAAGATAAGGTGGAATAAGAATCTAGTCCCATTTGAAGCTGAAAAAAGCTGAATAATGAGAGCTAGTGTCATGAACTTGGCTGCTTAACTGCCTTGTGTAAGAAAACATCTCAGAACTTTGAACTTAGGAAATTCCAACTTGTCTTGCACCAGGTCACGAGCTCCAAAGAGCAGGAACCTATTTCAACAAGCAGCTTTAAAAAAAACAAAAACAAAAACAAAAACAAAATACTTTAATATTTTTCATTTCTATTAATGATACATTTTAAAATACAATAGTGCTAAAATCCATCAAAGTAAAATTCATTGAATAAAAGTTAAACTTACTCAGAAAGATGCTCAGAAGTTGGGATACAAACAGAAACTGAAATTAGAAGAAAAGTTTTATATTTAAAATAGCATATGAAATACGATGAGTGAGAATTATGATTTCATAAAGAGCCCGTATTGTGGCTCACCAAAAATACTGAAATAAATATCAAAAATCCAAAGTAACACAATTATAAATACACGTACCTTTCTCTACTACAACTTGGCAAGTATGAGTTTCGTGTTGACTTAAGTGTGTAGCCATATTATCTAAGCCAGTAACATCAGCTAGGAAATCACAGTTAAGGCACACCAAAGTAATGCCCCTATTTAAAAAAAAAAAAAGAGCAAATAGCAAAAAAGAAAAAGGTTTTTTATCTTTTATAAAAATCCATACAAGTTCAATGATTATTTCCCATAATTTGCTTTTTGTCATAATTGTCTCTCCCATTTTTTGTCATATAAACTCGGTATAATGGAAATGATTCTCTAGAAAATGGCACAGCCATATGCAAATTATATTATCATTAATTTACAGAAACTATTTTTCTTTATAAACTTTTACCTCTCAAATTAGTTGCTAAAAGCTAGGAGTTAAGAGACCTACAGCCTAGTCCTGGCTCCACGAACAACTTGTGTCACTTCAACAAGCCACAATCTACATGTGCCTCTGCCCATCTACAATGCAATGGTATAGTGTACATTCACTCAATGTATATTTACTAAGGTTGTCTTTATACATATTGTACTACTGTACTGTGAAAATAAATGAAAATACAGTCTGTGCTCTAACAAAGATTACAATCTAGTGTAATTATTTAGGTGAGGAAAGAATTAGAAGAGAAATGTGAAGGCTTTAAATATGGATCATGTTGTAGCTGCCATCATGTATGTACTATGTGTTAAAGATTTTTCCATATATTATTTCATTTGACTCTCATTGCAATCATCTAAGGCTGGTATTATTCTCATTTAACATTGAATTAATTAAAGTAGTTAATTCAGTATTGGAGTCCAAAGCTTGAGTTGCTCAGCATCCCAGCACTGTGAACTAGCTAACTTGCTGGGGCCCTAAACTACTTCTTTCCTTAATAAAACTCCACTGAGTGTTACAGTTCTTAAATGAAATATGTAAAGATTATAAATTTTCAAAAAGGCTGGGAAACAATTCCCATAGCATCTATATTTTTTATTAAATTCAGGAATAGTTTTTATACTCATTATATCAAACTATGAAGCACTTGCTATTCAAAATATTTAAACATAACTGGCATATTATAGTACGTGACCACTGGCCTAAGATTCTAGTAAAAAATGTTTAAACTTTTGATTTTTAGTTGAAAGGTATTTTAAAATATTATTAAGCCTGCAAAAGTATGTAAATGTTTCAGAGAACTAAGAAAGCCACCTTATGTTTATCATAAGAGTTAAGAACTTGGGAGTGTGTTGGGTCAAGCATCTGAAGTGCCGTTTAAAAAAATAATAATAAATTAAATGTATAAATGTTAAGTTAAAGGAACTTGAATTGTAAATAAGACTATTTAAAAAAATTTAGTCTGTTCAACTTAATGAACTTTAATTAAGGCTCTCTTGAAAATGATTATTAAAAGGTACTTGATTTCTAAATGGAATATCTTTAAGTTAAATTTAAAAGCTTAAGGAAAGGTAAGATTTAAATACTAAACTTTAATGACTAATTAACTATAGTCTTCTCTATTAACAAACTATCCTCGCAAACACTAAAAGTGTTCTCAATGGTAAGTAGTAGCTAAATGCCTCTTTCACTGGGTATCGAAATTATATTGTAATTATTTACATTCACCCATATCTCCCACCCAATAAACTATACATTCCCTGAAGGTTGGTTGCAAGACTTCATCACTTTCATCTTTATAGAGGCGTAATAAATAGCTAAAGAATGATTATTCCATTCCAATAAGAGTAATTATAAAAATTACTGTTCTATATAAGTAGGTTACAGTCCATTCACAGAAACTGACCAATTATCAATTTGATACCTACTCAAGTTCAGAAAAAAAGAATCCCAGCTTCTAAAAATGATAGTTACTTAAAAACCGAACACACAACTAAGTTTGACATCAGTGAGGTAAAAATTAAACTAAATTCTCATCTTTTGAATGCAGTAAAACTCCTGTCATTCTTATAAAAATTTTCATAAGAAAATTTCATAAAGGCAACATCTAATATGGCTTAGTCTATTCCTTGAATTCAGTAAATGTTTTAAAATTAGTACTAAAATACTTTTCAAACTAAATCAATTTTTTTCTCTCTGTGAGCTACTGGTCCAACATCATAGATGGGTCCTGCTCTCTACATAAGTAATTTTCAACATACACTTTAATTTATTCAAAAAATAATTACTGAGTGCCCACTATGTGCCAGGCACTAATCAATGCCTTGCACTGACAAAAATCAAAACCACATTCATTCTAGTAAGAGGACACAGAAAATAAACAAAAAACATAAAGTACATAGTATATAAGATGATGAAAAATGATCTAGAGAAAAATGAAGTAAACAAAAAAGATAAGGAGTGCTGGGATGAAGTACAGGGCAGAGATACATTTAAAATTTTTGTTCTCATTTTATGATGCAAATGAATGAAGATTTCATCTTGACACCACTTGACACCACTTAAACAAATTTAGCAAGAGAATATAGGCTAATCATACCTCTAGTCTAATAATATGAATGGAACTTTGTCATATTTAGCAGCAATCACTGAGATTTCCAAATCTCAGTGGACATCTCAAGAGCAGGTTAAAAAAAGTTACAACAAACCCCGATAACATACTACTTCAAACCCACTAGGGTAGCTATAACCAAAAAGAGATAATGACAAATGTAGGCGAAGATGTGGAGAAACTGGAACCTTCCTATACTGCTGGTGGGAATGTACAAAAGTGGAGGTACTTTGTACAACAGTCTGCCTCAAAGGCTCAACAGTTACCATATAACCCAGTAATTCCTACCTCAGATATATACTAGAGAGAAATTAAAAGCCATGTCCAGACAAAAACTCGTACACAAAAGTTTATAGCAGTATTATTTATAATGGCTTCAAAGTTAAAATAACCTAAATGGATAAACAAACTATCGTATATCCATACAATGGAATACTTATTCAGCAATAAAAAATAAAGTACTGATATATGCTACAACACAGATGAACACTGAAAACATGCGAAATGGAAGAAGCCAATCAATCACAAAGGATAACATATTGTATCATTCCATTTATATGAAATGTCCAGAATAGGCGAATTTATACAGACAGACAGAAGATTAGTGGTTACTTAGGGATAGGGGAGCTGGAAGGAAATGGAATGACCATAATGAGTACAGAGTTCTTTCTGGACTGATTAAAATGTAATAAAATTAATTGTGGTGATGCCTGTACAACTCTGTAAATATACTAAAAATATTAATTGTAAAATTTAAATATGAAGTTGCATGGTATATGCACTGTAGCTCAATAAAGATGTTATATAAAAAATTTAAGTCATACAATTTTTCAATAGAAAAAATTAAAAAAAAATCAACTAGTTACCTGAGATCTTCTGAATGCTTCTTAAAAATACAAAATCTTTTACTTGGACGGTTACTGTGAAAGCTGGAGAGACAAAAAAAGATTTTATGAATTTTATTCTAAAGTAGTCATATTAATTTATAGCTATATTCACATCTGTAATTAAGTTTCTAGTTTTGAGTAAGAGGCCATGATATAAATAATAAAATATTTGTTATCCTTGCATTAATTCAACATTCTATCTTATATTCTATTTTATCTATTTATTTTCTGATGACACAAACTTTAAGTATATTCTTATATGATCAGTCATACAATTTATAATTTATCAGTCATAAAATTCATCATTACACAAAAAGGTAAATATTCAAGTTTTAAAAAAAGTAAAGCACAAATTAATTTTTTTCTGTTAAGAACTGAAAACAATTAAAAATTTTTGCTAATAACATTTTGCTATAGTATGGTTATCGATAATAATCATTATTCTTAAAAAATCATTTTTCTAATTCTAACATGCTTATGTCAGGGAAGGGAGATAGAATCCAAATGATCCTGGAAGTAAACAGTATTCAAGCTAAACACTACTGTTTGCCATTTGTAAAATCAGAGAGTACTTTGCAATTACTAGTAGAGATTTTTAAAAAAACAAATTAAAGCAGAACTCATGAGCTAAAACAATGCTTCCCCACAACATACAACAGAACAGAAAACCACTAACAAAACTTTAACACCAATAATATCTTTTATATACCCTTTTAAATCTAGTAAGGAAAGCTTCCCTATACTAACTAGAAAGACAGGATTACTTTAAAATAATATTAATAAAAGTGGAGTCACAGACTAAATGTCAGCATCACCTGAGAGCTCATTAATCTTTGGCAGTGGGGCCCAGCAATGTGTTTTAATAAGCTTTTCAGTAATTCTTATGCAAACTAAAAGTTGAGAAGCAGTAGTCCTAACTTGCACTAACAGATCCAAAGTAGCTAACTATCCAGGTCAATGGTCACTCTTGGATACAAGGTAACTATCACCAGCAGGCATGTATCTATGAGAAAAGAAATATTCTGACTAGCTATGATCCCCAGATAATATCCTCTGAAGATTTCTAATAGCCATTTCTTCAATCTGGGATACTATTATAGAGTTTACAAATTCAAGACAACATCACAAAAATAAATAAATGGGGTTTGTTTTTTTTTAGAAAAAAATATTATGGTGTTAGGAAATGTTGAAATTATATGCAAAAATTTCTCAGAGGAATGAGTCCAAAATTTTATCTGATTGCCAAGGAATGTGAACCAAAATAAGTTATTAAAAAACAACAACGATATCTTCTTTCTCCTCAAACAAACTATTTTGGTTTACTTATTTATTTGGTAAGAGAAGAAAAAAACTTGTAAGGCTTTAATGATGTCTTCCATTTCTATCTATAACTTGTACCTTATTAAAATATTGGCTTTTTAAAATTTTTAGTTGTCTGAATACAGCTTTAAGTTCCCTATCTATAAAAAAAAACATACTGCCTTTTTATTTGTATTTAATACACAAATTCTACACTTACAGTTTTTTGTATTATAGGAATGAAAAAGTGGATCTCTAGGCTAACAAAATAAAAAAAGTTACCCTCTTCCAATTAGATCTACATAATGTTAATAACAATACAGAAATAAATTTAAGAGGCAAAAAATATTGAGATTTTTTATTATAATACAGTAAATACATAATGTTAAAATCTAGATTTTAAAAACTCACCACTTGTTATATGACTACATAATTATCAAAACTCATTAAGCTAGCTAGTCTCTAAAAATAGGTGAATTTCATTGTGTCCATACAAACTGTACTTTGATAAGACTGGAGGGAAAAAAATTTCCTTTGACTAAATTTTCTTAATTCAGTATAAGTAATAACTTTATTCCCAAAGAAACATGAAAGGAACAATTTCTTAAACATCCAATAATATCGATGGTATGCCTACTATTTAAAATACTAGACTGTAGGTTAATGATACAATAGGAAAAAGGCAAATTGCCATAGAGTTCGAGGTAGGTGAGGTTAGGGTGAGTCAAACAGCAGCTGGCACAGAATAAATGCCCAACAATATTTGTTAAACAAGTGAATACATATTCATAAATAATTACCATAGGATAAACATCAATAGTAATACATAACAAGTTTTGTGGTTTCCAGTAGTTGGAGTACAAGCCACCTACTAATTAGTTCTTTTCAGTTAAGAAAGTCCCTAACTGCCTTGCTCCACGCAAAGCAATGAGCAAGACAGAGAGGAATTTTCAAGAAAATAAGAGTTGAAGAAAATGAAAAAGTAGTTAGGAATTAGATATTGAAAGGTCTTATATTCTTCAAAGTCTGAACATTATCCTATTACTGTTAAGAAGGCAAAGGATTTTAGGCCAAAAAAAAATGACCTGACCAGATAGGCCTACTCTAACAACAGAAAGAAGGGTTGGAAAAAGGGAGGTGGATGGGGACTGTAGACAGGAAACCAGCTTTGATGCTATCACAATAATCCAACTGCACTTCTGTGACTATTAGTGCCAATAAATCTACATAAAATATATAATAAACTCAAGCATATCTTATAAAAGTTCAATACTATGCCTTACTCACTGTATAGGAATGAATTGTTATACCAGCTTCCTTTTTTCTCGGAAAATTTAAAATCATCCTTAAAAGCCTAAGTGAAACATCATTTATAGAACGAACACCTTTCCTTATTTCTTCTTTAAAGAAATTGTTCTTATCTACTTTGTGCTTTCATAGTCATTTGCTTATCACATTAAGCTAGGTAAATATATCTCTCCTACTAAATTGTGAAAAATAAAAGAAAACTTTAGCCACATTACCTAATACTGAAAACTTAGAAAAAATAATAGTTACAATGACTTGAATACCTCAGAAGTGCAAATCATGTTATAAAGCACTTTAAAGTACATTTTCTTTAATAATCACAATAACTTTCTTTTCAAGAAAAGGAAACTGCGTGTCAGGTTAAGTAACCACTTAAAAATTACATGTTTAATGATGCTCTTCTTTGAAAGTCTTATTCCAAAAATGCTCCAACTGCATCAAGATTTTTGAATACCTTCCAGATTTTATTTAGAACCTTTTATAATTACAACAAATAATGACTATCACTTGTTGTTTGTAATGCAGTAGGTAACATGGTGAATACAAAGAGCCCCTTTTTCTTAAAAGAGATATATACACAGAAATATAATAAAGGCAGAACAGATAAATGATACACAACTCAAAGTGAGGAATGATCCCTGTGAGTGGTGGTGGTGATCAGACCCTGCAAAGAAGGTAAACTGACAGAAAGGACAGAGGCATTCCAGGGACCAAGAAAGAATAAACAAAAGCCACTGTCAAAAATGAGTACAGAAAGAAACTTTACTCTGGAGAAGAATAGTCAATTTATGGGGATGGGAGTCTTCATAGAATGGATTGGGGCACATATGAGAACAGAGGGAAAAAGACCAATTGAGAGAACAGAGGTGATATGAGATAGGGATTAAAAGCACTCATCTTCTGGAGAAAATGAAACTTCTGTATATAGAAAACTCAAGCTTATAACAAGAATCCAAACTGGGCAGAGGTGTTGGTGGGCCATTTGATGAGAGATACCAAAGGCAGTGAGTGAGGCAAAGGTAGCGAAAAGGGGACTTACCAAACCCTAAGAGTGAAAGTGGAAGCTTCCAGTTTTATATGAAGTTATCAATGAGTAATACCTTCATATTTGTGATGACAATAAAATGCAGGGTTGGGGCTCACTGGGAATTGGGAAAAGTGTATAGACAGAGTCAGGCTAACTGGAAACATTTTGATATAGAATGGATTTGGAGGTTCTATAGGACAGGTGGAAAGCCTATGAAAAATAGGAGAGAGAAGGGTGAAATGACTCTTGGTTTAAGAAAACACAAAATATTTTCCAGTTTGATCCCCTATAAATTAAGGGAAGAATTAAAGGCCCATTTTGGGTAGTCACGTATTTGTCACACAGTAAGAGATACTCCACACAGAAGTATACTGGGGGAAGGAATACCTGAGGCCTGATTTAGAGGAAGTGTAATACAGATGTAGACCACTGCAGTAGTTGAGAAGCAGAGTGGCAGAATGCAGAAGGTGGAATATCAGGGGCCATGATGCACAGTGGCAGATCAAGCAAAGTTCATGAGCTTAAAAAACTTGGGGCAGTGAATTATTTCCACCTGATGTTCCACTGTCACACAAATGATGCCCTGGAAGAGTATTTGAGTGGTGGTGGTGTGAATTCTGCAGATTATAATGTTCGGCACCTTTTTAGAGACCAGTGAGTCAACAGTAAAAATATCTATAAAATAATTAGAAATACAGAGTTGAATCTCAGGAAAATTAAGGAACAGTGGTTAAGTTAATAAGAAAGGAAATGTAAAGAGGTAAGAAGCTGAAGGAAGAAAAAGCAATGAAATAGAGGAGTGGCCAGAAAAGGAAGACAGTGGTAATAGTTTAACAGAAGCTGAGGAGAATAGTTTCAAAAATGAGTGACAACAATGTCAAAAACTCTGAAGTCATGGAGTAGTAAGAATTTTAAAAAGTGAATAAATAAATGTGGTAATAAGTACATGACAGATAAAAATGGGCAGGGTTAGTTGGGAGGTAGAGATAATACTCAAATTTAAGGAGAAAGAAATAAACAAGCTAGTAATACTTTTGTTTGTTTGTTTATTTGTTTTAAGTAAAACGGTAAGAGAAAGACAAGAAATAAGCAAAGTAGGCAGTAGGAACAAATCTCTCTCATCTTAAAAAAGAAAAAATACCTGAAAATGTTTGTAAGCAAAAAGTACCTGGTTGAAAGAAGAGATGAAGAAGCAAAATAACTGAAGAAGGTTGTGGAAGAACTAGAGGAGATAAGGGGCAGGGTTATCTCTGAAGCAGAACATCACTGATTTCTGAGATCAATGTCTGGATGAAGGTAGCAGGAAAAAAACCTGATGTTGAAAAGACTGATTAAAAGGATGACCTCCAACTGAGTAATTAGTAGGCCAGGTTAACAACTAACAGACTACAATAAAATCTTTAGCATCCGAAAAAGGTTTAAAAAGACATTATACGTAAAAATAAAGAAGTGTATAAAAAGATAGGACCCCATTAAAGTTAAAGATCATGAAGTCAGAGTTAGAGTTGATTGAATCAAGTGCCTTTGGTAGTCTAGGGTTGAGCATAAAGTTCAGAAGAGGAAGGCATTCAAGTTTCATCTTAGCCTTTGTGTCAGGTGAGCATGTCTAAAGGTGTAAAGGATTCTAGAACAAGAACAAAGCGGCAATCACAACAAATGACCCTGAGGGTGAAGTTGAAAATAAAGTTAGATGGCTGCTGGACTTTGGAAAAAGGAGTCAAAGCCCTTGAAAGTGATAGAGTAACAGGAATTCAAAAGAAATAAACAGTGTACATGATGAGAACGCTACATGGTAAGAAAGGGGGTACAATACATTAAAATTTGATGTGAAATGCTGGCGCTAAAGAAGACAAGGTATCACGAGGTCAGGCTAATCATCAAGGCGGGGAAGAACTGTCAGAGCGGTGCCGAAGCCATCAAGAAAGGTAGAAGAATCCTTGAAAAGAGTAGCTGATGGTGACAAGAAAGTAACATAGAGGTCATGTTATGATCTATAAGAAAATCACTTTTATAAGTTAAACTTTAATTCTAATTTAAAAAAATGAAATCTCACTTAGAAATATCAACTAAACTGGTTTATATCTGAACAATTTTTGACTATTTTAAAAAAATATAAAACACACCCTGAAGGATGACCCCTACTATTGAGATAGAAACGAAAGTAATATGGGCTATAGAGGCTTTCTCTGCATAAATACTAGGTATTCAAATAATCTAAGTGGAATGAATTAGTGAAAAAAATTCCAACAATGGCATCATGACAAGAATACTCTCACATTTCACTGACTGAATACAAGGATTGATGGCTTCAGAAAGAGGGAGAGGGAGAGGGAGAGGGAGAGGGAGAGAGAGAGGAGAGGAGAGGAGAGGAGAGAGGAGAGGAGAGGAGAGAGAGAGAGAGAGAGAGAGAGAGAGAGAGAGAGAGGGCAGAGGGAGAGGGAGAGGAGAGGGGAGAGGGAGAGGGGAGAGGGAGGAGGGAGGGAGACATCTAATAAAGTTCCTAGCATCTTTGAAAATCTGGAGTCTCTCAAAGTGACTGCTTTGAAGAGAATAACACTCATGAGGTTATATGTATTTGTCTGGTAAATATATTTAAAACATTTATATTTTTTATCTTTGAAAATAACCATTTTTGAAAATCCTATAGGGAAAAAAATTCTCATAGAATATCTGTTTCCCTAATAAACCTATCTTAGTTTCATTATTCTAAATATTCTCACAATTTTAGTTATAGTAATTTTATGAGTTACTATGCTAGAAAATAGTACCAGGCATTATCCTAGAAGTATCCTATTACTAGACGTTTTTAGTTCCTTAAAGAGAAAAACTGGCTTCTAATAGTATAACTGTTTTCAAAAACCAAACTTGCTGAATCATAATTTAATTGCTAACTATAGATGTTTAACTCATCTTACCTCATCATATGATTTACATAAGCTTTGCTACAACTAGTGTTGTATCTGCAAGAACTGCAATGAACATATGTAGGAAAGTGGTTTGCAAAATCTTTTACTTCAGAACAACACTCAATGCACTTGTGAACTCCCCGACGATACCTTATGGAAATAAAAAGAAATTGTTAAAAATATATTTTAAAACAAAAATAACATGGGAAATATTAATTTTATATTAATTAAAGCCAAGTTGTTTAAATGAACATTTTAACACAGACTTATAATTTGAAAATCTGCTACGGAACAACAGCTAGATTAAGTGTAAACTATTTAACATCGGTTAATACTTGTCAGTGGAATAAAAGGGATTAAATTAACCAATTCGACATCACAAGATATAAGCAAAACATATAATACCAGTATAACAGATGAATATTACAGAAAAAACATAGTAATTAAGTATTGTTCAACAGTTGTAAAAAATACCTTTTTATTATTTGCTTGGCCTTTATGCCACAAGTGATACCAAATGTATTAGAGTTATGTAACAGGGTATATTTATATTAAAGTTTTTCCTTTTATATTTAAGATTAAATTAGTATTGTATATCAGGAATAAAAGATTACCTTAAGTTCCTCAATGCTGTATTGACTTTACTTTTTTTATTGCTACTAGCCAAAGTGTTTTGTTTTTTTTGCATATTAGAGACTTTTGATTTGAATTTAGATTTACTTCCATTAGGCTTACTTGCATTAGGTTTACTTGCATTGGATTTAGTTGTATTAGGTTTACTTGTGTTAGATTTTGTGGGATTTTTAGCAGTTATATTTTTTGTCCTTGGAGGTGAGAGCTGAAGGGTAGAAGTGTTTGCACTAATGGAAGGAGTAGTTGAAGATCCTGATTGAAGAGGTCCAACTGAAGCTCGAATAGTAACCTACAAAAATGAAGATAATATTTACTTTAGAAAATTAATCCTTGCATTAGTATTAAAATATCACTGTGTAACAAAAAGTTAAACATCAGGTAGTTTGAAAAGTGTTAAGTATAAACTATAATCAGATAAGTCTTTCATTTATTTTAAATGTTTAAATGAAATTAAATTTGATATTTATATACTTGTAATAGTACATTTTTTATTGATATCAGTTATATGTTAAGTTATTAATGGATAATTAGGAGTTAATGCAAATTATATGAATATTAAAAGAACACATATCATATCTATTTTTATGCTCTAACTAAAAAAATTCACACACACAGAGGTCAAAATTTAAATCTCATAGCTAGAAAGGCCTGCATAACCCTTTACTCTGCATTACCCACAGTAAATGTGACTTCCTCTTTCCAGGGGCTCATTGGGCAGAATTTATGTTTACAAACGTTATGGGAGGGGTTATATCAAGTCAATATATTCATGGAGTTTACTAATATTTAGAATTTCCTGAAAGAGAACTAATATAAAGCTTATAACTTAGCATTCAGAAATTATATTAATTAATTGACAATGGAAAACATAATATCCATCATTTGACTATTCTCCATCTAGGTGTATCAGGAACAGCCTATGAGAAGTCCTATGTAAACATGTGCTTTGGTATCATACAAAAGCATTGGACTAGGAATCAATGACTTGAGGTTAAATCTCATACTACCCCTTCCTAGCCATGTGGCCTTGAATAATAACTTATCCTCTCTAAGCTTCTTTACCTATAGTATGGTACAATACCGGCCTTGCCTACCTCACCAGATGGCTGTATGAATTAAATAACAGAATCTATGAAAATGCATACCAAAAGCCTAATTCTAAGTAAAGTGCTACAGAACATTTAGTATCATTATTATTAATATTATTATTGCTATTATCATGAATAAGGGAAAATATGAGAGAGGACTGCACCGCTTACATTAGTGTTGTGCATGTCTAGTCCCAGCAGGGAATGAATGGATTGCAGGGAAGGATGCTGGATAGTTTCTCTTGCTCTAGGTCTTCAGAGCATGGCTTTATATTGTTTTAGTTAATTCAAATAACAGACATACCCATATTCAAAGGTAAGTACCCAAAGCCAAATATAAATGTTTTGGGGATTATTTCACTTTGGATTATCCAAGCCTCTGTTTCCCTCCACTGGAGCAAATATTCAAGAGCTGACTGTATATAAAGAAGTCAAAAAAAAACAGAGGAATATAAGGCAAAAAGGGAAAAGTAAATTACAATCATCAGTATGCAGTCAGACATGTGTTTGCCCACTTAAAACATAATGCTATCCAGCAGCAGAACTTGCTTCTCTGAAAGTAAACTCAGTAATAACAACTTCAATAAACATCTAAGAACCTATGGCATTCAAGGTACTATACCAGATGCTGAGGACACAAAGATAAATAAAACATGATTCCTGATCTCAAAAGTTTAGTAGATAAAACTGATATACGAGCTGCCAACTGGAACAGCTCAAAAATAGGCTATATAATATTGACACAACCCACTGATCTAGGGAACAGTTAATATGGTTGCACTTTTTACAAAGGAATATCACTCTAGCAGAGCACACACCACTGACCAAGAAACAATGGTTAGAGGGTTTTTTCCTAAATATAAGATGATAAAATCTAAAATTAGAGTTAATAAAAATCAGAAATAAACTTTAAAGTATTACATTCAATAGATAAAACCAGGCAGGTATTAATTTCTATTATCATACAAAATGTTAAAATACAACATATTTGAACTCACTTTTGTTCCAGGAGGCAATCCTTCCAGTTGTTTAGGTTTTATAAATGTTCGATGATGCTGAGTCTTGTGATCCATTTTCTCTTTGCATGTCAAAAATTGCAGTCTGCATTTTGTACAACGATGTATTCCTTTTTTCTGTTTAGGAAACAGAAAAAAGGAAAAATAACTCCTACAACCACAAATCCTGAGTCTTGAAACCGCTATGATTTAATTTTAATGACATTCAAATAATATTTAAAATAGTATTTTATATCTCACCATAAATATTATATCTCACCATAAATATTAGCAAAGTATTATTTCATTTTTTAAAACACTGCACTAGTATGAGTTTCCAAATGTCTGTCACTATACAGAAATTGAATATGAAAGTTCTAATGTAAAAGTTCCCTCAACAGTGCTGTGAAAGCTCCTTAAATTGTAATTCTAAAAGATTTAGACATAAGATACTGTGAAGAAAAGCTATACTACATTTTTATCCTAGAAAAAAGTAAATTTTTTATTTTTTGTTCTTCCCATTGGTTAACAAGTTGGCAAAAGAAATTCAAATATTTAACCAGACATTTCAAAGGTTATAGAAATGGTTATATAAAGCAGTGCTAGCTAATAAAACTTTCTACAATGCTGAAAGTTTATTGAGCACCTGAAAGTGCCAAGTACAAATGAAGAACTGAATTTTTAATTTATTTAAATTTAATTAATTTAATTTAATTTTAAATACCCACATGTGGTTAGTGGCTACTACACTGAACAGCATGACTATGGAGGAATAAATTAGAACTGTTCCTAATATACTTAGTGATTGAGACATCCTAACTGAGTCCTTCCTTAAACCCAGTCTTGTCATTATTCTATAGATAGGAAACAGGACCCAAGAAAAATCTTAATCATTTCCCCCATATCTAGTTAGTGGCATTTCCAGCTAATCCAGTGTTCTTTCTACTACATAATATCCACTACAATCTTTACCTATATGCTTATTACTTTAAAAATTATATATGATGTACATAAAATTATGCATGTATACACATACATATAAAAAAACTTAAACAACATGTAAATACAGAAGAATGTTTTCTCTAAAGTTGCAATCTGCCAGATACATCATTATTTCCACTTAAATACAATCAATCATTTATAAAATTCATATAAGGTAAGATATTGGTAAGTATCTAACATAGTTACTGACACACAGCAGGTATTTCATAAGGTCCTTACAAAATTCAAAGCAATATACAAATATAATGTGTTATTATTATAATTCCAGTTGCATCTTAAGACTTTTAGAAGTGTGATAGATTGGGTTATGTCATAGGTACAAGCAACTTAAACAAATTCACTTACACTGGCTCCAGGAAGAAGATGAAAAAAAGAAAACTTGGCCAAGAAGGAGATTATCAAGACAAAATGACAGAAAGCAAGTTCTCCAGGATCCAGTTCCCAGAAATCTCTTCTCTATCTATAATCCCTCCTTAGGTTACTTCACCCAGTTTCATGGCTTTAAATACCATTTATCCAACTGCTTAGTTGACATCATTACTTGATGTCTAATATATAACTCAAATCAACATGAAAAAAATTGAATTCTAGATTTCCTCCCTACATCCCTGCCCTCCCTCCACAATCTGTTCTTTCCTCAGTCTTCCCCATATGACAGTATATGAAAACTCATTCTTGCAGGTGCTTAAGACAAAAAATTTGATCACTCTCATATCCCATATCCAAGCCATTAATAAAACCTGTTGGCTTCACCTTCGAAAACTTTCACAATCTTCCCATTTCTCATTGCCTCCAACCACTGCTCCCATACTGGTCCAAGCCACTCACTTAGGCTATCATAATAACCTCCTATCTTCTCCTTATCATGTTCTTTCCTCCCTATGGTCTATTCTTCCCACAGCTACCAATGACCTTAAAGTACAGCAGATCTTTCACATGTTTAAAATGCTCTGATGGCTTTCTTAGGTCCTGATTCTAATTTATAAGGTTCTACATGAACTGACCTATATTCTATTGCTAATACAAATTTATCTCCTACTGTTCCTCATAATAGTTTACCCTGCTTTAGCCACAACTGGCCTCTTTGCTGTTCTTCAAGTGTCCCTGGTATACACTCATTTCACTGCCTATCTAATGTTACTTCTCCCAGATTTCCACTGGCTTACTCCTTTATTTCCTTCAAAGAGACCCTTTTGACCACTTTATATACAAACAAAACAGCAATCATTCCTCCATTCCCAACACCTCCCCAATCCTTGGCACTCCCTATCCTCCACATTTCCTTCCACAGTACCTACCACCAGCTAGCATGAATATATATTCAAATATAAACACATATATTCATTATCTTCCTCCACTATAATAGAAATTCAAGAGGGTATAAACTTCGTTTTGTTACCTAAAACACCACCTAGCACATAGTAAGGCAACCAATAAATATTAGTTAAATAAATGGACTTTGAGGCAGAAAGTAAGAGACTGACAGAGAAAGTACATATGAGTAGCAGGTACAATTTAACTAATTCCAAATGTCTAGTGCCATTCCATTCAATGAATGTTGGTCCAGAGCCCTGAGATAGAATATATTAACCTACTATTCTCTCAGATACAAATCTTGAACATCTCTCGTGTATGTATGCATTTCAGTGTGCTAAGGGTGATAAACATACAGTACATTTTTAAATAATGTGATGTTCAACAAAAGAAATAGTGATCTATTTGAGAGTTAGAGAAAGAATTGTTTATACTGACCTTTTTGAAAAACATACTACATTGTTGGGGAGACGAGGATTAAAGGGTAATTCTGACTAAATGTAATTTTTGCCCTTAGACCTAATACCAATATGGAATCTGATTCTGTAGTAGAGCAATAAAAAGCTGGACTCTGAAATCAAATTTTACTTTTGCTTTTCATTAGGTAATGTGACACTGGGCAAGTTACTTTCACTAAACTTTTATTTCCTTATCTATAAGTTAGAAATAATAATACATAGGGTGCTTGTCAGGATTAAACAAAATAATACATGTAAAACACCTGCAGAAGCCATAAGTGACTGTATATCTTAACTACTTATTGTTTTTATTAAAGATGTAATAAGCATACTTAACACATCCGAAGTCACTTTCACTGTCTTAAAAGTCGTACAAACTGGGTTGTTAGCTCTAAAAATAACCCAAGACTTAGTTATATAACCTCTTTTTAAAAAGTTACAACAAGATCTTCAAAGACAAAAAAATGAACCAGAGTCAATAATTCTTATTGCCTAATATTGCACTAATAATGTGTCATCTCACTTATAAGTTCATAATCCTGCTCAGCTAAGGTTTTCCAGTCTTTTGTAAATAGTTGCCTGATGATCCTTCCTATTAATAAATTTTTCCCTCTTTACTGCTGGCTATGCACCTCTGTACTCCAAACAAACAAAAAAAGAAAACTGGCACCCATGGCAAGACATAAAACATAGGATATAAAAACTGACTATAAATCACATAGCCCAAATAGTGAGCCCACACATCTCTATCATGATTATTATTCTTCCCACATCTACATCTTACTTTGGAGCTTAGTAAACCACTTGGGAAAAATTATGTGAAAAGCCCCATAATGAAACAGAACTACAGTCTTATACCTCATACAGAGCACCAAGAATAATGTTTCCCAAACTGTGTTCCTCAGAAAATATTAATCGGTATTCTGCAAATAAAGGGTTTAATGGCCAAATAGGTTTGGGGAATAAGACATACAATGTATTATTTACAATGTATTAGCATTTTAAAAGCTCTGAGATGTTCTGTTTTAAAAACAGACAAACAAAACCATTTAATTATATAAATCTAGACATTTATCAAATTTATTTATCAGTAACAATTTCGGGGGAAACATCTATTAACACCTGATGGAACGATGTTAAGGAAATCTAGAATAGAAAGATCTTGCCAGAACTTCTCAAGATAGGGAGCATCCCAGTCACAACATAGATGATTCCAAATTCATTTGGAAATTCTACTTTTATGATCTTTCCGAATTAAAAGTCACAAGTCATTTCATGATTATTTAATGAATGAAACTGCAAAGGGAGCAACCAATGCTGAGTAAATTAGTATGCCAATTTAATCAATAATAAATTAATGTAATGAGCTGATTAGTGCGGTGTCAAAACTTGATTACATGATCAGATTCAATAAATCCACTGATTTCTGGGTTTGGCAAAGGCACTGTTGCTCTTTCAAGCACTAAAGAACAGAATCGGTGTTACATAAAAGTTTTCAGCTCAAAGTATGGTTTAATTGCTTTGAGAAAAGAACCAGTAAATAAATCATCAAAATTCAAGAGAAGGGTATAAGCACTAATACTAAGAAGTTATCTATAAAACAAGTTATGACCTATATAGTTCTTTGGTAGAGTTGATATACTCAGCAATAAGTGTCATTACTCTTTTCTTTATTACTAGCAGCTATAAAAGATAATTCCTGGTCAATGATGACATGTCTTCTATAATAAGGGGACTAGAAAGTAGAAACAAAGTTGGAAGAGAAAGAAGACAATAAGATTATGATTCCCGAGTCTTTTATTTCTCAGTTCAAATTTATCTTTCCCCTGTTCTAACTACCTTCAAAATCATTTCCATACCCACTCTTTGACCCTGAAACATCTGATCTTTTGGATATTCCACTTACCTTCCCTTTTCCCCTTTAATCCTAGGTTTCCTATTTCTAGCTATCTTTCAGATTTTTCATTTATGAAATAAAACATCACCAGAAAGGAAGCAAGGAAAAGAAGTGGAAGTTTCACAAGTCATTCAGCACAAACTGCAAATTAATTGTGTTATTTGGAACAACATTGCTTCCCTTACAGAACAAAACTAACCAACGTTCTAAGTCATATCCTATCTTTTCGCTAAAACAAGAACAAGTAAGAACCAATAATCTCACCTGATGCTTCATGTAATGATGCATATAGGGGGTTGCTATTTTAATAACTTTGAGGCAAAATGGACATAGCAAGTTCTTAGTGTTTTCATGGGATGTTCTAAAATGAGTTTCTACATCAGAAAATGATGATGACCTATAATTGCAAACCTACAAATAAAAAGAAGGTTTAGTTTGACTTGAAAATTTATAATATACAATTACAAAGTAACAATGATAAGTCATTGGTTTAGAAGAACATTATGTACTAATTCAGCTCTGATTCCTACACAACCAAGAATCCCATTAACACAAGCACCAAAAAATAATCTTTGAGACAAAAAACTTATCTTTCCAAGTTTAAGAATATTTCCCCAAATATAATTATATTTCCTTCTTTTTATATCTTTTTATCTATCACCACCTATCCTAACTTGAATTTTCAAGCTCTGACACCTCTTGTCCTATAAAGTTTTTTCTCTACATAAAACAGCATCCTCCTTTAGATTATAAATAGCTTCCAGGCTATTGCAATAATTTATTTTTATTTTGCTTTCCCATTCCTTCGAATTCTGGAAAAACATTAGCCCCAAAGCATTTGGTAGGGTTCTCTGTATCCTAAATCATTTCATATTTCCCTTGTATGCCTACTTTCTTCCCTATAGAGTAAGATAAGTTCATATGTTGTCTTTCTCCCATAGAGTTTTCTTTTGTCGAGTACAGAGATGGGCAAACAATCGCCTACAAGCCAATTTCAACTCTCTACTGATCCCACATAAAATGCATGAATTATGCCACAGGACTTTCTACTAATAAATTATTTATAAGAGAGATTTTAATTTAGTAATCAATTTTACCTAAATGGTTAAAAAGTAAAAAAATATATTTCATGACACATGAAAATCATATATAATTTAAATTTCAGTGTCCATAAATAAAGCTTTAGTAAAACATAGCCATGTGCATTCATTTACTTATTGCCTATGCCTGCCTTGTGCTACAATGACAGAGTTGATTAATTGCAACAGAGACTGTATGACCCTCAAAGCCTGAATATTTACTATCGGGGTCTTTACAGAAATAACTTGCTGACTTCTGGCCTAATAGGTTTAAATCTTATGATCAAAACAACAGAAAACAAACAGTAAGTACACAATAAAACATGTGTATACCTGGCAAATATATGGCATTTCACCGGGTTTATGATTGTCCTTCATATGTTGCAAAAGAATATGCTCTGTTTCAAATGATAATTCACAGATTTTGCAAATGGCTAAAAGTGGGAGAAAAGGATATTACACCATTTCAAGATATATGTATATGCACACACAAATATTAAATCATACTGTATACCTGAAATTAATGTCAACTATACCTCAACTTTTTAAAAAAAGTATCCTCTTGAGGCAGACCATTTCAAGATATATGTATATGCACACACAAATATTAAATCATATTGTATACCTGAAATTAATGTCAATTATACCTCAACTTTTTAAAAAAAGTATCCTCTTGAGGCAGACAATGATGTATATACATATGTATATACATATATATAAATCATTTTATATATCTATATCAACAACAATAATAAGAGAACTGGTGACTGCAGCAGTAAACAGTTATATAATTAACTGTGTTCTAAGCACTTTTCTTTCATTAACTCACTTAATTCCCTTAACATGATGAAGCAGGTATTTTTACTGTCCCCATTATTTAAATCTTAAGTAATTTCCCTGAAATTACATAGCTGTTTTAAGAGCAGAGCTGGGTTTTGAACCCAAGCTGTGTAGCTCCAAAATCTATGATTTTAACTATCATTATAGTTACTTTTCTTATACAAGTTTAAATAAAAGGCACCGATTTCATATTTGAAGACTATGATCAGATGCTTCTAATTTAGTCCCCCACATTAGTTACCTTAATAAATTATTTACAAGAGGAACTTTAATTTTTGTAATTAATTTTATTTAAAAGTTTATATCAGTTAAAATGTAACTTTTTCCATTTTTCCCTCAAATTCCAAAGTCTTATTTTTATTTTTCTAACAGGCTTCTTAAGGTTTTCTCAGAATATTGTCAAAATCAATAATATTCAATTCTTGAATGAAATTATAACTTACTAGAAAATTCATGGGGAGTGTGTGTACTTTCAATGTGACACTGCAGTTGAAATGGTGTGGGAAACTGACGGTAGCAGTGCTGGCAGGTGGTGTGGTTTTCCCAGCTCTCACTGCTCTGCTTCTCAAGTTCTAAATGGTGTTTCATGTGGTTCATAAACCTATAAATGATTGTCAACAGGTGCAAAAATTCAGATTTAAAAACAAAAATCTCACAAATATCTGAATCTTAAAATATAGATATATTATTCAAAATAATATATTTTGACATATAAAATCTCAAAAGCCATAAAGTCCTCTAGAAAAGAGTGCACATTAAATATCACTTTCATTAAGTGGCTAAGTAAACATCTTCTCATCTTTGTTAAAAAAAATTCATTAATGTAATTAATCTCAAACATCACTAACTTGCTCTAACAATAATTTCAGATTACTGAAATGTTTTCTTAAGATAAAACAGCAGGCTTATTCTCCATACATGAAATACTATTTATATTTTTAAATAAAATACTGAAAGGAAGGAAACCCTACCACCAAAGGCAGCTACAGAGTCATGAAAGTACTCTTTTAAGGCTATGAAGATATATACTAGACTCCAGCTGCTTAAAAGACAAATTACTGGTATTTTTACTTGTATCTTGGTTTCTAAATTCATGTAATAGCAATTTTAATGCCTACAATCACAAGAATCTTTTGTGTTATTTAATGATACTGGTTTACTGTTAGCACAGACTATTCATTTTAACTTGCAGACTGTGCCCTTTGTAGGCAATGTCCATTTTTCAGTTTTACATTCTGCCATTTCAGCTTCTCTACAATGCTTCTTATGAGCAGGAACTATGACCTTTAACAGCAGAGAATGCAATATAAATGGGAATACCTATTTAAAAGAGCTTACTGAAGCTTTTTGCTGAATTTGAAAGTAAAGTTATTCAATCAAAATAACAATTTTTAGACTGGGGCAACTATTAACAATTATTCACTTTGGGTCCCTTAAGGAAATAATCTTGAAACGAAGTGATAATGTCATCAATTTGGATAGCAATCATCATGAAGGTCATAACATTATCTCTTTTCACACCTACAGAACACAACTTCTGTTTAAAACAGGAATGGCATGCCTTGAAATACCTTTCAGTCCTCCTTTAGTTTTAACTTCAGCTCTACAAACACCTATAAAAAATCTAAGTCTTGGCTAAATATTTACATAGAGAGAAAAAGTTATGAGCCATTAAACTTTCAGCTCACAACTTTAAGCAATTTAAGTTTATCTATATAAAATAATCTCTCAACTAGCAAGCTTTCTCTGTTATTATATGAGCCCCCATCAGGAGCTCACACTACTTAAACCAATGGATGAAAATGAGGGAAACAAAACCAATCCTCTTGCAAGGATGTACACAGAATAAAATAAACCTAAGTGTCTTTTTGGTGACACTCAATGTAGAGGGAAAAAAAAGACCATGTTACAATATGCTGACAGGGCAGAGAGTACAAACCTAGATCTATCAGTTTCTCACCATTCTCTACAAACATTAATTTGCCTTTCCAGTTTCTACTGTTAAGGTAAAATATTATTTAACATATATAACTTTGTTGATTATGAAGTGTTCCATTAATGTTACATTTACTAAACAATCAGAATTTCAAAAAATGATCAATTCCTGGATGTCATCAAATGCTATTGTTTGAAATGTCTATATATTCTGATACTCTAAAATTATTTAACTAGTCTTCTAAAACAATAACAAAAAAAGAAAATTTTTCATATGCTTAATATCAAATAGGCTAATCTTAAAGGAAAAGTTAAAAAACTGTTGCTGAAATAATTTCTAATGTCATATACATAATATTTAGGTATAACAAGGAACTAAGTGAACCATATTTCTGTGTAATTTATCATATACACTAACATATTTTTTTCTTATTCATTTTACTATTAAAATGATAAGAATATGGAAATAGGTGATAGAGTTCAACTGTAATATTGTTTCAGTGTTATATCACAAAGTACAATATCCCTTGTTAAAGTTTGATAAAAGGAAGTAAATGTGAAAACTCACATAAAATATGTGAAAGAATATTTAAAACTATAAAACACTACCATAAAAAAAAGCATTAATAAATGCTATAGAAGTACATCGAAGTGTATTTCAGGGGTTTTCTATAAGCTTCATTTTGAACCCAAGAAGTCACAGGAAAACAAAATAAATTCTGGGTCCAGAAGTAACCTATTAATGTCTGAGAATGCTAATTATAAATAATTATCAAGGGTAAACATGAAAAGACATGCATATGTTTGTGCGTACACATACACATACACACCGCCCCCCTCACCTAAGGGAAGTAAACTGATGTTGCAACTTACTTTGAAATGCACACACACAAAAAAATAGGTTGAAGGAAGGATAAATAGATATATGATAAAGCCAGTACAGTAAAATGTTAAATCAAAGTGATAAGTAAACAGGTGTTCACTGTTAAATTTTTAAAATTCTGCTGAATGTTTAAAAAACTTTTATAATAAAATCGTGGAAAAACAACTTTACCTAATATAAACATAAAGCTATATAACCAATGGAAAACATCACTTCTTGTCACTTTGTTCTTGCTACTAACTCGTTTATAAGAAGACAGCTACTAGTTTACCATGTAACTCAAAGATTATAAGGTATCAGCTCCTAAAATTTAAAGCATACATGTATAAATTCTTCAAAATTCCACTGGAAATTAAATCTCTAATTTTAAAGAGGTTAAATTTCAAAATAAAGCAGACATGCTTCCTAAAACTGGTACTTCTCTAAAGATCACTTTTCCTGCAAGGTAAATGTTCTAAAAATTATAAAGATCAATAGAAAGATCTGAGCATAAGATTAGTTTGGAGGAGGTCAAACTGGACAAAACATAAAGAAGTGGTTCTTCCTGTGATGTAAAAAAAAATCCAATTCAAAAGCAACTAAAAAAAAAAT
This sequence comes from Pteropus medius, assembly GCF_902729225.1. Taxonomy (NCBI): domain Eukaryota; kingdom Metazoa; phylum Chordata; class Mammalia; order Chiroptera; family Pteropodidae; genus Pteropus; species Pteropus medius. Next base: position 19,646,484 of record NW_024342473.1, on the reverse strand, counting down.
CTCACATAAATTACTACATCACTGATAATATAGGAAAAGGAGTTAATTTTGCTTTATGTGAAATAATGTTCATCCTTTCTTATCTTAAAGAGATATAACAAGTGGATCTCACAGTCAACTCCAAAATACAGGAAAGGACAAAAGCTTTTCAATAAGAGAAGCTGCCTTTGTTCTTAGTAGAAAGTGTTTTAAAATCTAGAATGGCACAGAAAAATGCAAGATAAAGACACAACATTTATAACTGCAGCATTCCAATTCTCAAATAGAAATAAGAATAAGTATTTACATACCTAATATTATTTTTAAGAATTTTCAAGCAACTGAAGCATTTAAAGGTTGTGTGAGTCTTCTGTTCTTCCTGGACATCTCCTTCATGTTTTCCATAATAAAAGTCATTAACTAACATGATCAATTTTCCTTTCTCTGAATCAATAGTCTGATTTTTATTTGCTGTACTTAAAAATTCTGTTTTAGTCAGTCCCAAAAAGTTATTTATCATGTCTGGACAACAGTACTGAAAGAGAAAAAAAATAGAAGTCTTATTTATCCTTCGAAAAAACAGATACCAAAAAATGATTCTGTGTTTATATCTAAGGCCATATATACTATGCTTGGCAATATATCTGGAAAAATATTCACCAAAAGTTTGTGATGCATATACATAGTCTAAAAAATGCAAACAATAAACATCTATTATCTTAATAAACAAACAAAAAAAAGTTAAAAGAAAAAAACCTTAAAACCAGGACTTGGCTATTGGTCTAATAGTTTTTTCCTTGCAATTTACCTTTTCAGATGTAAATTTTTAATAATTTAAATACTTAAATTAACCAAATTAAATATCATCATTTCATATCTGTGTCAGGATAAAGCATAGAAAGGAAATATAATTTTATGTGCTGTAATGTATATGTTTATCAAGTGACACTGAATTTCATAATATCTGGTTGGAAATGGACATTGAACACAGCTAACCTGCCATTCCCCAGACTCAAGATGCTAAAAAAGGTATGGCGGAAAAAAAAGAAAGAAGTATCAGTTATTTCCTAAAAACTTTAACACTTACATCTTGACCTCCAGAATGCTTGAATATCTGAAGAGAAAATTTAGTTCCTCATGAGTAAATCTAGATGTTACTTAAACTGGTTTTAATGTGGAGTATTTTCATACATGAGCTTTTTTCCCCCAATAAGAATTAACTAATTCCTTTATTTACATAATTTTCAGTTGTAGAATCTCTCTAGGGCAGTTTTTCTCAGAGGTCAATATAAGGAAAACTCGAATTAGAAAAACCAGAAGTGCTTGTCAAAATGCCAATTCTTAAGCACACTTCAGACCAATAAACCACAATGTCTAGAGATGGGCCTCAGAAATCTACAGAAATCTACAGGTAATTCTTTTACAGCATAAACCAACTGACTTAAACTCTTCCTAAATGTGTTATTTAGTAAATTATTAGTAACATAAGAAAATTTGAAAATCTAAACACAATTTTATTCCATTTCTAAAATAACAACATCCACTTCCTGTCCTGGCACATTGAAATGTTAAACTATTAACATTTCTTTCAGTTGCACTTATTTTGTTCACTTGTCAATTTTGAAACCTATAAAGGAAAAAAACACCAAAAAATACCCCTCGCAAAATCTAAAATAGGGGTGGGGGATGAGGGGGAGGAGAATACTGAATAAATTAGTTCTCTAAGACAGTATGATCCTCTGTAATCTATCACTCAGAATAAATACAGTTAAAATAAAACCACAACAAAAGAAAATGAGAAAAATTTTTCTATGTATGTTTCCAGATTCTTCTTGAAACATAAAAAATATATAAGAGCTCAAACTCAAGAAAGTCAGACTATTTCCAAGAACTTTTACCAGGCTAAGCTCCTATAAAAAAATGATGTTTTTGACATTAAAGACAAATGTAGAAAAAGGTGGCTCAGAGGAAATCCACTAGCACTATTAGAAAAACTATTCAAAATATATGTCTTACAACAAATGATGTTATCAGTAGAATCAGTTTAACAGACAAACTCCTCTCTTTTTACTATAGTTTTACTATAGATATGATCTCAATGGGAAAAATTATAATACACAAACATGATGTAATGCAGAATAGTTTCCCTAATTAGAAATGTGGATCATCTCATATACTCAAACATTAAATCTGGCTTTCAAACTATAGAAGTTATTCTGAGTAATATTTGAGACTTGAATCTTTTCTGCAAATCTACAAAATAACCTATGTAATCTATAGTGGAGTGTGCAACGAAGTTTATATTCCTTAAAAACGTCTAATTTGGTACATCTATTGAAGTTAAAGTTACCTAAAATACCAATAACAGATAGTCAACTGCCTGTTGTTCTTCCATTTCATTTTACAGAAAAAGAATCAATTTTTAAAAATAAACATTCATTCATAGTATTCTACAAAATGGCTAAATGATAAACCACTAACAATCGAGAATGGATAATAAGGTGCACCGAATTAGATTGGGGGTTTAATAACTGAGAGGACAGCAAAGTATCCTAAAGAAAATATCTAAAAGACAAGAAAGCAACTTAAGAAATGAGAACTAGGAGGTGGTTCCATAGAGTAGCGGTTAGCATTAGCATGTCTGCTTTACACACAGAAGGTCCTGGGTTCGTGCCCCAGTGAAGGCATGGTCCATGGTCTACTGCCATGCCAGCCTGAACAAGCCCAACGTCTTATCTCGGAAGCTAAGCAGGCTCAGGCCTGGTTAGTACTGGGATGGGAGACCACCTAGGAAGACCAGGTGCTAGAGGCATAAATAATAATAAATAATAAAAAAAGAAGAAAAATGAGAACTAGGCTCAGATTTAAGATTTTATAGGAGGACAGGGTAAGTTATTGATGGCATGGCTGAGCTATGGTCCAAGATCAACTGGTCATTTTTCATTCAGCCCTACTATCCTCTTGGATCTAGCTCTTCACTATAACCCCCAGGATAGCCTTTATTTCCTGGGTTGGCCATTCTGCAATATTAAATACCATATACTGTAATTTGATAAAGAGGAGATACTATCTAAACACCATTTTTATCTTCATTCCTCCCAGCAGACAGAACATGTTCTGCTGCTTTTTAAGTATCTAAAAATTTAGGTAGGATTTTCAGAGCAAAGAAGGTGGGTGCCATTTTTAAACAGTAAAATAAAACTTCCCATATGATTGTCCTACATTAAGTCAACATTTTCCCCTTCTCTTGAGATTCACTCAAAAGCCAACAACCAAATTCTAAAGATTTTGTTTTCATTGAAACTATGAGCCAGATAAAATCCAAAGACTCCACAACATATGACAGCGCTATTCAAAGCAGCACAATCATAAAGAAGACAAGGAGTTGGAAGTAGATAGAGAAGCCAAAAGGACCCAATGGTAACAGATATTAGAAAGTATCAGCAAAAATATACATTCCAAAAGTGAAAGATACATACTGAATTGAAGTACTAAGCTATATCCTTGGTTTGCAAAAACAGGTACAAAAGCTGGGGCAAGGATAGCAGAAGTCCTTCATACCTTATTTGGTACAAAGAAACAGAAAAGATAATGCTACGTATAAAATCAGAAACTCAGGTCACACTTGGAGGAAGCCGTGTGTCCAGCAAAGAGTAAGCTAGTAAACTGTGGGATTATCCTGGTGACCTATGTTTCCCAAAAGGTGCCTTGTACAAAAAAGCTAGCCCCCAAAATCCAACATGTTCGATGTGATAAGAACTTATATCTAAAGAAAAATACTTTAAGCTAAAAAGGGGGAAAATATAAAATTCTGACAAAAACCATGGAGCAGATCCATGCAGAAAGTAATAGGCCAAAATTGTTGCCACAATTTTTAAAAAACCTAATGAAGCAATTGTGTCTATCTGAAAGATTACAAAGCAAGAAGAGATGGTAAAACAAAAAGATGACGTAAAAGATTGACAAAATTGAGGGAAAAAGTTGAGGGGAAAAAATCAAATCAGAGAGATAATGACAGATTAGAATGGAATACAGTGGTGAACAGACACTGGAAAATAATCAAAAATAAAATAAATAAAATAAAATACACAGAGCCTAGTAATGAGAAAAGCAAGCAAATTTTTTAAAAAGTTAAAAGAATTATAACAATAATAACAGATATGACAAAGGAAATCAAACAAATGCATACTGGATAACTCCCCCTGTCCCCCACCCCCAAAGTAAAGCAAAATAACTTCATGGAATAAATATTTAAAAATACAAATCAAGAACATGCTGTATGTCAGAGAAGACTGATAAAATTTTCACACCAAGCCATGTCACTGTAAAATTATCACTCTTTCCAAATAAAAAATCCTGTGGATTGTCAGGCAAAGACTTCAAATCACTTATAAATGGCAAAGTAATTCAGGCTTATCCTAAATTTCTCAATAGCAACATTCAAAACTGTAAAATAGAAGCACCACCAAAATTCTCAGATTGGGATCCAACCTACTTTAATATCTGAACAAACTGTTTTTCAAGAATGGATTACAGTCAAACTGTTCTGAATATGAAAAGACTCAAAGAATGCTGTTCTAGGCTCTTCTTGGGGAAATTACTAGAGGATGAACTTCAGCCAAACAAGAGATAACCAAAGAAACCATTACAAAAAGACTGGTGATGAATACTGAATATATTTACTGTGATAAAGGATTAAGATAAATGTGGAAATAAGGTTAAAAAATCGAATGTGAATGATATATGCCCTGACAATGGAAAAATGATACATCCGACAAATAAAAACTGGGAAAGGGTTAAAAGGACAATGAATATGAGGTAAGAAAGTTCAGAGTGCCACAAATATGTTGGCAGCACATCAAGAAATATCATTTAGAGCTAACAAATAAAGTAGTATAGGTATGAGCATTGTTAACAGTACAAAGGTAACACTCAGAAAAATAATATTGCGTAAAATCAAGTAGAAGAGGAGAAGGTAAGGATGAATGAGTTAAAAATAGAAAATTTAATGCTACTTTAAACAATTTTAATAGTAGAGAATGGCCAAAGGAATAGACTACTGGAATTACATTAACATTAAAATTATGATAAACGAGAGAACAAAAATATGACTTCCCTAAAAATCCAAACTATATAACATATAAAGCAACCACATAGTAAAAGATTTTTAAAAATAGGACAACAAAGAACTGTGACAGAACCAAGACCATATAAATCAATCAAATCAATGAATATAAATAAATTTAACTCAACTACTAAAACCAGAGTTTTTCATACAGGTTCACAAAGGAAAATACAAATTTGCTGAAAGCAAGAGGGATATTTAAAACAAGTGATTCAGAAGGGTTAAAAATAAAAGGACAAACAAAGAATATATCAGGCAAATGGAAACCATAAGAAAACAAGGGTTGTGAATCTAAAAGGCATTAAATATTAAGACAAAATAGGACATTTTATAAAAATGCTAAAGGATACATTCAAATAAAGTTATAAGAGATTCATCCATAACGCAAATAGAAAACTAAAAACATTTGTATTTATCTGTATATGCAGAAAGAAAATTGGGGAGAATACAAAATAAACTAATGATTTTCTTTGAGAGTCATACTGGTAAACAAGAGCATTAGAGACAGGAGTAAGATTTTTCACTTGTATGTCTTTGTAAACTGTTTTATTTTAAATCATATGACTTTATTATATACTCAAATAATTAAAGATAACCAAAGAATTTAGCCCTTTCTTTTTTTCTCTCCATCCAAAATGTATAACATAAAAAACATCAAAACAGTACATAGACAGGAAAATTGAAAGTACTTGTACAGGTTGATTCTCACCTAAGAACAAAGCACAAAGTACAGTTATAAGGGACCACACTTTGGGAACTGGAAGTAATGACAGACCCAATACGGTTTTGTACCTTAACAAAATGTATTTAAAATTCTAAAATAGTTCCTTTTTTTTCTACTTTTTTTGGTAAAATGTTAAATTTCAATAAAAATTTGTCATTGTCTGAAATAGTAAGAACTCTTCCTTAGTTATTTCTTTGCCATTGCACCCTTCTTCTTCCTTCTTTTCTTCATATAATCCACACTACCTTTTTTCTTCTTTTTCCCCCACTTCCTACCATTTATATGGGGCATGGAAGGAGAATACAGGTTGTCTATACAGACACAGCAGAATACTGTAATATCTACTAAAATATTCTAAGTGAAGTGTTACCTAAACCCCATATTTCATTCGTGCTTTGAAAATTTCTTAAAATATAATTTCAATAGCTTCCTATACCAATAAAAAGTTCAAATTATTTTATAACAATTACACAAACTACATTCTGGATTGAGTTAAAACAATTTTTTCATATAAAGTACTCCACCATTTGGAGTGTCTGAGTGTTCAAAAATTAAATATAAAACTCAGATTTCCATTTTCTATTGTGACATGTACATGTTAGAATGGACACAAAAATAAGGTAACTGAAGAAATTGTTAACTTATATGAAATACTAAACACATAATAAAATGCCTGTTTCCTAAGAAGTTTGAAGTATGGCACAATCTAGTAAATAAAATATTCTAATAAATTATTTGCATTTAAAATTAGAAGCATATATTATAATGTATAAAAACTTCATTTTTTAAATTTGATGATTCAGAAGAAATTTAAAAATTTTATTTGAAGATAAATCATTTTGAATATTAATTTTAACCTGTTATTTGGAAATAATACGAGAAGCATTTGCGATCTTGCTCCCTGGCATATAACTTCAGTTTGGTGCAAATAAACTCATAAAAACTCCAGGAAAAAAAAAAGAAAAGAAAAAGAAAAGAAATATCAAAATGATATTTCTTATCTAAATATCTGAACACTGAACAAACCATTATTTACTATAAATCAATCAATAATTTCAGGGATTGGCAAACCTTTTTAAAATTAAATTTTGAAAGTTTTACCTTCATGTGATTTTTCAAAGGATCCAAAAGATTGAAATGAATATTGCACTTTGGACAAGCTCTTGGAAAAGGTGTTCCATTTTTAGATTGATTTGATGAGGAAGTTATACCTAAAATAAATTCAAAACATATTCAAAATTCATCACTTTTTAACCTTAAATAACTAATAATAGTTTGTAAATTTACTATAATTTCTAAAATTTATGTATAAAAACATAATTTCTTTTTCATATGCTACATTTCCTATTTACCTTTTGATGACATTGCCTGGGGAGATGTCACTGAAAGAGATTTAACTGAAGGAAATACAGCTGAGGAATTTGCTCCAGAAACACCTTCACTGGGCTTAGGTTTTTTTGGATTAATACTGTTTACTTCAGAAGAAGGACGTTTTGATAAAAACGAACTTTCATTCACACCTACAATAATGTAAATAGTGAGAAAAGTATTTATTTTTGAACACTAAAATATCGCTTACAACTAAATAAAATACTTTGGAGCTAAATTAAAGGTAACATAATTGAACTATATCATAAAAATGACAACAAATAATGATAAAAATTGATGTTAAGTTAGGAAATGTAGAAAAACTGTATGAACATGTATTATGAACTATATATATTCAAATTTTTCATAAAATAATCTTTCTATGCAAGAAACTATTAAATGTTTACAAATAAATATGTAAACAGCTACTATGAAAGAAACTAGACCAAAATATCCCAAGCAAAAAAAAAAATTAAAGTATAGAGAATACACCAAACTAAGTTCCTACAAATGAATTACCTTTAGAAGAGTAAGTGCATTAGAGTTTGTTATAAAAAAAAGTATTCTAAAAATTTAGAGAAACCCTTTAGGAGCTTTTTAACAACTTAAAATGTTTAATGGAAAGTTAGTTCTTTTTCTTACCTAACAAAGAGGTGGTCTACTCATGGATTTAGGTTATATTATCCATTTATTCCTATGTGCAAATTTAAAACAACTACTCTTGAATAATACCTCCTTCATCGATATGAAAGGGCTCATAATAGAAGAAACTGGTACAACAGTTTTCAAATTATTTTCCCAGATATTCATGGGCTCCTTTTACAGAATATATTGGGCATGTCTGACATAGAAACTGTCCTTTCACAGATTATTTATTAGACTGTTGCATAAAATTTTGTTTGTAAAGGGATTTCATTCCTAAAAAGAGTTTTTAGTCTGAAAACCATCACCTTAAAGCAAAAGGATTTTAGTCTTATTCAGAGCATTTGCAAGACAAATGGGGATATTTAGGATATAATCAGGCCAGGCAAAAATCCTTTTTGAAAATAACATGCAACTGTATTTGGTAATAAGAATTCTAAACCTGCACATTATGTTTTAATATTCCTAACTATACATTAAAAGTAGAATTGATAAAGTAAATATATTAATAATATTCCAGGCTTTTAAGTCAGACAGGATTAAGTTGAAATCCAGGCTCTATCACTGACTACCTATGTATTCTTGGCTTACTTAACTTCTCTAAGCCTCAGTTTCTTGTTTTGTAAAACAAGAGTTATTATACCTGGTTTTACAGACCTCTTTTAAGATCAAGATAGTGTATTTAAAGTATGCAACACAACATCTGAAACACAGAAAGCATTCAATAATAAATGACAGCTATTATCACCACTAAAAAATATTTTATATCTTAATTTACTTTAGAGGAAAATAAATTATTCTAATAGATTAACCTGTCAGCTTTTTAATAAGGGGAAACATGCCAGAAAAATAAGTGCATTACACTAGTTGGCTCCTCTGTTTCGTCCTTTGAGATAACATAAAAACAATTTTTTTCTCCATCTTCAAAGTACATGATTACAATGGCTATACTATGGGTACTTGGGAAAAATATTGCGTAATCACAGTAGCATTCTTGTGAGATTCTTGGATTACTTGAAAAACCAATGAGCGCTGGTATTTTGGATTAAGCATCTTATTATATAACATAACAGGCTGGACAGTAGAACTACCTGCCTTACTGTAAGAACTACCTGCCTTACTGTAAGAACTTTTTAAACACAAGAAATAAAATTACTCTGCATTTAAGAGTTTTAAATTCTGACTATTTATCTTTGTTGTGTTTGGCTTGTTTTGTTCAACACTTAACAGCTCTATCTCTGCCAATAAAAATCCTATTCTTACTCAACATCAAGCTCAAATCTAATCTCTAAACATCTATGATGACTTGACAGTAGTCAATTAAGCATGCTACTGAACATATAGCACATATTATCATTCAAGTCCTTTAAACTCATAATGCATTTTCACATTTTATCTTATATGGTCCTCGAAATGCCCTGACTAAAGTAGAGCAAGAATTAAAATTTTATCTCCAAATGGCTGATTCCAGGTCTGAAGAATAAATGTATTCAATAAGAAAAAAAAAAATCTCCATTTTAATAATATGAGAAAACTGAAATGTAAATAAAGACTTGCTAAAGACTACAAAACTCTTAAGAGTAACAGTTAAAATTTGCATCTTCTAAATCATCCTACTTACCGCACAGGCTGAAGTCTCTCTCTCTCTGCAGTAGAAAACTTAAGAGACAGAGTAGGAGTTACTGCCCTTACTCCAAGAAGTTTCAAGAATTCTGATTTTTTCTATGAATAAAGTCCATGTGTTTTGTAAAACCAGACTTGTGACAACTATATTTTCTCCTTGTTTCTTTTGGGTCTTACCTATTTTAAAAACTAGATTTTTACAAATGTATAAGTGACACCAAAATAAGTGAATTTCAACTAAATATTATTGAAATAAACATTTTAGGCACTGATATTACTATTAAAAAACTGGAGGTGAGTTTGGTAAATTCTCCACACTGATTTGTTAGAAAATAATCTAAAAATTCTCAAAAGTCTTGTGTATCTCTATTGAGTCAAATATTTGTAATATATCAAAATTGCTAATATACAAAGCATAACTGCCTTGATTACCAGAAATCCTCAATTAGATAAAATTCTTTCATAGCACACTAATTTAATTTAGGTTAATGAAGAATTGTTATAATATACAAAGAACTTAAACTCTTCTTCAATAGGGAAATTTCATTACTCCTTCAATAAGCATTTTCTGAGTACTGACACTAAGTATATTGCAGCTATTTTAGAATAGCACTCTAATCATATTTAACTATCATATGTAACTCATATGAAATAGAAACGCACTAACCTAATTAAGAAACCAACTACGATCATACTTTTTCACGCTAGTCGACACAGAAACTAATTAATATTTCTTTTATCAGAGCATTTGGGGTATCAGAAGACTTTTGCTAACTTACAGAAATTATTTTCCAATTTTTCGGCCCATGTGTACTGCCAAGTGAGAATAATCTCAAGTTAGGCAGACTACTTAATCAACAGGAAGAAATAAAATATTATATTATTAATAAGATTTTATTTAAAATTACCCAAGAAAGGCATTTAAGATCAGCGCCGTTCCATCTTATAATATATGAAAACAACATGAAGGTATGGACTTCAAAACATCCATATGTACATTCATCAATTACTTTTTCTAATTTTTTGAAAAAGTAGTAAAACCAACCTGCTATAGAAAGTGTTGGCCCCCCTTGGTAATGTGATAATCCTGTATCCTGGGTCAAGTCAAACAGTAACTCTGAAGAATTACTAGATGCAACTCGGGATGAGTTCATTATATAACCCTGTTAAAATATTCCAAAGGAAGAATATTACATTTATTCAAGTTATAATTATTTTGTTTTATAAACTTTTATAAAATTTAAGTGTATAAAATAAGGATAACCTTTGATGACTCAATTACTAATTTTATAAAACACAAGGGTAATTATTACTATGTGCCAAGTGATCATCTATTAGATCTGAAAGTAAATTTAAGAATTGACTTATTCCAGACTAGCTAATTAAAAAGAGGGCCAAGGGCTAGTCTGATTTTTTTTCAAGGCAAAAGACACATTAAAACCATTTTAAATCAACAAGATTGATATACTTTAGAGGGCTACTAAAAATTCAGTATTCCCATCAGAGCAAATAATAGAACTAAGCAAAATTGTGGGTAAATGCAAGCAAAAAAAAAGGAAAACATACTGATATTACTACAAATTTAAAAGCTTCTATATCTCTGTAAAGACAAAATATCAAGGCACAAACTGAGAATCAATTTGCAGTATTATACATCAGGGTTAGGGATGAATATATCACATCGTATGACTTTCAGAATCATCTTTACTGGAAAAATTTATAAGCCAAGAGTCTGGGAGTCAAGAATGAGCCCCCCACTCTTTCCATTATCCCAGAGAAAGCCATGCTGAGCCAAGCAATCTCCCATCTCATAGGGCAAATATGAAAGCTGCTTGGGTGAACAAATAAGAAAGCCAGGCAGACAGGGGTTAGATTGGAAGCTGTTATAGGAATGATCTAGGCCAGCTGGAGGCCTTAGGGGTCAAGGGAAGTTTCAGCCCTTTCATAGGGTCGTCCCAGCTAGCAGAAAGATTGCAAGAAGAGACAAGCATGAGATGAATCAAAACGTGGTCAAGTATAAGGTAGTATAATTTATGTTAGCATACACATATGTTTAGTATAAGTATGAAAAGTATGGGCAATATAATTTAGGGATATATACTCATACTATCAAATATACTGACACGCACATAAAATACATTCCAATGCTATTTATAAAAGACCATCAATGTGGAGAGCAAGCTCTCAGTGACTTCTGGATCATTCTATTTATCTTAATGTATAAAAGCAAAAGTTGTAAGATTAATCATGTTTACCAATCAAAAGGAGAAAAAGTCACTTAAGAGAAAAATGGGCAAAGGACATAAAGTGAGACACTTCAAAAGCAAAATACATGTTTAATACATACAGAAAACTTTCCAACTTGCTAAAGAAATGCAAATAAAGACAATTTTTATACTACTGAATTGGCATTGTTTTAAAGATAATATCTGAAACAAAGTAACTGGCCACTCCTCTTAATAGAATCAAGGTCATGAAGACAAAGAATGAGTAACTAGAAAAACTTAAGACTATGAAGATGTAACTAACTGCAAGGTGTGATCCTGAATAAGATGCTGGGAATGAAAAATTACATTAATAGAAAAACTGGTAAAATTCAAATAAGGTCTGCAGTTTATTTAATGTTAAGTATCTGATTTTCATAAGATCTTAGCATTAGGGGAAACTGGGTTGGGGTATATGGAAGGCTCTTTATTTTTCCTGTAAGTCTAAAATTACTTTTAAAAAGTTAACATTTAAGAATTAAAAAGTAATGATAACATTCACTATTGGCAAAGTAAAGGTTATCCTGTGGTACAACTTTCCTGCATGGAAATTTTGGCAGTAGATATCAAAAGCTTTATATCCTTTGGTTCAACTACTTCACTTTAAAAGTTTATGGTTAGAAAATGAAAATATATAAAGGGGAATTATTTTTAATAGCAAAAATAATTAAAATCTCTATGGCCAACAATGGAAGAATGGTTAAATAAATGATAGACTATCATGCAACCACTAATGTCATTTTTTTAGAATAATCCAAATACATATTCCCAGTAGAATATGCAGTGAAAAAAGAGGAATACATATCTGTAAATAGTGTCCAGATTTGATACTCTATACTGTCTGCAAAGAAAAAAAAATCAAAATATGTACTCTTCTCTTTCTAAACTTTTCTCCCAAAATGCATATTATTTTAAAATAGAAACAAAAGATTTTGTTCTGTGCTTATAAACTGAGGTGTGTTTAAAAAAGGGATAATTAACTTTTAAGAATTTTGGTTTGCTACTATTCTATTGACATGGGTTTGTTAAGAAATTATGAAAACAAATAGGTGAAGCGAGTCAAAGGTACAGAATTCCACTTATAAATAAGTCATGGTGATGTAATGTACAGCTTGATGACTATAGTTAACAGTACTGTATTGCATATTTGTATTGCTAAGAGAAACCTTAAAATTTCTCATCGAAAGAAAAAAACTACATATAGTGACAAATACTAACTATACTTATTGTGGTGATCATTTTGCTATATATACAAATTTCAAATCACTATATTGTACACCTGAAACTCATATAATATTGTATGTCAATTATGTTTCAATAAAAAATCAATTAGAGAGATGAGCCTTCCTTACCACTCCCTATACAAATTGCAGATTTATGACTAAATGATTGCTTTTGCTTAAAAAAAGAAAAAAAAAGTAGTAGTTATGGAAACAGGTTTTGAAGTAACCCAAATCACTCCTAGTATTTGAGGCTACCAGAAAGATATCTGCATTTGAGCCTTAACGTGTAGTATTAAAAATCAGTAATGCCATATGACTTAATTGTAACCAAGCACAATCCTACTTCAAGATAAATATTTTCTCTAAATATATGCACTTCAAAAAATGAAAAATATTCACTTGCATTTGCCAAAATAATACTTTAACAGAAATATAAATGTAATGCTGATAAACACTTCTCTAGGAAACAACTCTGGTTAATTAAGTACCACAATTTCAGAGACCAGGTACATGTTATCCAACAATAACTGGTTAAAATAATTCTGCAATAGGAAATGTTAATGTCTTCTAAGACAGTTCAGAAATGTATCAAACACAATAGTAAGGGTAGAATAGGTGCTAGACTGGGATTCAGAAGACCTGCACATTTATTTAATTAGTACTTGGGCAAGTCATTCTGAGCTTCAAGTTATTAACCTTTCAAACTTAAATATACTTGCACTTCATGGTACATGTACGTATTAAATCAAATAGTTGTCGCAACAGTACTACCAAAGACCAAATATTATACTCCATTTTATAGAAAGGTAAACTAAGATTAGGTGTGGTTATGTAAAGTTCCCAGTACACCCCACTTTTTATTGATGGAACTGTAATTAGAAACCAGGTCTGTTTGATTAGAAAGCCTATGCCCTTAGACTATACCATACTGACTTTAAAAGTGATAATATATTCCTGCTACCTAATAGAGAACTGAAAGAGATGTTGAAGTATAGAGATATTTCATGAAAAAGTAAATACACATACACAAAAAAACATGACATAAAATGAAAAACAACAATAATTTATTAAAAGCAGTGGCTTCCAAAATTCAGAGTAAATTCCCTTAAATAGAATTCTCAATTCATTCCAGAATACACCTCTGTCATTCTTAACTTTGGCTTCACATTAGAATCACTCTGAGTTTTTTTTAATGTATTATTTCTGGACCCACCCAGAATGGCAAAATCTCACCTTTTGAAAACTCCCCAAGATTGGGAACCACCAACTGAGGTGATTTGATTTAAAAATTATGCCCATAAAAATAAAATGTTCTAATTTAGAAAGCTCTAGTTTCTAACTTTAATAACACCAAAGATACCACTGCTCACTTTATCTTTTTCTGAGTCCAATGTTGGAAAAACTTTATTCTGTCCAACTGAATGAAATATAAGTTTCTTTTTCTGGTTTTCTATCCACCAAATGCCATACAGCTTATGATAAGCATTAGAAAACCATTGCCTTAATCTGATTCCAACTAATAGCAAAGAATCTTTGTATTTTGGGTAGCTTTCCATCTTTTGAAACATTATGATATAGCCTGTGGAATGTCGGAATCCAAGATTGAGAGTCACTGGTCTGGGTAAAATCTTTAGTTTTAGAAATGAAAAAAATGAGGCTCAGAGAGGTTTTGACAATGCTTAAGAACAAAGCAAAATCAGCACTGAAGTCTCTTGCTTCAATAGAAGTTTTTTAAACTACAAGTCCAGGGTTCATATCAGTATTAATCATTATTTGAGAATGCTGAAACCACAGAAAAGGATTTGGGATTTGTTGGGGGATATGTTTGCCCGAAGACATTCTTATTCTGAATGATCTATTACATCTTCAAAATACAAGTGGGAGTTGAGTATATTTAGCCATAGATTTGAAAGGCTGTAGCCTTTTAATTTTTATGTAAATTAAAATTACCTTCTATGAAAGATACCACCTCAAAATATCAATTTTTTGTGCTAACAGGTAGATTACCTTATAGTAATATGAAATATAGGAAAAAAATAGATTACTCATACTAAAAATATCTGGATTCAATTCTGGTATTAAACTTGATTATTTGCAAGAAAATTCATCGATGCTTTGGTAGTCATTTCCTTTACTGTCAAAAATAGAGTTTAAAGAAAAATTACTATTTCTCTAAGGCCAATTTCAAATAGCTTATGATAAGAATGAAAAAAAAAAAACCAGAGTTAATTAGATTCCAACCAATAGCAAAAAATTTTTACATTTTGGGTAACTTTTTGTTGTACTGTAACTCCTTGGTTTCAGGATCCCTTTACATTAAAAATTACTAAGGACCCAAAAGAGTTTTTATTTAGGTGGATTATACCTATTGATATTTACCACATTAGAAATTAAAACAGAGAAATTTTTAAAAATGTTTATTAATTTAATTTTAAAGAACAATGATAAACCCGTTACAAATTAACATAAATAACATTTTTATGAAAAATGACTATGCTGCAAACACAAAAAATTAGTGAAAAAAGTGGCACTGTTTTACATTTCCTCAAATCTCTTTAATGTCTAGCTTAATCAAAAACCGCTGTAGTCTCATATCTGGTTCTGCTTTCAATCTTTTAGGACATGTTATTTTGGTTGAAAATATAAAGAAAATCTGGCTTTGTAAAGATATATAGTTGAAAAAGGGAGTATTTTAATAGCAACTTAGGATATCTGTAGATATACTTCTTTGATACTACACCAAAATTCAAGAGTTGGTATTTTCTTAAAGGTTTGTTTCAATGTGGAATCTTATTCTTTATCACTGAACTCTTTGTACTTTGTTACATTAAAATCTATTGGTCTATCTTACACTTTGGTGGACTTTTTATGCATGATTTTGTAACATTATATATTGGTTATTTGAAAAATGTTGATTTCTTTGAATTATGCACATCTTCCAAATGGTGACAGAGTTCACTACACAATAACAAAAAATCATATTTATTAATACCACCACCCATGACAAAAGTCTTTAAGTACTGAGAAGCTATCAAGATCATGGTGGCAGATCCAAGTTTTCCAAAACTCTAATTTTTGCGTGAAAGCTCAAATTTTATCAATCATAAGAAATATTGTCAGTTGTTTTCCTTTAAGTGATAGCTGCTCTTTGTTCAATTTTGAGAAAATGTTTGCCAAATAACCAAGATTAAATCTGATAACCCTCAAGGAATCGAATGCTGCCAATAACCAAGAGAACTTGGAATCAGATACTTCCCCAATTGAGTTTCAGATGAGACTGCAACCTCAGAGCCCACACCTTGAATGAAGCCTTGTGAGATCTTGAAACAGAGGATCCAGCTAAACCATAATCTGACTCCTAACCCACTAAAACTGTGAGATAAGAAATGTGTGTGATAACATTGATATGCAGAAATAAATAATACACCATGGTCTGTCAGTCATTCTTTCAAGTAGAAATGGTCTTCTGTTTTTTAAAAGTTGGTAGTTCAGCTCACAATTCAATCATACAAATGTTTTTCCTCAAGATAGCCATACTTCAAACACAGAAGTGCTTTATGAATATTACCCATTTTATCACACAAAATGTTTTTTAAAGACATATTCAAGAGTAGTTAAAAATATTAATAACATTTTAATACTCCATCAAAGAAATTGAGTAAAACTGTAATATTATTTATTGTGAGTGCATGGTGGTGACTAATACAGAATTACTAATATAGCTTGGTACCACTGTCTTGACTCATACTAAGGCACCAGCAGTTTACCCATCATTGCTTTTGCACCATCAGTGCAAATGTTAACATGGTGAAAAAGGCAAATAGTGTCTCTGTATCATATGACAATAGTGTTGACTCTCAAACCCCAAATCCATGGAAGAGTCTCAGGGGAACCCCAGGGGATGGAAAACTGCATTTTAATAACTGGCACAGTAAGGCAATACTTTCATTTTTTTTTAAGTATATACATTTATACACAACATATATGTATGTATGTTTGCAAACATGTATGAACTATAGTTGAGTCTGGATTAAAATCCCAAATCTATTATTTGCTGTGTGACCCTGAGTGAATTATTTAATAACCGTGAGCCTCAGTTTCCTCAATTATAAAACAGGGATAATAATAGTGCCTACTTCATAGGAACTTTTAAGAATTGAATTAGATTAATTTATGTACAGCATTTAGCACAAAGCCTAACACATATTGAGTTCAATAAATATTAACTATTACAAATAACTATTACTTTTTGTTAAAAACTTTTTGTACTAAACTATGAAGGTATGTTTCCAATAAAAAGCTATGACAGTCTCTCAACAATTTTCCCAGTTAAGATGTAAGAACACTTGGCCCAGTTTACAACCTTAAATAGTTTGGCATTATGCAATATTCATCACTGACTGTAATTTTATTCATGTTTTGATGGCACAGTTTTTAATACTGTACCTATTTAATTTAAGCATATTACCTGATTTAGGAACAGGCTGGGTAGTTAGTTCCTGCAGTTACTACTTTGGGAACTGGTTGAGTTATGATAAAGATGGTGACATTTTCTGATGCTGATTATGCTTCTATTTGATGACTACCCATGATAGTCCAGAATTTTAACTGGGTATTGTTGATATTGATAAATAATATCCAATGTATCCCTGAGCTGACTGTGTAGTTTCAGAAACACTTACAGGTTTAGACAAAGGCTGAACAATAACAGAACTATCTGAAGATCTAGATTCAGGATGAAAATTTACTGGCGAGGCAGCCACTGGATTTGATGTTGAGTTCGTGTAGTGTTGACTTGTAGGCTTGAATGCAGCAGTAATACCTGTATTTCAAAATTACACAATATATTGAATATATTTCTATATAATCAATGATATCAAAATACTTCACTTTAAAATTAAAATAGTAAAATTATACTGTACCTCGACTGAGTGCGCCATTCTTTATTCCTCTTGAATATGAGCTGGGGTTTACTCTATTCAAAATATCTATAAAAAATATTTATTTTAAAATTCATCGTTTGAATAAAATATATATATTAACAGAAATCATGAATTGAAAATAATTAGATTCCTGGAAGAAGTATATGTTATCACTGATTTAAAAATACAGTTAACATTAAACATATATATCTTTACTAATAACACAAGATTACCAGTCTAAATTGTCTCACAGAATTAGAACAACCTTTTTAATTATAACTCAAAATCCAAAAGCCAGAAGTAAAAGATGGATAAATCAGACTAAATACAAGTCAAACCCTCTACATGGCAAAGAAAAAGTCCACATAATTAGTAAAAATTTTCCAAAAATACATTCATATACAACCTACAATTTAAGTACATAACTTGAAGATGACAGGACTGTATATACTCAGGTTCCTATTACTCAAATTCAAACCCTTGTTCAAACTCCATATCCCACTCACATCCCTAAAAGCCTTGAGATGTCCTTATGAGGGATCTCACTGGTTATCTGCACCATTACACTTTTGAGTTCTGAAAAGGAAACTATCAGAGACTGCAGACTAAAATGAACTTACAGTATTCCAGAATATCTTATAACTTAAGGGGTTTCAAATCTACCTCTATACCAGAAGTCAATCTGAGCCTAATAAGATTTTCAGGACAGTTTCAAATTCCTAATTCTTGTATGCATGTGAACTCTGTGACTTCCAGTTTACTCAATAATCAAACTAACATTTGGAAGAGTAGGCATATGCCTAAAATTGTTGGTTAGAAAAAGGTAAAAGCACAAACACACACCAAACATCATTGAAATTTCCTTCTCTTCTCTCATAGTAGAAAATAACGAAATCCCAAAAAATAATTCTGTAAAGGGCCACACGAAAAGTAGGGTTGTATCCTGATAAAAGCAATGCAGTACTCTATACTTAAACACTATAGACGTCTTATAGAAGAAAAATCTGCTCCAATTACTTAACACCATTTTCATTCAGAAATTAAAGATTAAGTATGTACCTAAACCATTAAAGAACTATTGCTAAAGTACTTTTTGGTGATTGTATTTTACAAAACACAAGATTTTACCCTCCTTCTGGCAGTTCTATATAAACACTCAACCCATAATCCTTATGTTAAAATATTTTATAACCAACAATAAAATCATTTAAATTCTGCATCTTAACAGTTCAGAAAATAAACTGTACTGGGGTCAACCTCTTTTTTGACAGAATTATTTTAAAACTAATATGCACTCTTCTAGCTGAATACTATTAAATCATCTGTAATCAGTATAAATTCAAGTTGAATCTTAACTGTCATGTTTTCAATAAGAGAATTTCAATAACAATTTTGCAATATGGTAATATTCCAGTATAAAATAATCACAATGACTAGAAACAATAATTAAAGGAATATATAATTATGTTCTACTATCATCAACAAGCATCATTCAATTTATAATCAAAGTGGCACTCCACCTGAAACCTCCATGAGAGATTATCGACCTGTCACAGGAAATGGTACTGAGAATTAAATTGGTTAAGTTACTCTCCTTCTAATAAAACTGAATAAAAGTATCATTATACATTTAGGGGTAATGGAAGAAAGAACCAATTTCAGAAAATTTTAAAGTAGTTTCTTAACCACACTTTTAAGCACCGCCTTGGTAAGAAAACCTAAAATTTGTACGTTATCTCTCTGTGTTTCTCTATATTTTTGAGTAGACTTTTTAACAGATGTCATTGGTCTTTGCTTTAACATTATAACAACGTCAAATCCAATTACACTAACTGAAATCTAATAATCCGCAAAGGTATTGAGGTGTTCTGCTAGAAAGCCATTAAGATTTAAGTTTATACTAACTGCTATGGCATCCAAGTACAGTGGCTGTAGACAGTAACCTACTCTTCCATGAATATAAATGGGAGTTGCTGAAAAATGAGTGTCAGAAGCCCTTGTTGGCAAACGAGCCAGTGATTGTGCAATCATTCATTGCGTATAAATTTTGTAGCTATGTACAGATAAATAGGTTAGCTGGCTCCATGAAAATTATGATTTCCAGTATCAAAAGATCTCCAATGTGACCGGCTAATCTTAGTCCATATCTTTTTCTCAGATCTGATATTTTAACCTCTTACCTCCTTCCTCAAGTCCCCAATCATATCCCAATCGTATTTCTGAAATTTTTACTTATCTCCCACCCAATCTTTCATCCCCAACTTCTTACAGAAGAACAAGGACATAAGTACCTTTAAATTATAACACAGTTCATAACTTTTTCCATTGGAAACAATATCTGATAAAATTTGGCTTCAGTGAAAGCAAATGCTTACTTGAAATTGCTGGTTTTGAACTTGATATCTCTCCAACAAAGATTGGCTCATCATCATCATCATCCTCAACCTCTTTCACTTTCTTTTGCCATGGTTCCAACTCTTCTTCTTCACATTCCATAAAGAGTTCTGCCATTTTCGAATTATCTAATTTTCAAAAAGAAAGCAAACCTTATTTTCAAAAAGAAAAATTCATTTTTGTAACACATAGTATGATATTCAAGATCTACTTTAATAACTCCCATAGCAATTTTTAAATTGATATCTGTAGTTGGTACATGGTAGCAACAGTGAGAAACTCAGAGCTCATTCTCTAAGATAGAGATGACAGATAACTAGATAGAGAGACAAATAAACAGATATAAATAGAGAATGGTTGACTGTAGTTAATTACAATGGATAGAAAATTTGGGAACAGTCAAATTGAGTTTCAGTCATATGCCTGGAATAGGATTATACCTACAAAAAAGACTGCACCTAATCATTATCTGAAAAAAAAGTACGAACAAATGAGAGATAAACTAAAAATAAGAGGAAATTGGTGGGAGATGTACTAGAAAAAGTGAACCAAATTCAGTAAATGCCAGACACAGAGCAAAGCAGGGATGAGGTGCTAGACTAAAATAAGGGAAAAAAAATGAAGCTTATTCCATTCAGGGCAAATTAGATATTTCTCACCTGAAAATACAGACTAAAGAACATACAGTAACTATCACCACCCTAGATGTTCTGACCAAAGACAGAGCTACCAGGAAGCATTTTTCTGCTTTGCTCTTAAATACGGACAACCAATAAGTACCAGAAATTTTAGAAAAACTTCCTGTCTTTCAGACCAAAATCAATAAAACAGAAAAAGAATCCTAAGGAAAAGCGGTGATACAGAGAGCAGGAAAAAAAAGAAAAGAAAATACAATTAGCATCTTTACAGCTATTATAAGAGAAGAAAAAAAATGTTATTAAAATACTCAGAAAACAAAAAAATAGGATTAAAAATATGATAGCAAAAATTTTTCAACTCAGGTTTTAAAAAATTGAAAATGTCTCTAGAGCTGGAATTGAGAGGAAAAAAACAGGGAACCATGCATACACACCACACTAAATAGATACAAGGTTAGAAAAGTAATTTCAAAGGTACAACATTCACCTAATAAAATTAACAGAAGGAGAACAGAGAAAAAGTAGGGGTAAGGAATCAAAGAAATAATGCAAGAAAATTTCCTGGATCAGAAGACATAAACCTCTGTGTTAAAAGGTCCCACTAAATACCCAGATCAATGATCAAGACAAATTTATATCAAGATATAACATCATGAAATTTCAGAACAAAAGAGTAAAGAGAATATTCTCAGATCTGCGAGGGTGGGGGGCATAAATAGGTCACACATAAAATATCAATAAGAATAAGAACAGTAGCTAGAAGACAGTAGAATAATACTTTAAAAATTCTTACCAAAATTATTTTTCAGTCTAGAATTCTACACCCAAACTTTTCGTCAGGTGTGACAGTAAAAACTAGCAAGATCACACAAGATAGCCAATGCAGCCTTTCTCAGGAAGCTAGTATAGAATCCAGCAAAACATGAGTCTTAATCAAAAAGAAGAAAACACAGAGATGTAGGAAACATGGCATTCAACACAAAGTTCCAGGACAAGAGAAGTTCAATAGGCCGAGAACCACTAGTCCAGGCTAGATCAAGAGAAGTGTACTTCAGAAGGAATGTCTCTGAGAGACCAAAGAAAAAAATGATTAAAATGTAAACTTTACAATTACCTACCTGTCAAGTTTTACTGTGTAAAAAAATTGAATTGAGAAACTAATGAAGAGTATGGGAAGACTTGAGTACAAATTTTTAAAAACTTAGCGAATGAAAGTATAAATTACTGGATAAACCAAAAGAAAGGGGAAAAAAAGAAAGATCTGCATCCCCCATATGCTAGTCTCTGTATAACAGCATATTAATAGCATTACTACACTCATCAGTGAACGTTATTTATTATGGTCATAATGAAAACATCAAATATGGATTTAGTCAAAAATTGAGATATTGTATTAGGAATAAGTTGAAGGGGTAGCTGTAAGAAAGCAAAAATCAATATTAGAAATGGTTAAAACATTACGCAACAGACAGCACACATACATATGTACATAGGCATACAAGCACTGTTCAAGAAACTGTGGTTAAGCCATTTCTAGCCTTTTCAGATTGTTTGACTTTTAAAACTATGTGCACATATTTCTGTAAGCTGAGAAAAAAGAAGAATGAGGAAGAGGAAGGGAAGGAAGACATTACTGAGGGCCTAAACTAAATAGCAACAAATGGATACAAGTGGTACTAAACTAGATAAATGAAATAAGACATAAAAGACTACAGTGCTTTGGGGATGGCTACAAAGGAAATACTTTGCCAAATTAGGTGCAAATCTTCTACAAATTTTTTTAAAAATTTTCCCTTCTATAAAACTATATAACAAATCATTTCTTGATCTAACATTATTTAAATGTTTAGTAGTCCACCTACTAAAAAACTGTTATCTTCCCAAATGTCATGAACAGAATGAACTGATTCCTTTCTTTTCTAAACTATACTGCTTTACTAATTATATATGAGTTCTTTAAGTCAGATGTTTAAAAATATCATCATATGTCCAAGGCCAAACTGAGCATCTTGAGAGTATATTTCCCTTTACACTTCAGATAGGCAGGAGGCACACAGTATATAATAATCTATGGAGTAGGAACTAAATAAGCAAAGTCAGGCAATACCTAATTTTTAAAAGAATTAGAAAACTTCATTGTACACCCGTCCCTTAATTTACGTGGATCATCTGCTACACGCGTTTTTATGTGGAAGAAAACTGTGTAAAAAGAGTCCACCACTATGAAAAAGATACTAAAGAAATAGGTCAATTTAAGTCATAAAAATATTTATTTCACATATTTTCACCAAAAAATGCTAATGAAAATTCAGAATAACCAAAATAAATTTTATTTGCTGTCAGTGTCTGTGCTGTAATCTAAAGCAATCGACCTTCTCTTTTTAACTGGCACAAAGTCACTATCTTCATCACTCAAAATATTTGGAAGTACATACTCACATTGCTTGCTATATGTAATACTTTATGTGGCATCAATTCCAGGTTTTCAATTTTCTCAAAAATTTTTTACAAGTATATGTCCCCTTTAAAATTGTTATAAGTAAAAACAGCTCATGTATAATATTGGTTACTTATGTTTACTTACACTGAGTTAAGACGTGTTATCTTTAAGCGTTAGCGATGTAATCACAAAGCAATATGCATGTGTTACTAGTATCTTTAATTGAATTATGTTGCAACTGGTGTGTTGTGTCAATCTTACAGCTATCAATTAGTGAGTTAACATTTTGTTAAATTAGTTTCAACAGTTACTGACCGCAGCACAACAATCAACTTTCAAATGCTGCAGTGATAATTGTATATTAATATTATTTCTTTGTACACTGCTGAGTTAAGCTATTGTTCTTCAGAAAGAGTAATCGCCAATAATGGAAATGAAAAAAAAAACAGTGTAAAATGAGACCATGTAAATGGAAACCAGGAATAAAAAAATCCACATAAATGGGGGGCGGGGGAGAATATTTACTACGTATATAAAAAAAAAAAATACCGCATAAATCAAAGGATTGGGTGTGTACTGATAAAAAAAAGGTATCACTTATTTCCGGTTGGTATATGTTACCGGGCTCAACTGTGTTTCTCAAAAATTCACGTGCTGAAGTTTTCAATGCCAGTAGCTCACTATATTTGGAGACAGGGACTTTAAAGAGGTAATAAGTTAAAAAGAGGTTACAACAGTGAGCATTAATCCAATATGAATGGTGTCTTTAAAAGGAGATCAGGACACAGATATCTGCATGGAGGTAAGACCAACTGAAGACATAGGAAGCAGATGGCCATCTATATGAAGAGAAGCCTGGAACAGATCTTTCCCTCACGGCCCTCAACAGGAACCAACCCTACCAACACCTTGATCTTTTAGTCTCTAGAATTGTAAGAAAATAAATTTCTGTTGTTTAAGCTATCCAGTCTTTAGTACTCTGTTATGGCAGCCCTAGCAAGCTGATGCAGAAGACAAAGGTCTTCCTCATTCTTTTAACAGGGCACTGCCATTATCAATACAGTAGTCCTCTTTTATCCATGGAGGATACATTCCAAGACCCCCAGTGGATACCAAACTCTATGTATACTTTGTTTTTTCCTATACATACATACACACCTATGATGAAGCTTAATTTATAAATTAGGCACAGTAAGAGATTAACAGTAACTAATAATAAAATAGAACAATTATAACAATATATTACAGTAAAAGTTATGTGAATGTAGTCTTTCTCAAAATATCAGATGCTACTGTACTCACCCTTCTTACAATGATGTGAGTTGATACAATGCCTACGTGATGAGATAAAGTGAGGTGAATGATAGGCATTGTGACATAATGTCAGGCTACTATAAGGGGATGTGAACACAAGCACTGAGACACCTCAACAGTTGTTTTGACTACTGAGACAGCTACTTAAGTGACTTGACTAAAGGACAGGTTATATTATGCAGCATGGACACACTGGACAAAAGGATGATTCTCATACAGGGCAAGATGGAGCTGGACAGCAAGATTTCATCAAGTTACTCAAAAGGTACACAATTTAAAAATAATGAATTGTTTATTTCCGGAACTTTCTATTTAACATTTTCAGACCATGGTTGACTACAGGTAACTGAAACCACAGAAAGTCAAACCTCGGATAAGGAGGGCCTACTGTATGTCCAGTATATACCATTGGAAAAAAATTTTAAAGATATATAATAGCTTTATGATTTTTTTTAGAAATATTTTGTCTATGCATAGAAGAAACATATGTGATTATGTATACCAAACTGATAATTAATAGTAGTTATCATTGGGAGTAGGGAGAAAATATTTCATTTCTACTTTACTCATCTCTTAATTTGTTTTTATGTGAGCATTTGTTACTTTAACAATTTGAAGTGTTTTTATCTTTAACGCATTTCCCATTTAGAAAAAAAAGTGCAGCTCTCTGCCAATGTTAATTTAATTTTACATAAACACTCTTTGAGGCTGAAGCAAATCTAACCGGTTTTTAATGTGAAGATAAAATATAAAAACCATTCTTGGAGTTATTTCTAAACAGAACTTGTCTCTCATCCTAATGTAACAAATGTATACATAAATCAAATTCATCAAATGACTTTTTGGCTAACAACTGTTCGAGAACGATGTTAACATCACACATAGGAATGCTACATTTTCTAGGATTTGACATTTTCAGCGATCAAGAATTACTACATTTTGTAAATGGAAATACCACTACTAAAAACAGAATGCTGTAAATAGAATAATGTCATTTGTTTCCAAAAACTATTGACATACTAGAGTGATGCAAAAGTAATAATGAAGGCAAGATATTTTGTGGCAAATTTCAGGGGTAAGGCCAGGACTGTAATCTGCGAGTTATCTCAGGGTAAACACTGCAGCCACAAGCGCAACCAATGAGTATTCTTGGGGCAAACAGGAAATGGGTTCAGAAAATGTGCCTAGCTCTCCTCTTTTCTCCTGAAGCAAAGTTATCATTACATAAAGCCAGGTATACTAGTATTAGTCCTGGCAGCAACACTTACTTTTTGGCTGAAAAAGGATGTCATCCATCAAGTTGCGGAGTTGACTTTCTGTAAATTGCCACCTAAGTACTGGTACATTATATCTATAAATTTTATGACTCACTTTATGTAATGCCGAATATTGAAACAGGAAACTTAAAATTCAGAAACTGTTGGATCTAATTTTGATCTTCAAACTCACCATGTGATTCAGACAATACAGCAACTTATATCTCAGTTTTCCTTCCTATAAAAATTCCTAGTATTAAAGTGAATTTCTTTAAATTAAATGTATACATATTTCATCTTTTTTTCCTATAAAAAGCTCAATTTTTAAGTTTGATATGTTTGACATATACATATTTTACATAACTGGTTCATTCTTGAATGAACACAAATTTAGTAAGCAAAATGGTGATTCTAGTAAGCACTTACTACTTGAATAAGTCTAAATTATTAAATTATAAATTGTTTAAAAGCATCCTTTTGTAAAAATGACTAGTAACCTCATAATGTATTGTTTAAGTAAGCTAATTTTCAAATGCTAAGTGACATTAATCTTTACTGTTACCTATTCTTCATATTTCAGATATAAATAAAATTATCTTCATAAGAAAACAATTAGAATACATTTTAATTTATATTTTTCTGATTTTTTTCAATGAACTTAAAAGGAAAAGAAAATTAGTTGGATATATTTTGTCAGATTTATTCATTCAAAAATACTACTCATTGACTTCTGTATGCAAGGTAATGTACTAAGTTCTAGAGAAAAATCAAAGATGAACAAGTTATAGTCCTTGCCTTCAGAAAGTATAGTATATAATTCCTTGGGCTGAAAAACAAATGCTATTAGAATAAACATTATTAAACAACACATTTGAATTGCTTTAAAACAAGAATTTGTTTTCTGGATTCCTACACACACACAACTGCATAAATTTTACAGAATATACAAATTTTTGTAAATCTGTTTTAGTTATAAAGCAAAAAAGTTCAAAAATTAGATGGCAGAAACTTAAAATATTGAGATACACAGTTAATTCAGCCTTCACATTCCTCTTTATCCTCAGGCTGACAAAAACAAGATTTCCTGCTTTTCAATTTCTAATGTATTTGGTCTGAACTGAAATAGTCCATAGAACTGAAAAAATATTATTTTTAACTTCATAAGTAATTGCTACAGATGTTTGAACTACAAGAGACTCTAGTGACTCTTGTGTTTAAATTCACCAAGTTTTGAGGTCTAGCTATTTAGATCTCTTTAGCTCAATTATTTGCAGCTTGTTTCTAAACTAAAATCAATGTTATATAAATATATATGTGTATATATATATATATGTGTGTGTATATATATATATGTGTGTGTGTATATATATATATATGTGTATATATATATATATGTCAGGTAGATAAATATGTCACAATTCTTGCTCAGCATTAAGGACCTACTACAAAGAACCACAATTTCCCAGCCTATGAGACTCATTATACAAAATTTTTGTTAAATGATCATATAAATGTCTTGGCAAAACTCTAAAATTAATATTCGATTTACAAATAAATGACCTGTCTATATGAACAAGCTATCTGCTGCCTGTGACTATACAGGTAACTTTAAGATAACCTACTTCAAAAGCCTTAGGACCATAATAGCTAGGGACCTAAATTCGTAACATTTGCCAACATACTAAAAAGTTGGAAATCTTCATATGCAACTAGAACCATTAATTTCAGCCTATAGCTACTTAATGTTCAAAACCACAAATTTTAATGTTAATTTCTTTATAAAATTTCATATTTAAATACCTGAATTTTATCACATTTTAGTTGTGGGTCTCTCCTTCAATTATATATGGGTTTATTGCTTCCAAAGTAGGTTTCTGTTTGTGTGACTTGTCTTACAATGCCAAAGTAGATATCATCGTTCTCTGCTTTTTGAATCATGTTACAATTAATTTCCATGACGAAATCAATAAGTGATAGATACTAAGGTGATAGAGTTTTAAAAATGACTCTCCTTCAAAGACTGTGTGTTAAGATAATGAACATTAAATTAAAATTAATTTTTTAGTGTCTCCTTGAGATAGTTGGAAATTCTTCAACTCACAAAACCAGAGTTGGAAATATTACATTGTTACTCATAGTTAAGAACCCACTTTGAATCCTTAAAGCTCGATTCACTTGGGATTGGAATTCTAAAATTAAAGACCTCCTTTTCAATATGCCACTAGTGACAAAGACTAAAGAATTATTTATAAAATGAAATAGAACATAAACCAAAGCTTTAATGTTAGAGGAATGATATGAATGCCTGATCTCTTGGAAAATTTGTGAGAGGAAAAAGTAACAGATCAAACTTTTCTGAACAATATTTCAGCGACCCTGTGTCATCCAAATCATACTGCAGGAAAAAAAAAAATCTTCTAAGTATATAAGCAACACTGTTGAAGTTTGTTAATGTTTCTTACAGCTCATGTTAATCTTAGAGTAAATTTATAAGTTAGTTGAACTTTATTTTTGTTATACTTATTTTGAATATAAATTTTTACTATTTAAAATGATTATATTTATTTGTTTTATATTTTCCTTTTTATGTTAAGTTAATCATATTTGGTTTTGGTGTTGCTAACTTCTTGGTTAGGAGTGCAACTTCCAATTAAAACATTGTTTTTATGATGAGAAAGAAAGATTAATTTTATATAGTGGTTTATTGGATTATTTTATTGAATAACTAACTTTTGGAGTCTGGGAAGATGGAGAACTTACCACTTACCATATTCCTCACATATACTTTTGTATTCTACTTATAGCCAACTCATTTTTAAAAAGGATTTTTTTAGAAATTAAAATACAAGATGTATGTAAAATGAAAGTGTTTTTTTTAATGAAAATCCTATAAGACACTTTATCCAAATGTTAATTTTTATATGTTGGTATTTTTGAATTACATACTTATTTCGCTCTATGAGATTAGTAGTATGTAATTTAACCATGTTGATAAATTGTAGGTATGTGTGTTGTGTTTATATGAGAGTTTAAAGTTATATATTATGTGTTTTATCTAGTTTATAAAAGCTTTTTTAAAAAATGATGAAAAGGATGTGGTTCCATAGTGCAGCGCTTAGCACGTCTGCTTTATACCAGGTCCTGGGTTCGCACCCCAGTGGAGCCATGGCCTATGGTCTACGGCCATGCCACTCTGAACAAGCCCAATGTCTGATCTCAGAAGCTAAGCAGGTTCAAGCCTGGTTAGTACTTGGATGGGAGACCACCTAGGAAGACCAGGTGCTGTAGGCATAAATAATAATACGTAATAAAAAAAAATAAAAATAAAAAAATGATGAAAATGTGGCAGCATTGCTTTTACAGCCACATTCCAGAAGGCTTATAAAGCTAAAATTTCATCATGAGAAATACTACTGAAATGAAGATCTTATATCATCTTATATAACAAAGTGATTTCTAAATGCTCAGCTGATAGCTTGTAAATTCCATTATAATGAAATTGTGATCTGCTCTTTAAAATGAGATTTAGCCAGGAGTTAAAAATGGTTAAGATTTATTGAGTGATTTCTGTGTGCCAGGCACTGAGCTATGTGCTTCATGTGTATTATCTCATTTATCTTCATTATAACTCTGTGATATACTATATACAGAGATAGAGAAAGGGATGGAAGGAGAAGAGAGAGAGAGAAATGCAAGGCACAGAGATTAACTTGCCCAAGGTCACACAGCTAATATGTGGTTGAGTCAGAAACTGAATTTGGCATTCATTCTTTACCAGTTTTTAATGTTTATGGTTAATAAATGTTTACAGTATATAGTGTACAGTAAAGTATAAAGTACAGTGCTGAATTAAACTTTAAAGATGTTGAACTAAGAGCTTAGACCCAGAATTGCAAGGTGACTTGACTGAAAGCTGTGGCAGTGCTGGAGCTATGACTTGGTTCTTCTGGCTTCTAGCCTAGTGCTCTTCTTTTATGTGCAGACTCTATAGTTGTGGTTTGTGAAATTGCTTAATCTTTTCCCTTATTGGATAGTAAATAGATCTATATCTAGTATGCTACGTGTATGCTACGTACACTATAGCATAGGTGTACTATGTGCTAGGTCAAATGCATTGCCTTTATTGTTTAACACAGCGACACTGCATCAGTTGATACCTATCAATGGGTAAAAGTAAATTTTCAAACAATTAAAAATTCAGACCCACATTTCCATTTTTTAAAATTTTTTATAGAAAAAATTATTTAAGATATAGTTTAATGTTAGATACATAAAAGCTGAAACAAAAAATAATAAAATAGGAATTATAATTAATTATGTTAGCAATCTCCAAAAGTGAATGACCATCTTTGATAAGTAAGTCGCTTGGAATTAATTTTTTTTCTCTGTAGAAACAGGTGTACAAACATGGGCAGGCAT
This sequence comes from Pteropus medius, assembly GCF_902729225.1. Taxonomy (NCBI): domain Eukaryota; kingdom Metazoa; phylum Chordata; class Mammalia; order Chiroptera; family Pteropodidae; genus Pteropus; species Pteropus medius. The sequence continues at coordinate 19,616,153 of NW_024342473.1, read as the reverse complement.
GAAATTTCTACCTGAGTCAGTAGCTGAAGTAGAGTGTTCTCTTTTCCTGGCTATTTTGGAGCCAAGTCTGAGCTGCAGAAGCCAGAGATCTTTTGAAGCTTTGAGATTCCCACTTCATATCTTTGCTGGATATTCCATTTCAAATATCAACTGATGTAATTCTTCATAGAATTCTATACCTTACCACCAAAAGTCTGAAGTGGTTACTTTTGAGGGGTTTTTATGGTGATAGCATACTCCAGTGGCTGAGATGCTAAAGGAATCCATGAAAGCATTTATTAATTAAAAACAAGAATTAAATATGGCAATGATTCTTTACACCAGTGTTGTTCAGTAGAAATATTCTGTATGTCCAATACAGTAGCTACCAGCCATGTGTGGCTTTGAGCATTTGAAATGTCACTCGTGAAACTGAATTTTAAATTTCATTTAATTTTTAATTACTTTAAACATAAATAGTCACAGACATATTCTTGAAAAGAACACACTCTAACTACACAAAATGCACAATGAGAAACATCAGATCACTAGCAGCTAAAATACTAGACAGAATATTGAGGGATTGTAGAAACTTTAGAAGTTATCAAATCTCACTTAATTTCTGAAAGAATCTAATTTTTCAAGTAGAATACTGTCTTCTGAAAATGGTCACTCCAAGAAAAGTAGAAAGAGACCTAAAAAAAGGGAGAATATGGATATACTTAGTTTTATTTTTTAAATAAACCAAAAACTTCAAATGCTGTATTTTAAAAAAAGATTATACATTCAGGAATCTTAACAGGCAAACGGAAAAAGGGAAGGGTTGGGACTCAGTCTAGAAAAAAGTGGCCTACAAATCAGCTCAGAACTAGGATTAAAAAAAATTCAGGTCCTAAAAGGGGCTGCCCTAGCTATTTCCAAGAACAAGGCTCAAAGAGCAATTAGCCTAGATTCTCCTGTCCACCTCCTAACTTAAAGAAAAAAACTTCATTTTCTGAAGGTAGGTAATCAAAGAATTACCACTTTAATTCTCAAAATAAGGAGAAATCCAGATCGATTCCTTAAAACCTACAGGGGATCAGAATATGCCACCTCAAATCTATCACTTTGGCATAAGCACTGCTTTGAGCTGAAGACAAATAAGAAACAGAAAACACAGAAAGAGCTCTCTGCCCTCTACCTATCTGTCTAAAAGCAGGACAAAATTGTCCTATTATGAAGGTTTTCCCCCGTCGCCTCTCCCATACCAAAAGGAAAAATTACCATTATTATTGGAGACAGAAAGTCGACACCAAGTTGGGTCTACACAAACAAATCTTACTAAAATAACTCTTATCTTTTATTAGTTTCCTCTATATATTTATCCACCATCCTTCAACTTATCACTCCTAGGAGACTAAATTCCTTTTCCTTTGTCCTGCCACTTCACAAATTTATCATCCTTTGTTAAAATGGTAAACATAAGCCCCCGTCAGTGTCTGAACACCTCTTTGTGTCTTCATTTCCTTTCTATAAAGACCACTATGAACATAAAAGTTAAAATACTAACATCAAATAAAATTTGTGTACCTCTTCTCCTGTTACCCGTTTTTTAAGTTTAATTTGCAGGTCCCAGGCATTTAATCTAAGAGGATAAAGGAAATTTTTTCCTCTATTACAAAACAATTCCCAAGTTAGTAAGCTCAGTCAGATTTTCTAATGACAATATACTTCGTAATAAAAACAATTGAAACTTTAAAAAATAATACTTAATCATTTTCTATCTAACACAAGGCACAATCCTCAACACTACACAGAATATGAAAAAGTTCCTACCTCAAGAAACTATCTAGTAGGGAGATTATGATAAATACATAAGTATTATACAAAACAAGGAATGGGAGCTATAAAAAAAATTAAAACTGCTATAGCAGAAGTTCTTGATAAGATATTGGGGGAACCATAGAAATAAGAAATGTGCAAAATTTTGTGAACACTTGTACACTTTCAGGGAGCATCAAATTCTCATAAGGGTCTATGAATCAAAAATGCTAAGAATTTCTAGGTTCGGGGATTGAAAAAAAAATCACATCTAGCTGAGGAATCTGGAAATGCCTCCACATGGAAGAAACATTCATATTAATCCTTAAAGGAAAGATGTTTTTGTTACTGTTTTTTTAAGTAAAAATAAATGTTCACTGAAAATGATTCAAACATACAAAAGTAAATGAGGTAAAAAGTATGAATCCTTATTCCCTCCCCTGCCCTATCCCCAGTCATGCTCATGAGAGTTCGGTGTGTGATGCAATGGATAATAACAGTGACGGAAGATAGCTAAGGTTATAGTTCAGTGGTAAAAAGGGCATTCATATGCCTTACATGTGTTAACGAAGGGCAATATTCATAGCAACAATTTAGACAAACACCATACTATGTGTAGATTAAATTTATAAATGAATATATAGTATAATGTATGTTAAATAACAAACAAGGCTTTCAAAGATTTCAAAAAGCTAGAATGAATGGTAAAATCTAGAATTTTGTATTTGCTCAAAAAACAGCATGTGCAAAAGATCTATGGCATAGCAAATATAAGAGACTGCAAAGAAACCAGTGTGAATGGAGAAAAGAAGCATGGAGGTATATGGTAGTGTGTAAGACAGGAATCAAACAATGCAGGACCTTAAAGACTATGTTTAGGAATTCTGTCCTTATCCCAAGAGTAATGGAAACCCACTGAGGGAATTTTAAGCAGGAACTGATATGATCAGATTTGTGATAGTTTCAAAATAACAGAATTTGAATCTAAAATCAAAGAGATGGTGGTTTTATACAATCTGTTCTAATTCAAGTCCTACTTAGAATACTGTGATTATGATTCTTTGGACTGTAAGTAACAGAAAAACTCTACTCAAAGGGGCTATGCAACAGAGAATTTATTGGCTCATTTAGAGAGCTAGCTACCGGCACAATTCAAACAATGGTATTTAAAACTGGATTTTCTCTCTCCATGCCCTGGCTTTGCTTCCCCTATGCTGATTCTGTCCTCAGAAAGGGTCTCCTATTGTGAATGATAGTAACAGTTCTAATCTAACGCCTTCCAAATTTTAAGTTCCAGGCAATAATAAGAGGACCAGCTTTGACCGAAATTGATTGGCTTTGCTAAAGTCATATGCCCTTCCCTAAGCCGATCACTACTGCTAAGAATCTGTGATAGGTTTAGTCCTAGATCACATGATACCAGAGGTAGAGACCCAACCACAAACAAAACAAAACAAAACAAAACAAAACAAAACAAAACAAAAAATCCACTATTAAAAACTAGAGGAGGGGGATAGTTCCTCAAAGGAAAATCAAAACATGTTACCAATGTTAAGAGTGAATGGATATTGGGTAGCAAAAACAACAGATGTCCACTACAAGAAATTAGAATTAGAGCTCTGTCTAGGTCAAAGGACTAAATATAAATAACTTCGGAAACATGAAGCTGTGGGACAAGAGTGGTAGAAGTAAAAGCTGTTTAGATATTTTAAAGTTTGTCATAAGAAAAAAAGAAAGAGGGTGACTTGTTCTTTGTAGATCAAGTGACAACAATAACAATATTTATTTATTTTGAATAAATGAGAGAACTTCATTCTTAGTATTGAGCTTCAACTGCTTAATTCATTATACACTGCTATACGTTATAAATTATAATTATAATAACAATTTATTGCTACCATTAGGTAATATTAATTAAATGCATATACGATTTCATCTCATCCTCAAAAAAAATCTATGAAATTGACCCTATAATTATGCTTACTTTACAGATGTGGAAACCGAATCATACAAGTTAAGTACACAAACTAAGTAACACAATTAAGTGGTAGAGAAAAAAATTCAAACCCAGGCACTTCAAACGTCAGAGATTTCAGCTACACACTATTTGCCTCTACCAAGAATAAGACTAAAATTACAGGGAAGCAGATTTCATCCTAATATAAGAACGAAACAATTAGCAGTTAAAATATCAGCAAATGAAATGAACTCAAGATATAAGATTGCCAAAAAACAAAACAAAACAAAACAAAAAAAAAACAAGCATTATGTAATTGAAAATGGTCACTTTCAAGATCCCCAAGGATCTTTCCAAGCCTAATATTATAAACATATCCACCCAACACAAGCATGTGAATTTCTGCCTAGAGTGAAAGGAGAATTTTTATTATTTTATTAACAAAAGAAAAACTGCCCTAATTGAAAATGTTGAATTATAAAACTTCATTTTGTAATTATCAATAAAACATTTTGGTATACTCAAATATTTTCTAGAAACTTTCAAGTACAAAAAAATGAACAAAGCAGTTGGGTTGAAACTCAACACCAAGGATGAAATTCATGTTTATTCAAAGCAGATAAATTCCTGAAGAAAAATAGGTGATAATTTTAAATAAAGAATAAAAGCTGCATTTTAATAAATAAATCTGTTTGATGGTTTAACTCAGAACTCCCAATGTTAGCAAGATCTATAAAAATTTTAAAGATAATGTTAATAAGCAGAAAGCCTTTGCAGATAGATACTTCTTGTGTCACCTTTCTTTCTGTAAACTACTGGTAGGTTAACTTAATACACAAGAACCCAGATAATTTTTTAAAGTCTTCTGTATTAATTATACTTCAAAATGACAGAGTAAGGTGACCAGAATACATGTTTTATATTTGTTACCAATTATAATATCTGTATTATGAAAGATGTAACAGTTTATCAGTTGTCACTGTTGTTTCCTTGTAACAAGATATGGAATAAAATGTAGCAGAATAATCTCCATATAAAAATAAAAGCCTGGGCTTCAGTAGACTGCATAAGACTACAAATCAGTCTAAATCGAAATAGTCATGAAAAGTATCTACATAAAAGGAATCCTTCTTCAAAACAGGGTATAGGGAATCTCTCTTTGCACCACCTTCCACTTCAAGTAAAATCCCCTGCTGATCTTGATCCAAGCTGCAGACAATTTGCTCTGGATACCACTGTCAGTCAAAACTAAGCTGAATGCAGCAGGCACAGCTACATTTTCTTCTGCACAGTATTCCATTGAAGGTATCCATCTGAAGATCTCAACAACCCTCATAATTAAATTACCCTTTCACTTTCCTTATCTATTTTAACCCGATTTCTTGAAATATTCTTAGTAATTTTCTGTATGCCAACAGACTGGTTTTCTATCCACCTCCTCCTCCTCTTAACTTCACAGATTCTCCATATTCTCTTCCTCCTTAGATAATGTAAAATCAGGTTTCCCATAAAGTTTAGGCCTCGGCCCTATACAAATTGTTCTCTAAAAGACAGATCTAACAAATTCTACAGTTTCAGTTATCAGTTCTCACTAGTAGTCTATAAAATCATAAAATATTAAACTCCAACAATGACTTCTCTTTTAATTGCTGAAAACTGCTATATGGATAACTTAAACTCATGTCAAATTCAGTATTTCCAAAAAGTGAAAACAACTTCCCCACAAAAATTAGTTCTCCAGCATTATTTATAATAGCCTAAATGTGGAAACAAGCCAAATGTTCATCTACTGATGAATGGAGAAACAAAATGTGGCCTATCCATATAATGAAATATTATTCAGCAATTTTTAAAAACTGAAGTACTGATGAACTGATGAACTGAAGTACATGGATGAACTTTGAAAACACTTTGTTAAGTGAAAGAAGTCAACCACATATTGTATGATTCCATTATAGCAAATGTCTGAAATAGGCAAATCCAGAGACAGAAAGCAGATCAGTAGTTGCCAGAGGCTGGGGAAAGGAGAGAATAGGGAGAGACTGCTTAATGAGTAATGGGTTTCCTTTTGAAGAGTTGAAAATAATCTGAGATTAGGTAAGTGTTGATGGTTGCCCAACATTGTGAATGTATTAAATGCCACTGAATTTACACTTAAAAATGGTTAAAGCAGTGAATTTCATATTAACCTTACTTCAATTTATAAAATTAGTTCTACCTTTGCACTTCTCTTTTCCTACAAATGAAAACTGTCATTCTTCTGATCCTGTGTCTTTTGAGTATTTTTCAATGTCACTCTCTTTTATTCATCATATCTTATCAATTCCCCAGTCTTATAGAGTATTCTTTCAAAATATTTCCCACAACCACCCTTGCCTTTCCATTTACGAAGTACTTGTTCAGGCCCTTACCTCACACCTAAATAGCAGTAACAAGATTTACTTTATAAGATTCACATTATACCTAGTCTTTACACATCTGGATCTGCTTTCATCTATTCAATACATAACCACCAAATCAGCAATTTCCTAAAACAATGCTTTCACTGAATCTCTTATCAATTCCAAACTCTTCAGTAACTCCCCACCAATCTATGCATTGCTGGGTTATCCTAGGGCTAAAAGTTTCCAGAATGCAGTGAGGTAAAGAGTTGGCCAAATGCTCTAGGAGCTGGTGCTTCCACCAGTGGCTGGTGCTGCCAGGCTGCAAGACTAGTCCTGTGCTATGTAGCCCAACAGAGAGAACATACATAACCACAAAATGGAAAGACTGAGAGGTTTAAATGTGGGAATATCAAGGCATCACATTTACAAAATGACAAAACATAATCTGGCACCCAGTATTTCAATGAATGAAATGAACTTTTTCTGAGACTCAATTTCCTCTACAAAGTATGGATGATGAAATATCACTCAACTCAAATAAGGGTGAAATGTAACTGTGAAAAATTTTGTAATCTCTAAAACACTACAATAAAAGACTAGAAAGACAACTCCTGTGTTATAACTTCTGAAATGAACACAAATCCTAACAAACCCAGTGTCAAAAAAAGCATTGCCAATACTCTTTACATTTTTCTATTCAATAAAATTGGGAGATTATTATTTTTCCCCATGGAACTTAATAAAGCCATTTCCATGTTGCATTTTCTTTATGAGGGCCTTTCTATCAGCAGTTACTAATCCTGTAGAGTTGACAGATAATCTTACTCCTTGAATAGGAAAAGCAAACTGAACGATGAATGAGTGAAGTAAACAAAGCAGGAAATAGGGATTAGGATATACCTAAAACCCCCAGATCTCTTTCAAAGCCTCTCAACCCACTCAAGGTTTTGCTTCTCAAACTTGCCAAAGGTAATAATTACCCACAAAATAAGGAGCACACAGGGGGTAGAGCTTACAAGCAAGGAGCAAATTATTTCATGATCTAATGATCTTTGCTTTGGTTAATAGCCCTCAAGTGAAAGGCATTCAGGCAGTTGTTACATTGAAGAAATCCCAAACCTGGCAAAAAAAAAAAAAAAAGTGTGGCTGACTAACATCTAAGGATGGAATCTTCACCCTTGAGTCCACAAACCCCAACTTGAGAAATTTAATAAATATATATTAATTTACCTTTAAATGACTGTAATAAACCCATTGCACTTAATGTTAAGTATTTTTATGAAAAATAACTATTTTTCCAAAACAAAAAATTTAGAATGGCATTTTTACATTTTAACAAATCTCATTAATGTCTTAATAAAGACAGATGGATTTTCTAATCTGCTTCTGCACTCTATTGTACTACATTGTTCTGTTGAAGTGAGGAAAATTCAACCTCATGAGATAGGTAGGTGGTAAAGAGAGGACTGTAGAACCTCTGAAAGCATCTCAAGACCTCAGGATCACACTTAAAGAACTGCAACACTGGATAAACTGAGTCAAAGCTTTTATTTAAAAAAGGGATAAATTATTATACTGGCTATACTGGCTAGTCAAAATTTTAGACATACACAAAAAGTAATCATTTTAAACTCAGAATATTCGAGTGATGAGCACAACACTAAGAAGCATTTCTTAAGCAGTTATTATGTATAAGGCATTGTGTTTAAAAATGCAAAGCAGCAAAGCATATGTCATTCCAAAAATCACATATTATCATGATATACTAAACCAGAAAAGCCAAAATACTTGCAATAAAAATAACTGAAATAAAAATATTTTTGGTTTAATTCAGTTCACCAAGAAGCCTAAATATTATAATCTGATCCTATAGGGTTTGTTAATCATTTTTTACTATGGAGGATCTCTGAATGTAAAGTTTGGAAGGAACAGAAGAAAAAAATGGTAACAATGAAAATATTTTGGAATGGAAACCTCAAGGAATAACTTTCTAAGTACTATCTGCATTCATTAGAGATGCAATGCAAAAGGCTGACAAACCTATCATGGTACAAGGAGTGGCAGACAGGTTTAATGTGTTGCAGAGGAGTGGAACTCTCTATCTGTCCAAATTAACCATTCATCTTCAGTATACTACAAGTCCATAGAAACGATTTTTGTTTTTTTCTTTATTGAGTAGTTCTAGTGGTAAAGATAGACATTTTATGACTTTTATTGTTTCCCAAAGATCTTCAAACAACGAAGAGAAAATCTATTATTTTTAAATAGAATAAAACTCATTCTGTATATTCTATCTTATTACATGAGTCTGCAGAATCCTTCTATAAGTCTAAGATACATGATGGGATCTTAGTGATTTCATTTTTCCTACGCTTTGAAATATTTTGCTAATTTCATCATTCTAGATGTTTTTTCACCTCTGCTCAATTATTCTTAAATATGCTTTTAAAAAACCTAAAGTAGTAAGTAAAGAGAAGATTTAATTGCCTAATAAGGATAACCCAAGAGTGAAATAATCACTAATGCATTATCCTTTCTTTTTTAAAATGTTCTTGTACAAAATATTGTATCATCTTTCAAAAAGGTAAAGAAGGCTGAAGACATCATCTTTCTCGTCTGTATTAGGAAGGAAAAACTTCTACCTTTTAGATTGTAATAGCTGGAGGTCTATGACTTAAACTAACAAAAGACAGATTAACAGGAGAAAAAGCACACCATTTTTATTAATATTTACATGGGAGTTCACAGAAAAGAAGTAAAACTCAAAGAAGCTTATATACCATTTTAACAAAGGAAAGGGGATTTGGGCTGCGAGAGACAATAAATCACAGGAAAGTAACTACAAAATATATGGGCAACTAATTAAAGATAAGGTTATTTTAGTTAGGTCTGTTTATGCAAACTCATCTCAGTGTCAAGTCTCCATCCCAGGTGATGAGTCACTCTTTCCCTCCTAGTATGGAAGGAGGAGGAACACTACAAAGGAAAATTTATGTCCTACTTTAGTCGGGTAACAGGAGGGCAGAAAACACTTCCTGCATCTGTTGATTCTCAATTGCCTTCTGCTCAAAATAATCATTATGTCAAAGTGTTACATTTTGGGTGCCATATCCTGATCCTCTCCAATTGCTTTTAGTTTTCACTGAATACAGGTAAGAACTCAGAACTTTTTATTTTCTACCCATAATGAAAGAGAAGAAAACTGACAGAGGAAGCATTTCATAATTATTAGATGAACCTGAAGGCAAAAGCAAAGATAGAGAGCAAGGACTTCAAACTCTAATGATGACAGAGAAATTAGGAAATCTCAAACTGAGTCTTCAGATGAGACATCCAAGATAAATTTCCTCAAACTCAACAATCAATGAGTGATCAATGTATTTCTAAAAACTAAAAGGAAATACAGTATTCTCATTTAGCACAAAGAACTTCATCATGCAATATTTTTATAAGAATGTAAACAATGCTCTTTTGCTAAAAGGACATGTGATAGTATTTGTTCATCCTTCATGTTTGTGTGCTGAAATTCAACTTGATATAGTTCATAAGTGGACAAGTGCTGAATGCAGGTGACTAGAAGGAAATACAAAAATTTTTTTAATTAATTGGATTGTTTATTCGAATTGGTGTCTACAAATCTAAAACTAAAAATAGCTTGCAATTATAAAGGAAAGATTGCTACCCTCTCTTCAACAAAATTATGAACCATAGGTTTCAAAAAATTCAAGTATTGCATTGCTGATGTACATGCAAAAAGAAGACCCAAAAGAAATGATAACCGAGAACTCATTAGGGAAGTATTTGAAATCTCAAATCAGTATTTACAAGATGAATATGTTCCAGGTTCATTTACGACAGTTGATAAGTAGTCTCATTCAGATGACGTTGCCCATTTCAAGTACATATACCTTCAAAACCTGGAAAATACAGAATAAAAATCTGGGCAACATGTGACAATGAAACATCATAAAACTGGAAGATGCAGATATACATAGGTCCAGAAAAGGGTAAAGCTAAACCCAGAGTATTACAAGAATTATAAGAAGTAACAGAAGAATTTTAAAATTCCGTCAGAAATACAACTTGACAAATTTTTTTAAGCGTAGAACTGGCTTAGTACTATCCAGCAAGAAATTTTCCTTTGTTGGCAATATATGGTTGAACAGGTCTGAAAAACTTCTGTAAAATTTCACAAATGGAAAGCAGAGAAGTCAATTTCACATAGTCTGGATTTCAAACATATTTGATGATTCTTAGCGTCTTAAGAAAAACCAGTTACTTTTCTCAATGCATTCTCAAGCATCAATGAATTTTAAAAAACTCTGTATATATCCTGAAGAGAGCTGTATTACAAAAGGACTAAAAGAGTGGTAGATACACTAGTTAAGAGAGTCAGAACCTATACCTGCAAAAGAATGACTTGAAGATGATGGCCTATGATTAATATTGATGCAGAGAATGCTTTCATTGTAATGAAGGAAAGCTTCAATTACAAAACCATAAGTTACCAAGAATAATAATTCCTCTTGATCTAGGAAAAGAACTTAGAGGAACGAGGAATTCTGTCTTACCCTCTAACCAGAATGTTCTTTTGCACAGGACTCAAAGTGGGAAGAATCAAGGAAGATGTTCTTTGTGTGGATACAAAAACTTAAAAAAAAAAAAAAAACTAAAAAAGTATGCTGCAATTGTAATAAGAATATTTGCCAAGAGCATTCAATTGTGATGTATATTCACTGTAGGGGTAGTATATAATTAAATGCATAAGATATATATTTTTTCATTTTTCTGAGTACATACAAAGAGATTTGTATGTTTAGATTCTCATTAAAAGCTCTAATAAATTGTCTTAGATGATCCCTTTATTCTGTAATTATATAAATTAAATTATATGATATAAAATTATATGATTTAAATATTAAAAAATAAAATAGTGATATCTATTTTTCCCAGTATACTGAGTTAAAAGAATCCTTAAAATTATCTTACAGAAATGAATAAAAATTCCAAACACACATTTTGGATACAGTTACCGAGTAAATCAAGTCATTACTTTTACCTTTAAAACAACCTCACTAAAAAATCAAATACTTTTTAGTCCTTTGAAGCAGGAAAAGATAAACTATTCAGGATTATATATTTAATTAATGAATATAAGTATTTTTCATCTTTCAAAAGTTACCTTGAGAATAACAAAATGTCATCAATAATCTCTAATTTCCTGCCACCTAAAACTACAGTTTACTTTCTATTTATAAAAATTGATATTTCATTGAGGTACATCCCCTGCCTAAATCATATAGAAATTTTTAAAAAAATCTTGGTATGGTTCTAAATGTTCTCTTGAATAAAGAAAACAGATGTGGGAAAAGAGGGTACAAAATTATTCTTTTCCTTTGCCCTCCTCATCCCTACTAAAAAAGCCAATGCTGACTAGTAAAACAACTGGACAGAAGAAGCAAGACCAGACTAGATAGCTTGACTGGAAAGAATAGGTTGAAGTTGCTATGTTGAGATATGTAGTCCTCCTAGACCAAACTACCTCAGAATTTTTCTATTTAACCTAGCTCACTACTGCCATAAAGACTCTAAGCAAACATTCAAAGGAGGCAGTCATTCTGACATTTACTTTCTGCTTCCTCTCCCCTAGCTACCCTAGGCTCTGATGCCAACAGCAATTCCAAGTTCTCTAAACTAGATAAGTTAGTCCTATTCTCCAAAAATGCTCCCCCAAACACCCATTTCTAGAGGACTGCTCACAATTATGTTAGAACAGATTAATGCAGATAAATGCATACCAAATACTAATGCCAATATATCACCCTAGATTTAACAATAGGATTATGTCCCAATAAATCCATTGTAAATTGAAAATGTCTTAAGTCAAAAATGCAAAAAAAAAAAAAAAAATGCATTTAGTACACCTAACCTACTAAGCGTGTTGGCTTAGCCTAGCCTACCTAAACGTGCTCAGAACACTAATGTCACTGGGCTAATGCTTCTCAAAACGAAACTATGTTATAAGCTATGCTTGCTTACAGGAACTAAAGAGGATTCCTGGCAAATGAAGAAGGCCAACTGCAAAGACCAACATGGCGATGAGACATAGTGTGCAAAAAGGGCCATGTACAACAGGGCCAAGTGCAACAGAATAACTACGCCTGCCTAAAAGAATTTAATAACTACATGCCACAGCCTATAAATACAGGAGGCTCCTTCCCCTTTGGGTAGAAGGTGCCATTTGAGCATGGGCTCACCACTCTGTATTTCTTGATCAAAGAAAGTTTCTGCTCTGCTTTACCAAACTCATTCTCAATCTGTTGGAGCAAACAGCACTAGGCAGAAGGTTCTTGATTTGGGTCCCTGAGGAGAAAGGTAGACAACATGTGGGTACACATCTGCCTACAGCTGGGCAAAAATCATCTGACAGCCGCTGTCCAGCATCATGAGAGAGTATCACTAGCCGGGGAAAAGACCAACACTCTAAATTTAAACTTCGGTTTCTATTGAATGAGTACTGCTTTCACACCATGATAAAGTCGAAAAATCGTAAGCTGAACCACTCTAGGTCTGGGACCATCTGTACTTGCTAATTGCAAAAGGAAATCCTTACAGTGGAGAGTATGTCAACAGCTTACCCAAGGGGTCAAGTTTAAGATTACTAATAGGATAACCTCACTTTACGTCTTCTGATGTATAATGCAAAGTACACTGTATGACTTATGAAGTATTCTTGCCAAAAATATTAAGCCTGATCTATTCAAAAAATACAGGAGATTGAGGCTACAATTTAAACCCCAATAAGAGAAACTCAATAAAATACAGATTGTGGGTTATTCTAGAAGACCACTGGCCTGGTCTCTTCAAAATGTCAACATCCACACACACACACCACACACACACACACACACACACACGCAGAGAACTACACTAAAAGAAACTAACACAAATGAAATGCATGATTGTATACTGGTTTCAAAATAAATTATTAAAAAAGGTATTTTGGGGACCACCAATATGTGAATACTACATAATATAGATTGTAGCTATATTCTAACCGTTAAGTATAATTATGGTATTGTTGTTATATAAAAAATTGGCCTTAATCTTATGATATACACACTGACACATATATAGTACTCTGGTGTAAACTGTCATGATACTGCAACAGGCTTTGAGAATGTTCACCAAAAGAACATGAAATTGGTAGATAAAGCAAATGTGGCTAAGTGGTAACAACTATTAAAACTAGGGAGTAAGTATGAGTGTTCGAATGCACTATTCTTCAACTTTTCGATGTTTGGGGGGAAAAGAACACGAAAAATAAAAGGTTGAAAGGTTAAGAAATGAATTCTTAAAAATAACAATGTAATAGAAGGGGCAATTGAATAGTATTTCTTAAATTTTGTAGCTGAGCCTCCTTGCCTCTTCTTACTGCACATCAAAAAATAACACACAACATAGTAAATTGAGCACTGATGAAGAATCAGAAGACCTAAGGTTCTAGAAATGTCTCTATCACTTCCCGGCCATGACCTAATTAAGGAACTCTCCCTGAAGCTCTTCCCTCACCTTCAAAACAGTTCAGTTCTATCAACACAGACCACTGTAAAAGGAGTTTTGAGGTACAAATGACAGATACCAATGCAGGATACAATTATAAGGGTACTTGCACTGATGTTTTAAAACATCCACAGCACGCAGCCCTAACTTAATTCTCTAAGCACACCAGTGCCTTCACGGGCACAATAAGTTTCTGCTTGGGTTGGCACAGTAGTCCCCCAATGAAGGACACCTCACAAATGCCAAGAGAAGTAGGTGGCTTTTGTGCTTTAGAACTCTCCTCCTACATTTCAATTTTATGTTTAAAGGCACTAAAAGACGTCACATTCTTAAAACACAGTCCAAACCTGAGAACCATAAATAAATAAATCTTAAATTCATAGAATTTCTTATAAACTAACAAATCTTTGCAAACAAAGAGAACCCCTAGGACCAAGGTCACCCGTGCTTGCAGAAGCGGATTCACTTTGACGTTTATCCTCTCTAGCAAATTTCTCCTTAAAAGCGTTAAAACTTGAGACAAGTTGGGAGGAACTCCTTATATCTATCTCTAGAGCAGGATAAAACCTCAGAGTGAGATCATTCTTTCCGTCTCATGTAGTGAAACCTGAAAGCTCAGTTCTAAAATTGTGTCTCCACGTTTCTCCCCTGGGCCTTTCTCTTGGAGACAATAACGGGACGTCTACGGCACGGCAGGGAAGTCCCTTCGACAAGAATGAGGGGTTGAGCGTGCAATGACTGGTTACTGGGCCGAGGAACCAGGGCCCTCGGGTCTCCGACGCCTGAAAGTTCGGAACCGCCTGTGGTCTCTTCGCCTACGACGGAAGACTCCCGGGAGAGCTGTTGTAAGATGGGTCTCCGCCAAACATCAGCACAGAATGTATGGAAGACCAAAGGGAGCTGGCTCCAGAGAGAAAAGCCAAAACCAGGCTGGGGGCAGACAGGCGCACGGGCCTTGGGAGGTGAGAAGGAGGCGGAGGAGGAGACGCAGGAGGCGGCCGCGGCGGCCTGCGCGGTCCAGGCCTGCCGCCCCGAGCCTGCCGCCGCGTCGCGCCGGGATCCCTCCCCCGCCAGGGCCGGCGCAAGATGGCGGGCCGGCCGCCACCGCGCAGCCGGTCCCCTCCCCCGCGCCCTGGTCGCTCTCGGCGACCCGCGCCGGCCTCGCCATCCCCGACCCAGCGCCCCCGGAGTGAGGCGGCGCAGGCCGCGCGGGAGGGCCTCTTCCTGATGCAGCGCAGGGCGGGCGGGGGCGGGGGGCGCTTACCGTGAACGGAGCGGATCGGCCTGACTGGGGACCTGAGGAGGAGGAGACAGAGGAGGAGGAAAAGGAGGAGCACGAAACACTACACAGCGGCGACGACGGCGGCTCCCATTGCGGAGCACGCAGCTGAGCCACGGGAAGGGGGGGCGGGGGGTTCTGTCGGAGCCGGCGCGCTGCCTCATGGGTAGGCTCCGGGTCAGCCTCCGCTTGTCCGGGCTCCCGTTCTTCTCGCCAACGCGGGAGGCGGGCGCGGGCATGTGCGCCGCGTTGTAGGCCCTCGAAGGCCGCGGCGCCCCGCTATGTGCGGGTCGCGGCGACGGCCGGGGCCTGGGCCGGGGTCCGGCGCCGCTGTGGGTGCCGGTCTGCTCGCCAGCAGCCGGAGGCAGTAGTCCCGAAATCGGGGCCGCACCACATCTTAAGGCGTGGAAACGTGCGTTCCGGGGCCTCCCTGTGTGTAACTGCTAGTTCTCAAGAAAGTCTAAAAAGAGAGGCGCCATTTAAAATGACATACTCTACACGAGGCGCAAAGAAATAAACCAGATAAGAAGGTGGGGTTCTTTTAATAATTGGTTAATTTTGCCAGATTTGTTTCAAACAGACAATTTTCCTCATGTCTCCTTTAATTCCTAACTCTTGCCATATGGATGCCTATAATGACAAAAACAAAACAAGATAAATGCTGTACAAGAACACTCGTCAAGATATGCTTACATACTTAATAAATATTGTGTTCCTCTCCCAGTTGTCCTAGCAAGATCAATGGTAGTAGTGGTCCAGCTCTCAAGAGTAACCCAGTTTTGAAATCTTGCCTCTTGTTAGATCCTTAACACGCATACCTTCACTATACACAGCATTCAATCACTGAATCATACTAATTCTTCCTGCCTATTTAAATTAGTTTCTTCTTCCTCATCCTGAAGGCTCCAAACTCTTTGCTGTTTATCATTACAGTTGCTTCCTTCGTGATTACCATTCTCAGATCAATCTTCCCCAAAGGTCACTTGCATTACCCCTAGAGCTCTGGCATACTTACAAATAACCATGACCAATCTCTCTTAACGAGGCCAGGAATAGTATACCCAGCTTTCCCTTTCTTGTTGGCCTTGAGAATAAGCTTTACAGGAAAAGACAGAATAATCAAAATAACAAACATGGAAAGCTAAAAGTACAAAAATGGTGTATTCTTAAGTCATTATATTTCAAATATAGTTCCTAATTGTTAGCTAGGCATGCTAGACTATGAAACAACTTAAGATTTCACCCTGTATTCTAGAGCCTGGTCCAGAGTTTGCAGAGATAGAAATTTAAAGTTAGCCCCCAGAAGTCATTTAAATCCAGGGGAATGACTTATACCAACCAAAATTACTAGAATGATATATAAACCAAAATTCCAATTTTTTTTTTTCAT
Source organism: Pteropus medius (assembly GCF_902729225.1). Lineage (NCBI taxonomy): Eukaryota > Metazoa > Chordata > Mammalia > Chiroptera > Pteropodidae > Pteropus > Pteropus medius. The sequence goes on along the minus strand of NW_024342473.1, from coordinate 19,599,801 downwards.
GAAAAACAACCACCATGAAGACCAGAAAACTCTGGTCTACACATTTTCACTCAAAAATAACATTTACATGAGAAGCCAAATTATAAAGGATGCATGGTAAGTATGCTATCAACTCACAGGAAGTAATTTAGATGATTTATTTCACTACTCCATCCTTAAAGCTCCTCCTTTAGCTTCTGAAACACGACTCTTGGTTCTCTTGATTTACTGTCCATACCTTCTCATGGTTTTTTTAAGAGCTTCTCTTCCTGACTTGTATTTTCTGTCCCTTTCCATTCTGTACATACTCTCTAAGTTTCCTCACAGTACTCATTCTCCTTAAGTGAGATCATGCTCCACACTCTATGACTTACAGATATAAGGTGATTTCACAGCTTCCGTTCCACAACTCTGTTGTGTTCACTCATGCAATTTGGGTGGAATACCCTACCCCCAACTCCAAGAATGATCCCACTAGCCTAAAACTATCAGAATTACTCTCACCTCCCTTTGAACCAGTTTTTGTTTCAAAAGGCAATCAGAGTGAAGAACAGGATTTTTGTTTGTGGACAAAAGAGTTCTTCCTCTAAAACCACAAATTTTTTAGTTAGTTAGTTATCTAGTTAGTTAGTTATCTAGTTAGTTAGTTATTTAATGTTAGTAAGGAGAGCCAACAGAATAAAGCTAATATGTGGAGATGGGAGAGCTAGGCAAATCAATTATAGGAAAAGGAAGTCAATCCCTGAAAGGATCATAATCTTCCAAATCAAACCTAACCTGAACCCATGCTATCTCTAGACTTCTCTGTTATATAAGCCAATAAATTACCTTTCCCTTTAAGCTGAACGGGTCTAGAATAAGCCACTGTGGCATTAAAATTATTTTTAGCTGAAGGCACCCGAGTTCCTAAAATTCCTTATCTGCCTTTAAGGCAGAGCTTCCAAAAAAAAAAAAAAAACCTCGGTAATCATAAATCTCCCAGGGAGCAAGCAGGAAAGATTGATTCTTATCGCTAGAGACAATGAGAATTGTCACCACACCTAAACATTGTCACAAACCTATCATATCTCCCATCTATTCTCCTAAGGGCCCATTTATCTTTCCCAAAAGTTGTTTTCTCATAAGTGCCCTCTCTCCCCCATCCACCTTCTAAGAAGTCCTTTGTTTTTACCTAAGTATCCTCCCTTCCCCTTCAACTACTAAAAGGATATATAAGCCCCAAATTCTAACTACCCCTGTGAGTCACATTTCTTTGTAAATTCCCCTACATAATATGTGATTAAAATCTTTCTTTTCTCTCACTAGGCTGTCTTTTGTCAGTTTAATTCACAGGCTTCCAAAAACTAAATCTAAGAGGGTAGAGGAAGAGTTTTTCCTTCCTGACAAAGCCAGTTTGAGTTGGGATTTCTGCTACCTGCAACTGAAAGCAACTGTGGAGGAGACAATTTTAAATATTCACCACCTTATTTGCCTCTTGTGTACCCAAGAAACCCATATTTCTCAGCTCCCTTACTTCTACATTGGGCATGTGGCTGTTTCTGCCCAGTGAAATGTAGACAGAAGCAGTGATTGCCCAATGTAAGCCTGACCCTTAAAACTTCTAGTGATTTCATAGTTCCTTTTTGTTGTTTATGCATCAGTCAGCCAGATACAGAAAACCTGGAGGACCTAATGGCAGCAACATTAGATAGAAGGACTCTGGGTGGGTCTCTTAATAATTACATGAGCATATCTACTACACTGATACTTATTGGACTGATTAGAGCAAAACGAACCTTTACTGGTTTATGACACTGAGATTAGAGGGTTGTTTGTTGATGTAAGAAATGTCCAAACTTGTAGAGAATTTCTGTAACAGTTTATTTGAGCCAAACTGATGACATATGCTAGGGAGCAAGATCTCATATGCTCCACAGAATAACAATTTTGCAGCTTCTTTAATGCATTCAAAATTAGGGAGGAAATGTAAGGAAGATTACATGGAGGTAGGAAAAAGCAAGGCAGGGATTGGATTACAGGATAGTTAACAGATTACTGCTCTCTAGAGGGTGGTTTATTTCAAAGTTGTGTTAACCTAGCTGCATAGAAACAATGGACAAGGCTTGCTTAAGGCAAAGATAGACTTTTTATTAAAGAAGCATGACTACCCACCATGACCTGCCCAGTTAGAAATTTATGATCAGATTACCTTCTGAGGTTACTTTCTATAGAATCCCTTTTTTTTCTGTCCACAGTTACTTTATAATAGCTACGATCACTAATCTTGATTAATAATAGAAATAGTGCCCTACTATAACAAATCTAAAATATGTAGCATCAGTTTAGCATAGAAAACATGTAAGAATTATGAAAACATGTATGCTGGATAACTGAAGATTCATATTAGGTAGTGGCTATTGCCTACAATACCTTAGAAAGCAGATCAGTACAAGTACATAATTTGTAGCTCAAAGGGAAGAGTTCAGAAAGCAATACTAATAGTGGATGTTGGTGATTTCTATGTGATTAGCAAGGTATTACCAGAAAGAGATTAGCGTAGAACAGAATTAACCAGTGTCCAAACAGAAATGAACGAGAATAGACAAAGTCCAGTATTTAGGGGTCTTGTAGGATTGTAAAACTCAATACTTTCAGATTCCAAAGAGAAAGAGAAATGATTTTAAAAGGCTATGAGCAAAAAGCCACAGTAGGATTTGAACGAAATGACTCAGCCTTTAGGAAAAGATCAGATGACACGTGTATCAGCTCTATTATTTCAAAGTAGCAGCTATTATTTTTTCCCCAGATTTATTGAGGTATAAGTGACCAATAAAATTATATCCACTTAAAATATACAACCTGACGATTTGATACTCATATCTATTGTGAAATGATTACCACAGTCAGGTTAATTAACACATCCATCACCTCACAGTTACTGTGTGCGTGTGTGTGATGAGAAAGCTTAAAATCCACTCTCGGCAAATTTCAAGTATACAATACAATATTATAATGTACATTAGATCCTCAGAACTTAGTCATCTTGCAACTGAAAGCTTTTGATGAGCATCTCCATAAAGTAGCAGCTATTAATTTGAGAGAGTTGGTGAAGAAAGTAGAGAAATAAGGCAGCTTTTAGAACTATGTCTCCAGAGGGAAGATTGTTGGTGTTTCAACCATTACTCTTGAATATTCTTCCACCTTTTTGGGGTGCTCCCTTTGCACCAAGTTTCACTGTGCTTTTACATCCCATAGCCAGGATCTATGGCTCTTTTTTTAGGGAACTACACGTAGGCTACTCGAGGCATTTTGCCTGCCTTCACAGAGACTAGAAGTACCTGGGAATTTCTATTTCTTTAGAGCCAGCTCTTAACCAAGGACTGATAAATGCAGGAGTGTGAAACTCCAATTCCCTTATCTTGGGTGGGAACAACTTTGAGGCATACTTTATACTCCAGAATTCCCCTATAGGGTCAGGCCGAAACTACCCTCTGAGGGTTTTTTCTGAAGCTGTAACCCTACTTAGAGGCATATTAAGTTATTACTCCAGCTCCAAAGCCACCCTGCATAACTAAGCTTTATGATGCTAGGGGCTGGGAATCTTCAAATCAATTTTTTGTTTGGTCAGCTGCTCCCTGTTATGTTCTGTCAATAGAGGACACTAAAGGGAGACTGCAAGGCTTAAGGAGAAAGAAGGGATTGCTCCTTCTCTTTCATTTCTATTTGCTTTATGTTCCTAATGAGGAATAGTGAAGAAATAAAATGGAGTCACTATAGTAGAGCCACTAAATTACTAAAATCAAGTAGGTTGAGACATGAGGAAATGATTCTATTCTGTTTTAACTAGCCTGGGAACTTAAACTTTTGAACTTTCCAGTCCTGTGTCAATGCCTGGACATATATCAAAGCTCCAGATAACCCTCTGATTTCCTCCTGAAGGACTAAGGAAAGAATGTTCACGTATCCAGACCTCCTGATATCCGTTATGCAAACTACCGATCATCTACAGGCTTACCATCCTGGACCAATCCAGAGGCTAAGAATGATTCCTCTAAAGATGTACTTTTTACTAAAAGAACTCTTTTCTTTCTTCTTCAGTACATTCTACGTATGGCCTAGTTGTGCTTCTGGTTTGCAAACTCCAAGACCCGTGAATAATCTTTATCGTTTATTTCTAGCCAAAGCTTCCAGATTCTTTTTGAGGTTGTTATCATTGTGATTATGAAGTTAGCAACTTTTATCAGTCCCAGCAATAACAATTCATCCCAGTAGAACAGGCTGAATCCAAATTACAGTTTTCTCAACATGTGCAGAAACCCCACAGAGACATCAACACCAGCCATCATCACTCCCTCCTCAGAGGTCTGCATTCCAGCTCTCTGGTACCTCTCCTCCAAGCTTAGAGACTCTAGCACTATCTGAGCAGTGCCCCTTTCTCAGAGGTCTGAGTTTGGCTCTATGGAGCCATTCCTCCAAAATTCCTGTTTATTTTAGATTAAATATATGTGTCCCCCCAAAATTCATTTGTTGAAACAATAATCCCCAGTGTGATGGTATTTAGAGATAGAGACTTTAGAAAGTAATTAAGTCATGAGGTGGCACTTGCTCACTCACTCACGCCCTCTCATACTCTCTCCCCCCTCCTTCTCCCTCTCCCTCTCTCTCCAGCAAGAAGGTGAACTTCTCAGCCTCCAGAACTGTGAGAAATAAATGTTTGTTGTTTAAACCACCCAGTCTATGGTATTTTTGTTGTAGCAGCCCAAACAGACTAAGACAGTGTTAGTCATTCAAACCTCTTCTCTTTATTCTCTCAGCCCTAAAGCTGCTAGCTGCTTCCTGTAGTTGCTACCTCCATAATATTTAGTGTCCTCTTTTTGCCTTTAACATTCTTTATTTTAAACAGTCTCTGTTAAAGTAACTAGTATGCTTCTGTCTCCTAACTGGATCTTGAGTGATACACTTGGCTTCCTATTCTTCTTTGTCTTGCTTCTCTCACTCCCATACAAATATTTTAAATAAATCATTGTTTACAAGTCCTCTTTTCAGGATCCACTTGTAAAAACTCAATCTTAAAAAGTTTCAGAAAGAACTTCCGGTGTTGTTAATGGCATACTGAACTGACCGGAAACAGATTGATAAGAAGCCTACTACACATTTGAAGGAATTGTATTGCCAAAGCAACCATGAGCCTAATCTAACATCATTTTAAATGTTTAAGCTGTAAAAATATCTTGGTTAACCCCCGACCTCTTTGAGTAAGAAAGCTATACAGTCTCCAAGAAGAGTAAACTCTTATTCAGTCATGGACGATTATAGACAAGGAAAACTTCCCAAATGGCAGAGCCAGAGGACATGGGGTATATGATGGTCAATTTACCGTGTCAACTTGACTAGGATAAGGGATGCATAGATAGCTGGTGAAACATTTCTAGGTGTGTTTGTGAGAATATTTCTAGAAGAGGTTAGCATTTGAATCAGTAGACTAGTAAAGAAGATTGCCTTCACCAATGTGCGTAGCCACCATCCAATCTGTTGAGAGCCTAAATAGAACAAAAAAGACAGAAGAAGGGTGAATTTATTCTCTCTGCTTGAGCTGGGACATCCACCTTCCCCTGCCCTCAGAGTATTTTGAAGGGCTAGAAGGCAGTGGAGGTACTAGATAGAAGTAACCTGGGTTCCTGAATGATGATGGAACAGAACCCTGCCTCGCACATACACCAAATACATCAGTCTACACTAGACTATAAAGTGTGTAAGAAATAAACCTTAATAAGTCAAGTCACTGAGATTTGGGGGTTATTTCTCTGAGTAGCTAGTATGAGTTACCTAAATACATTGTTACTGAATTTTCCTATGACATTGACTCGGACCTTTATCTTTTTGTAGTGCCCATGATAACCAAACTCTGAAGAATTTACATGTTCCTAACCTATTTCTTACCCTTGATTTCCAGTTCCTCTATTTCACTTGAGTGAAATAATTCCTCCCATTTGTCATAAAATCATTTTTCTAAAAAGCAAATCTAAGTATATAACATCCGTGCTTTAAAAATATATCAATTTTTTCCACAGTTCTTGAGATAAAACTCATGTTCCTTAACATGGTGTACTAATACTATGGGTTGGCTACTTCAATCTCCATTCCATTCTCCTAATTGGAGATAAAGAAAGGCTAAAAACTATATTCCCCACACAGCCTTACCACTAGAGTTCTAGATGTAGTAGATTCTGCCAATGTGATGCACTTGCACTAAATTTGGAAGATAAAAAAGAGGTAGATGTTGTCTTCTGTTATAGTAGCTACTGTTGGCAAGCACTGTTATGAATATATGAGTGTTAGAGGCAATTGCAGTAGCTAAGTTCTAGTATCTATTCACTAGCTCCATGGATGTGAGAGGCAACTGAGGCAATATCAATGGCAGCAACAGCTTCCTGAATCCTAGGTTTCAGCTATAAAATCATAGCAGCCCATTGACTTCTATTCCTCCAGCTCTTCAACTAATATTTATTTCCCTGTATTAAATACCTTTCTATCTAAAATACCTAAATAGTTTCTATTTCCTATATCATAACCTGACCAATTAACATGATATACAGGGTTTTTCATGATCCATCCTTGATTTCTCTCACCAGCCTAATCTCATGATGTTCTTGCCCACTGCCACACCATACACATCCATCCCCATACACTGTAGCTGAGCCATGCTGAACTCCTTTCAGATCTTCAAATGTTCCATGTTTTCCTCACTCATGTTACCCTTCTTTAACTTTCTAACTCCTATTTATTCTTTTTGTCTAAGAATTTTTTATTAAAATTATTGGGGTGACATTGCTTAATAAAATCAAATAGGTTTCAAGTAATACAATTCAATAATATGTAAATTGCATTGTGTGTTCACTACCCAAACTTAAATTTCCTTCCACCACCAAATATTTGACACCTCCCCTCTCTTATCCCTATCTATCTCCCCTCTGCCCTCCTTTCCTATTTTTTTCTTTAAGATTCAACTTGAATATTACCTACTCTGGAAAGCCCTCTTTGATATCTCTGCCTTTAGCTGCAGGCTTGTAGTCAAATTTCTCATTTTTTTCCCCCTACATACCATCTGAGTCCCTTACCTATGTTAGACATAGTCCCATTTTTATGGGGCAGAGGCTTCCACCTGGAAACTGGAAATGCCAGCTACTTGCTTTCCCACCTCCCTTGTAGTTAGGGATGTACACGTGATCTGTGCCAATAAAACACATGTACCCCAGATTATGAATTTGAAGGTAATGGCATGAAAAAGCTTTTAACATAACTCTGACAATGCGTAGCAGTAGAGAAGGCATCTTAAACCAGTTTCTAGAGGCAAATAGTGCCAGTAGTTGTAGCAACAGTGATGTGGGCCGTTTGAGCTGATGTGTCTGTGCTACTGGCAATAAAAAAATGTCCTCTCCAGCCTAGCTCTGTGTGACTTTGGAAGTTATTCCTGGCTGCATGGTCTGTAAGACTGGTTTTTAAGCCTTCCAAGAGATTTTATGGGCTAATCAAGAGCTCCTAAATAAATTCCTTTTCCTCATAAATAAGCCAGAGTCTGTTTCTATTGCTTATAATTAAGAAGTCTGATTTATATAACATTCTCCTTGCTCTCTCCTATTGCACTTCATATGTGTGTTTGGATTATTGTTCAGCAAATACTTCTATATACTTCAAGTATACTTTCCTGCTCTATTGGTGTTGGGCTTAATCATAAGTTTTTATTTTGGCCAATGAGATGTCAGCATTTGGAATTCAAATAGAGGCTTAAAATATACTTGTGTGTTTGAGCTTTCTCTCCTGTACTCCAATAATGAGAAGAGCATATCCCAGGTGGCTGGTGATTATTCAGCCTGGCCCCAGAGTGAGACACAAGATGCAAACCACATACTTCAAGCAGCCACTGATTCAAAGACAATGAACACCTGGAGCTGCCCTGAACCGCATCTTCATTTTCAAGCTCAGAACCTGGAGCATAGTCTCCCACAGACCTATGAGCAAGAGAATAAGCTTGCTATTTTAAGTTGCTGCATCTTTTTTATTTTTTTATTTTTTAAAATGGAGGTATAACTGATATAAAACATTATAGTAGTTTCAGGTGTACAACATAAAGATTTTAAATTTGTATATACTGTGAAATGATCACCACAATAGGTCTAGTTAACATTCATAACCATACAGTTAGAAAAAATTTTTTTGTCATGCAAACTTTTAAGATTTGCAACTTTCAAATACGCAATACGGTATTATTAACTATAGTCACCATTCTGTACATTACAACTCCCATACCTTATTTATTTTATAACGGTTTTTGTCTTTCTTTGATTTATTTCACTTAGCATAATGCCCTCAAGTTTCACCCATGTTATCACAAATGGCAGGATTTCCTTTTTATAGCTGAATAATATTCCATTTTGTGAGATATACATATATACATAGATATGTGATACACACATACATCACATTTCCTTTATCCATTCATCCAAAAATGAAACTTAGGTTGTTTCCATGTCTTGGCTATTGTAAATAATACCACAATGAACACAGTGAATGTAGATATCTGATAGTAATATAATTTCTTTGGCTATATACCAAGAAGTAAAATTGCTGAATCATATAGCAGTTCTATTTTTATTTTTTTTAAGAACCTTCATACTGTTTTCCATAGCGGCTACACCAGTTTACATTCCCATCAACAGTGTACACGGTTCTCTTTCTCCACATCCTTGCCAACACTTACCATTTGTCTTTTTGAAAATAGCCATCCTAATAGTTATGAGGTGATTTACATTTCCCTGATGGTTAGTGATGTCAAACACCTTTTCATATATCTGTTGGCCATTTGAATATCTTCTTTAGAAAAATGGCTATTCAGGTCCTCTGCCTCATTTTCTAATTGGATTCTTTGTTTTGTTTTTGAGTTGTATGAGTTCTTTATATATTTTGGATATTAACCCCGTATCAGATATGTGATTTGCAAATATTTTCTCCTATTCTGTAGAAGGCCTTTTCATGTTGTTGATTGTTTCACTATGCAGAAGTTTATTGTGATATAGTCCCACTTCTTTATTTTTGCTTTTGTTGCTTTCCTTTAGGTGTCATGGCTTAAAAAAAAAAAAAAAGTCATTGCCAAAACCAATGTCCAGGAGCTTTTTCCCTATTTTCTCTTAGGAGTTTTATGGTTTCAGGTCTTACATTTAAGTTTTTAATCCACTTTAATTTTTTGTGAGTGGTATAATATAGGGGTCTAGTTTCATTCTTGAATGTTAATATCCACTTTTTCCAGCACCATTTCTGAAGAAATTATCTTTACTCCATTGAGTATTCTTGACTCCCTTGTCAAATATTAGTTGACTGTATATGCATGAGTGTGTTTCTGGGCTCTTAATTCTGTTCCATTGGTCTAAATCTTTGTTTTTATGCCAGTATTATACTGTTTAGATTACTATAACTTGGTAATATAGTTGGAAATTAGGACACATGATGCCTCTAACTTTATTCTTCCTCAGATTGCTTTTGCTATCAGGGTCTTTGTGGTTCCGAATATATTTTAGGAGTTTTTTTCCTAATTCTATGAAAAATGCCATTGGAATCTAGATAGGATTGCATTGAATCTAAAGATAGCTTTGGATAACATAAACATTTTAACAATATTAATTATTTAAATCCATGAACACAGGATATCTTTTCATTTATTTGTGTCATCTTAAATTTCTTTCATCAATGTGTTATAGTTTTCAGTACACAGACGTTTCACCTCTTGGTCAAATATATTCCTAGGTATTTTATTGTTTTTGATACCTTTGTAAATGTAATTGTTTTATTTTTTTCAGATAATTTATTGTTAATGTATAGAAATGCTACTGATTTTGTATCTTGCAACTTTACCAAATTCATTGATTAGATCTAACAGTTTTTTTCATGGAGTCTTTAAAATTTTCTATATATAAAAACATGTCATGTGCAAACAGAAATCATTTTACTTCTTTCTTTCCAATTAGAATGCCTTTATTTACTTTTTTTTCTTACCTAACTGCTCTGGCTAGTACTATGTTGAATAGGAGTGTTGAAGGTGGACACCTTTATCTTGTTATTTATTTTGGAAGAAAAGCTTCAATTTTTGGCCACTGAGTATCACATGAGATCTGGGCGTGTCATATATGGCATTTATTATGTTGATTTATGTTCCTTCTATACGTAATTTGTTGAGAGTTTTTACCATAAATGGATGTTGAATTTTATCAAATACTTTCTGCATCTATTGAGATGATCGTATAATTTTTTTCTTCATTCTATTAATGTGGTATATCACATTTATTGGTATGTATATTTTGAACCATCTTCCCACTTAGGGATGAATCCCATTTGATCATGATGTATGATCCTTTTAATATGCTGTTGAATTCAGTTTTCTAATATTTTGTTGAGAATTTTTGCATCTGTATTCATCAAGGATATTGTCTTGTAGTTTTCTTTTCTTATAGTTTCCTTATCTGGCTTTGGTCCAGGAAATACTAGCCTCATGAAATGAGTCTGAGAGTGTTTCCACCACTTCACTTTTTTGAAAGAGTTTAAGGACCAGAATTACTTTTTCTATAAATGTTTGGTAAATTTCACCAGTAAAACCATCTGGTCCTGGCTTTTTCTTTGTTGGGAGGTATTTAATTACCAATTCAATATCCTTTCTCTATATTGGTCTGTTCGAATTTCTTATTTCTCCATGATTCAGTCTTGGTAGGTTGTATGTTTCTAAGAATTTAACCACTACTTCTACGTTGTCTAATTTGTTGGCATATAATTGTTCATAGCAGTCTCTTAAGATCCTTTGCATTGTGGTATCCATTGAAATGTCTCTTTTCATTTATAACTTTGGGTCTTCTCTCTTTTTTCCTTTGTTAGTCTATCTAAAATAAAGGTTTGTCATGTTGTTAATATTTTCAAAGAATCAACTCAGTTTTGCTATTCTTTCTATTGTTTTCCTGTTCTCTATTTCATTTATTTTTGTTCTAATCTTTATTATGTCCTTCCTTCTGCTAACTTCGGGCTCAGTTTGTTCTTTTTCTACTTCTTTGAGCTGTAAAATTAGAGTATTTGAGGTTTTTTCTTGATGTATTCTTTTATCACTATAAACTTCTTCCCTCTTGGAACTGCTTTTGTTTCATCTCATACTTTTGATACATTGTGTTCCCATTTTCAGTTGTCTCAAGATATTTTTTTTATTTCCTTTTTGACTTCTTTGATTCATTATTTGTTCAGGAGTGCAGTGTTTAATTCCATGTGTTTGTGATTTTTTTCAGTTTTCCTCCTGTTATTGATTTCTCATGTATACCATTGTAGTCAGAAAAGATACGTGTATGATTTCAATTTTCTTAAATTTGTTGTCTTGTTTTTTGACCTAACATATGATATATATCCTGGAGAATGATCTGTGTGCACTTGAGAAGGATGTGTATTCTGCTGCCGTTGGATGAAATATTTTGTATATTTCTGTTATATACAGTTTGTCTATAGTGTTGTTCAAATATATCATTTCCTTACTGATTCTCTGTCTGATTTGTCCATTGTTGATAGTGGGATATTAAAGACTTTAACTACTATTGTATTGCTATTTATTTCTCCTTCTGTTAGTACTTGCTTTATATATTTAGGTGCTCTGATGTTAGGTGCATGAAAATTTAGATAGTGTTTTTAAACCTATCTATGTGATGCTTTGTTTCAAAAAAGAAAGTATATAACGATACAAACAATATGGCAAAATCAAATAAGTTAAAAATAAGAAAATAAGTCAAAAGCAAAAGATTAGAAAAGTTTCATGTCCTAATGCAGAAAGCAAATCATTTTCTTAGGAAAGCAAATCTATGTTTGAGTCAAATCATAGGCAAGATTCTATGTATGGTATGCCTTAATCCAAGAGTAGACAGATTTCAGTGTATCCAGAGAAATGGATGAATTACAAATCCCTTAAGTGTTTTGAACACTTAAAAATCCCTCCTTAGTGTTTCTTTCAGCTGAGCTTTAAAAAAATTGTGAACAGCTCTGAATTTGAGATTAACCCCCTGAGAAATACCTAGAATATAGTCACTAATTAAGTACAGAGCCTTATGTTTTAATAATTAGCAGAGCTAAGGGGTAGCATTGGCATTTTCTAGTGAATGTTAAAACATGCAAAAAGCTGCCTGTATAGAAAGTCAATCCACCTGGTACTTGGAGTTGTGCCAAGGAAATAAAATACTAGGAATAAGAATAAGATTGTCTTCAGAAAGTAATTTGTGTCTGCTCTAAACCACAAACAAATGGGTAACTGACGTTCTAGAGTTCCACACCATAAAGTATGGCAGCCATAACTTTGGTCTGGAAAATGTTAAATATCACCAGTACTCTTTGCTGTTAAACTTTTTTTATACAAAAATATCCATAGATCATCCAGATGTAAGTACTATTAATTTCTTATAGAACAGCCCACCTTAAACATACTTGCTTTTTGAATATAATATTAGTCCACGGTAGCTAGAGTTGCACTTTATCAAGTATAAAAATAGCATTTTAAATGACATAATCTGATAAATAACACATAAGTGAAACATCTAATTTTCATAGCACAAAGGAAGTAGTATTTAAAAAATGGAATGGTCATGTTGCAAGTTTTTGAGAGCTTTAGTGAAATGGCCAAGTTATTTTAAGTTGAGGTTTTTCATCAGTTCTGGAACATCCTTGGTCATTCGAGTGTTGCCTCTGTTCCACTCTCTTCTTCCTCTCCTTTTGAAACTCTGATTAAATGAATATTAAGTCTCCTGGTCTCCTCTGTTTCCTAATTTTTCTTCTGTATTTCCCATCTATGCTGCAATCTGCATAATTTCTCCTAAAATACCTTCTAATTTGCTGTTATATTTATCTATTTGTATTTAATACTCATATTTTGCATTTATTTCTGAATAATATCAGATCTCTTAACTTCAGATCCACTGGAATTCATGGATAGCATAAGTGACATGGATTTAGGAACCACACAGACCTTTGTTTGAATCCTGGCTCTGTCTTATCATCTGTGTGCCTCGGGGAAGATTATTTAGCTTATTCAAGCCTCAATTTTCTCATCTTCAAAAAAATGATTAAAAATATCCACCTCCTAAGGATAAATTCTATGTATATAAACTGATAAGCCCAGTTCATAGCACATAAAATGTTCTCAATAATTGTTCACTTTCTTCCTCCTTAATTTCTGATGTTTTTGACATTTTTAATAATATATATGAATCATTAAATAATTTGATTATCTAATGATATTTAAAACTTTTTACTTGTAAATTTAGGTTTTCTTACATTGAAAAATTATAGATTTTCACACCTTAATCTCTTTCTGGATAGTAGAAAAGCACATTTTACTAATTAAAGGCACAAAATTCTAAAGAAAAATTATGAACGTGGTTTGGAAACTCATGTACATATTTATTTAACACCATTTCATATCTTTAAGAAGGCTTTTGGAAACTTATTTGCAAAGCTGAAAAGTCCTTGAATACCAAGTGGTTTAACAGGAATTTTTTAATGAGTTAAGTGTAAACGAATCAAAAACACATGAATTCTATTTTCTGTAAATAACACATGGTTTTGAAAAGTGAAAATGTACTTGAAAAAATGTCTTCTGTATATTATTGAATGAAAACTCTTGAAAAATAATGTTCCCCCAAATGAAGGAAGCCCCATTTGGATTCTAGAGTACTAACAACTGAAGTTCTCTCTGTCTAGAAAAAATATTGACCATGGTATGTCTTACATATTCGATTTTATTGAGAGAGAATTACTTTAGGATGGTGTCCAAGGCTACATCTCATGAGACTCCTTGCCTATTTCCATTTTCACAGTGGGTAGGATTAAATCATTATCGTTTTGGACTAAGGAAAAATCAATTATTTTCATCAATATAAAATGTGTATATGGGAGGATCTCTAGGACCTCAGACATGAGAATAGTGGGGTTTGAGTGAGTGGGGGAATGTTGGCAAAATATGGCATCATAATTTCCCAGGAAGAATAGTTTATTTTGTCGGAAATGCAGGAGAACTAGGAAGTCAAATTTTCATCAAGATATTAAAACTTTGGGGGTGGCTCCATAGTGTAGTGGTTAGCATGTCTGCTATACATGCAGAAGGTCCTGGGTTCGCACCGCAGGTGGAGCTACAGACCATACCCCAGGTGCGCCAAGCCCCCCGAGTGCACTGGGTACACCAGGCCCCGAGTGCACCAGGCCCCAGGTACACGTTGCAAGCGTGTGGGAGGAGATACCCCACCTTCAGAGATCCAGTTCTTAAGGGGAAACGGCAACATCCATAGGTCAGGAGTGGAAGTGGGGGTGAGGAATTAAAAAGGGGGGGAAGATATTAAAACCTTTCACTAACAATGCCAAGAATATAAATGTCTCCAAATATTTCAACTGCACTCTGCCTATAACTTCCTCTCTCTCTCTATCCCTCTCCTCCCTCTCCCAACCAACCCTGAGAAAAAGATAGCTACCACATTTGAGATCCAGATGGGGCAATCACAATTTTAATATTAGTGTTCTTCTGGATGGGACCATCTAATTCTTTCTTTTGGTATTCAGAAGAGTTTCCACTCTTCTTGAAGTAGTCGACATGACTTTTTATAATCTGCAGTCCTCCTTTCCCTTAAGATGGTGAAACAGATGACATTTTATTAGCTGTAGAATGAAAAACATGTACATGAAATTGCTGTAGAATAAAGTATATGTTTGTGCAACGAATAGACCCTAATGTATGACCCAATGGACACTGATTTAAAGAACCAGAAGAACTGGCAGGAGGATAGACATGTAGATCAATGTAATAGAATTAAGAGTCCAGACTTAAAAGTTAACAAAGGATTTGAATAGACATATCTCCAAAGAAGACATAAGAATGGACAATAAGCACATGAAAAGGTGCTTAAAGTCATTAGTCATAAGGGAAACACAAATCTAAATCACAATGAAATACCACTTCATAACTACTAGGATGGCTATAATAAAAAATACAGATAATAATTGCAATACCTATTAAAATTCCAACAGCATTTTCCACAGGACTAGAACAAATAATTCTAAAATTTGTATGGAACCACACAAGACCCTGAATAGCCAAAACAATCTTGAGAAAGAAGAACGAAGCTGTAGTGATCAAAACAGTATGGTATAGGCATAAAAACAGACATACAGATCAATGGTACAGAATAGAGATCTCAGAAATAAACTCATTCATATGTGGGCAATTAATTTATAACAAAGGAGCTAAGAACTTACAACGGGGAAAGGACAGTCTCTTCAATAAATGGCACTGGAAAACTGGACTGCCATGTGCAAAAGAATGAAGCTCAATCACTATCTTACACCATACACAAAAATTAATTCAAAATGGATTAAAGACTTGCATGTAAGATCTGAAATCATAAAACTTCTAGAAGAAAACATAGGCGATAAACTCCTTGACATCTGTCTTAGCCATCCATGTCTTTGTGGATATGACTCCAAAGTCAAGGAAAACAAAAGCAAAAATAAACAAATGTGACTACATCAAGCTAAAAAGCTTCTGGAGAGCAAAGGAAACCATCAACAAAATGAAAAGGCAGCATCCTGAATGGGAAAAGATATTTGCAAACCATATATCTGATAAGGAGTTAATATCCAAAATATATAAAGAACTCATACAACTCAATCCAACTTAAAACCAGATCTCTTAACTTCAAATCCACTGGAATTCACGGATAACAGAAGTGACATGGACTTAGGAACAATACAGACCTTTGTTTGAATCCTGGCTCTGTTTTATCATCTATGTGGCTCTAGGAAGATTATTTAGCTTGTCCAAGCCTCAATTTTCTCATCTTCGAAAAAGTGATAAAAAAATATCCACCTCCTAAGGATAAATTCTATGTATATAAACTGATAAGCCCAAAAAATGGGCAAGGGATCTGAATAGATATTTTTTCAAAGAAGATATACAAATGGTCAACAGGCATATGAAAAGATGTTCAACATCATTAATCATCAGGGAAACACAAATCAAAATCTCAATGAGATACCAGCTCATGCCTGTTAACATGCTACTGTCAAAAAGACAAGAAATAACAAGTGTTTTTTCTTGTGTGTGTGTGTGTGTGTGTGTGTGTGTGTGTGTGTGTGTGTGTAATGGAATACCACCCAGCCATTAAAAGGAAGGCTATTTTGCTATTTGCAACAACATGGATGGAACTTGAGAGTATTATGCTAACTAAAATAAGTCAGAATAGATATTATAACTTATATAACTTATATGTGGAATCTAAAAAACAAATGAACAAACAAAACAAGAAAACCTCACAGATACAGAGAACAGATCGGCAGTTACCAGAGGGGAAGGAGGTTGGGGGGAGGGCAAAACGAATGAAGGGATCAATTGTATGGTGATGGATGGCAGCTAGACTTACAGTGGTGATCACCGTGTAGTTATACAAATATCAAATTATAACACTGTATGCATATATATTATATATGTACATATAATATATAATATATTAGCACAATAAAAAAAATTTTAATAAAAACTCGAAAACCCATAAAAAACAGATAATAACAAGTGTCAACAAGATGTTGGTTGATATATTGGACCCCTTATTACACTGCTGGTGGGAATGCAAAATGGTGTAGTTTTTGAAAACAACCTGGACATTCTTCAGAAGTTTAAACATAGAGTTACCATATGGCTATATGGCCCATTGATTCCACTACTGAATACATATGCAAGAAAAATGAAAACATATGTCCACACAAATACCAAAACAAATGTTCACTTATACATGAATGTTCAGAGCAACATTATTCATTATAGCCAAAAAGCAGAAATAACCTATGTCCATCAACTGACAGAATGGATATATATAATATATAAAATGAATATATAAAAATCCATTTATAAATGATATATAAATGGATATATAAGCTATATAATGGAATATTATTTAGCAATAGAAGAAATGAAGTAGTAATACATGCTAAAATATATATAAACCTACAAAATATTATGCTAAGTAAAAGAAGCCAGTCACAAAAGACCACATATTTTATGATTCCATTTATATGAAATGTCTAGAATAGGCAAGCTCATAGAAACAGAAAGTAGAGTGGTTGCCTAGAGCTGAGATGGTTAAGTAAAAATGGAGAGATGACTGCTCAAGGATATAGAGTTTCTTTTGAAGGGGATGAGAATATGCTAAAATTGATTGTGTTGATGGATGCGTAAATCTGTGAATATACTAAACACTACTGAAGTGTAGACTTTCTAAGTGGTTAAATTGGGTGGTATGTGAGTTAAATCTCAATAAAGCTGTTTCGTTCCTCCAAGAAAGGACCAGAAACAACTGATAAATAGAAATATTGGGTGATTTTTAGCCTCAAAATAGTTTAAGGTAACTTACACCTAAACTACTGTGTGTGTGTGTGTGTGTGTGTGTGTGTGTGTGTGTGTGTCTGAATTTCAGGTTAAAGGGTTGAAAGAAAAATTATAGATATCTTAAGAGATCTGACTATAATTGTCTTTTCTCATTTTTGTATTTCTTTTTATATTTCTCAGTGTGCTAGTCAGAATATAAAATTAATCTTAACATTAATTATATACCATGTTGATTCATCTGACATATATTTCCTCTTACCTAGCATATGCCGGACATTCTTTTTGGTGCTGGAGATGCAGAAGTGAACAGGACAACTTGCCTGCTGTCAACATACATTCTAGCTAGAGGAATAGAGTGTGGTGGGCAAGAGAGAAGTTCTCTTCAAGGAAGTGGTATTTGACCAGAGACCTAGATAACATTAAAATTTGGAGGAAGACAATAACAGGTACAGGATGCAGAAATAAAGGCCCTGAGTTGGGAGAAAGCTTAGTATATTAGAGCAGTGGTTGTCCAACCTAAGCATGCTTTGGAATCAACTAGAGAATTTATTAAAACAGATTGCTGGCTCCACACAGTGTCTAATTCAGTAAGCCTCGGATAGGGCCCAAGAATTTGCACTTCTAGTAAGTTCCCAAGTAATGCTGATGATGCTGGTCTTAGGAACACACCTTGAGAACCACTGTGTTAGAAGAACCACAGAGAAACTAATGTGGCTGGAGAAATTTGAGTAATTGAGAGAATGGTAGGCAATAGTGTGCCAAAGCCAGCTTATACCAGCTAACAAGAGACAAAATTATATATCTCTGCCCAATTTTGTGTTCAGTGATGTTCCATTGTCAGCTTAATGTCAGCCATGATGGGAGCATTTATACCTCAGAAACTGGCAAATGCATCAAGGATCCCACTACTAGCGGTAGGGATGAGGTCAAAGAGATTGGCAGGTGTCAAAATTTGAGAACTTGTATTCTATGAAAAGGAATTTGGATTTAAGTATAAGGGCAATGCGAAGCCTTTGAAGAGTTTTGAGCAAAGGAGAAACATGACCTGACTTTTGTTTTAAATGGAACATCCTGCCTGCTAATTGAAGTAGATTATAGAAGGTAAGTTTGTACCCTCCAAATTCGATCTCTCCTTCTTAGGTGCAACTAGCTGCTCAACTAAAGGCTGCATTTCTCAGCCTTCCTTGCAGTTGCATGTGGGGAGATACCTCAATAAATTCCAATGGGTTGTGAGTAAAACGATGTGTGAAATTTCTGAATCACTAGATAAAAAAAAAAATCCTTGTCCTAATCGTCCACTCTTTTCCCTCCTGAAAGCCAGAATCCAGACACATTAAGGACCCATAGCGGCTGACTCTGCAAATGATGACAATACCCAAGAAGATGGAGAAGCAATGACTTAGAAGTGACCCTGGTCTCCTAATCACTACAACAGCAGTGCTCCCATCAACCTACAACAGAGAACAAAAAGTTTTCCTTTAAGCAATAAGCCACAGTATTGTTGAACTTATTTGTTAGAGTAGCCTACTCTTATCCTTAACAGCAGGAAATGTTAGAGTGGAAGCAGGAGGAAGATTTAGGAGACTACTGTAATAGCCCAGTCAAGAGATGACAGTGCCTTGAATTAAGGTATGTGCCAGCTAGGCCCTTTTGCTCTCAGACCTATTTCTCTCCCTTCGCTTCCTTTGCTGGCTGATCCCTGCATTCTGCTTTTTCCAGGCTCTTTGTCAGCTGGCTTCTGGCGGGCTATAGGCACTGTTTGGAGATGGGGGTGGGGGCAGGAATAAGGGGAAGCCAAGTCATTTCTACCCATCCCCCATCCCACCCCTCCTCAATCTCTGCCTCAGGCAGCATCTCTGGCAGGAATGGAATGGCTCCAGATCCTGTCATACAGTATCACCTTTGATCCAGCTTCCTCTGGGTGATCGTGACCCTTTTTCTTTTTATCCTCCCAGCCTGGACATGGCAGCAGCTTCCTAAAGTTGTTAATCTCTGGGTTGCCTCACCATACTATTTGGCTTCTCACTTCTTACACCACTTGTGTAACCAGTTCTCTGCATTAAATCCTCTCTGTTCTAAATAATTTCTGTTTTCCCGGGTGAGCTTGAACTGATACAGTGGGTGATGGTGGATTAGTGAGAAGTGTTGGAATCGGGGCATATTTCGAGATAGAAATGACAGGGTTGATAAAGGACTGAATATGGGATATGAGGGAAGAGTTTAAAGTTCAAAATGGAACATGACCCTGCATTCTAGAACCTCATTGAACTGTTCTCAGTTTTCTTGACTCAGAAAATTACACCATCATTTACCCAATCTCAAAACAAATTCTAGACCTCATCGCTTATGCATTGGATTCTTCCATGCCAGTAACACTGCAGAGCAGATTAACTATAACTATACTCTCAGTTAATAACTGTTGATCTTCTACACATGTGGTCCCCAGATCAAATGTAGGCTGTGGTTTAATTCATATTTAAAATAAAATGTTTTCATTGCAGAAATTCATTGCCAACGCGTTTAAATTTGTGGAGAAAATATTTGTGGGTAATGGAGTAGGGTACCAAAGTTTTGGGAAGAAAGGCAACATTAATGTAAAAACCATGATCTCATAAGAAGAACCTCATGAACACCATTATTTTTTTTCTCTTCACTTACTGGATTGTATAAAAAAGTGGCAATGTGTACTGTAGGCAACTCATATTTTCTTGTATCATAATAAAATAAGCTTTCATAAAATACCTGGTAATTTTTATTTAAAAATATTCCTTACATAAACACCTTAATTCTCTAATTTATAAAGCCAGTCAGGATATCTTTTTGAGGATAAAACTTAAAATGATGAGGACAGGACGGTTTTGTTTTACTAATTCTATTTTCTGAGTTTTTTTTTCAAAATTTATAGCAATAGGCATGCATTAATTTTTGTTCTGCAAAGAAATTAAGATTCAAAATATATATGGTGCTTGTGTGATTACTGGATTATTTCTGCTCAAGAGTTGGCCTGCTCTGTCTTTTTATAGAAAATCAAAATGAAAAAATTAAAATTAGTTACTTGCTCACATAAGTGTACGTAATGGTTAATTTTATGTGTCAACTTGGCTAGGCCATAGAATCCAGATATTTGGTCAAACACCAATCTAGATGTCACACTGAAGGTATTTTAAAAGTGAGATTAACACTTAAATCAGCAGACTCTGAGTAAAGCAGGTTACCCACAATAATGTGGGTGAGCCCTACCCAGTCAATTGAAGGCCGTAAGAAAAAAAGACAGGTTCCAAAAGGAAAAGGGAATTTTGCCTCCAGACTGCATCCAAATTCCAGCTGCAACATCATCTCTTCCTTGGGTCTCCAGCCTACTGGCCTGCCCTGCAGATTTCAGACTTGCCAGCCCCACAATCGCATGAGATAATTCCTTAAAATGATCTGAATCCCAAGATAGATAGATAGATGATAAATAGGTAGATAGATAGAAGTATAAATAAATATATACATTCTATTTCACTGGAAAACACTGATTAATACAATGGGAAACAATAAACCAAACGTCAAAGTAGCAAAACCATTTTGCCAAATAAAATATTTTGAGAACTTATAATAGTTCGTATTTTATTATTAATATCCCACTGATATTCTAAATCAAAATGCCACCACGTTTTTCTTACAAGGACTATTACCTCAAAAGTTTCCCTGACATGAAAATCTTCTCATTTTTCTTTTTCATTTTTTAATGGCTTAATTGAGATATAACACCATAAAAGTTGCCCATCAAATGTATACAATTCACTGATTTTTAGTGTATTCACAGAGTTGTGCAGCCATCACCACAATTAGAACATTTTCATTGCCCCCAAAAGATAATTCATACTCACTTCATCCTGCTCTCTACTGTTCAGCCTTACGTAAACATTAAACTACCTTCTGTTTCTATGGATTTGCCTAATCTGACATTCCATATAAATGGAAGCATACAACAAGTAGTCACTTGTGACTGGCTTCTTTCCCTAGCATAATGCTTTCAAAGTTCATCCATGTTGTAGCATGTATCAACACTCCATTTCTTTTTATTGCCAAATGACATTCCATTATGTGGCTATACCACATTTTATTTATCCATTCCATCATGATGGACATTTCAGTTGTTTCCACTTTTTGGCTATTATCATTTCTCTTTTTCTTAATCTTAGTGCTAAAATGTGAAGTGACTAAAAGACAAGCAAGAAGAAAAAAAAATGTTGAAACCTGGAGAAGTTCTCAGTTAAGTAAATGATCACTGGATAAATGAGTTCTCAAGAAATAATACTCGGTATGTGCATGATCCCTATTAACTAATCATTTCCAAAACCATAACTACCAATGAAATGCCTTCAAAATACCTGCTTATTGCAAGTATTTGTGCCCAAGTGCCTCTGTTTATGGGACAAGAAATTGGAATAACTATCTTTATGGCATAACTCCAGCTATATAAGCCAAGGGATTAAGAGTACTTTTGAGAAGGAGTAACAATGTGTTCTCTGTGGTTTTGGAAATGATGGTAAATTTATATATAATGTATGGATGACTATATTATATCCTTATGAGAGTATCAATCAATATAGCATTTCTTTCAGAAGATAGTTTCTAATTTACAAAATGTATTTTTTAAATTAGAATCCTTGCTGGGTTTAGATTTATTTAATGTTCACATTCCCCCATTAACTTATTTTTATAAATAAGTTAATTCTGACTCTGAGCAACAACTATCCATACCAGCCTGGCACAGGAAAGCTTAAATCTAATCCTAGTATCACCTCTCATATAACATAAGTGCTGTTCATACTGCAAAATCCCCAAGGTGGTGTTCTTTTTAATTATCCTTAAATTAGCTGGTATAGCCAGTACTGCTTCACAGAATATAAAAAGAACAGAGGCTAGGCTTACACAGAACACAAGTATATAAAAAACAATAAAAACAATTGGAATTAGTGTGGAATGCAACATTTAAAAAATCCATAAAATAAGGAAGGAAAGCAGGAATTTACTCATAGGCATTTAAAAACACTTTGTCTTCTCACCAGGAAGTGCTTACATACTAAACTTTTGGTTTAGTTTGCCTACAGATATGTTTATAGCAGTCCCTCCTTATCCATGATGGATACATTCCAAGACCCCAGTGAACGCTTGAAACTGTGGATAGTACTGAGCCCTATATATACTCTGTTTTTCCCTATACATACCTATGAGAAAATTTAAACTACTCTTGCGTTTTGGGGCCATTATTAAGTAAAATTAGGGTTACTTGAACACAAGTACTACAATACCAACACAATCGATCTGATAACCAAGATGGCTTCTAAGTACTAATGGGTGGTAGTATATACAGCTTGGAGACAGTGGACAAAGTGATGACTGACATTCTGGGCAGGACAAAGCAGGACAGTTCAGGATTTCATCATAGTACTGAGAATGGCGCCCAATTTAAAACTTACATTTATTTCTGGAATTTTCTATTTAATATTTTCAGACCATAGTTGACTGCAGGTAATAAAACCCATGGAAACTGAAATCTCAGATAAGGGAGACTACTGCATACAATTTTAACTATTAATAAAATGTGAGTAACAACTTGACTTACATTCTTTTTTCGTAAGTCCAGCTAAATTAAATTGTTAGTGGGCAATGTTTATCTTAGTGTTCAATGTTTACCTTCGGTGTGTCCTAATTCTCATTTCCTGTTTCCTTTTACAGTGTTCCTCTGGAAAGATTTTTTTAAAGTGATTTACACAAAGATGATAATGACAACTTACTTATTTTCAAAGAAATATAGGCATTTTAAAAGAGGCCATACTAACATAAAGGAATAAATTGTTACTGATGAAATGTTACATATGCACATAGATTCAAGACCTTCCTAAATCTACACTATTTTTTCCATAGTAAAGCAGGCCATGCTATAGACCTACAGACCTAAAAAACTGACTAGCATAACTGCGTAATGAGTATATTTGCTGAAGGGAGGGGAATTCTTAGATCACAATCCTAGTATTGGCCAGTAACAGCTGTTTTCCTCCAAATCTGAAACTTGTAGGAAAGACTGGGTGCTAGAAAGACACTGATGCTTCTGATTATAGAATCAGAGGACATGAAGATGTTGTACGCACCATACACAACTAAGAATGGACCAGTTCAGGCCTCCTTCTGTGAGTGGTGCTGCTTCATGTTCTGTCATCTCATCATAATGCTCTTGATTGCAATTGTCAGCTGGGTCCCCTTGGTTCAGATATCTATAATGTTACCTGAAAGAGTTATCTAACTTGGAGGTTTATAAAAAAATAAAACATTTATTTGAGAATAACTTATCCTAAAGTATGGAAGAAGAATTAGATACAGATTTCCAGTTTGAAAATAGTAAAGTAAAATTGGCATTTCCTCCTTCTGCTCTAGGAAATCACGCAAAAGAAGAATGAGAAACAGAGATGCAAACTAGAATACATATGAAACCCTAAACCACAAACAGATAGAACAGCTGCAAAAAAGCAGTGAAGATCAGACAGGATGTGAGAGGAAGCAGAGCGGATGCCTATGGATACAAATCCCTGAAAAAAAGCTGGCACTATGCCAAGATGAGGAGCATGCCTAAGACGCAGACTGAAAATACTCGTGTGCCCTAAAAGGAACAGGAGTGTGGGGTTGTGACAGAGGCATCCATACACTGGTTTCGTTCTTAGAAGCAGGGGTGACAGGACAGTAAAAGGACCTATGACAAACAATATTGTAAGAAACAGTTTTGGTGAGGCAGAGGATTCAAAAAAGAATCTGAATGGTGTGAGTCTTATAGCTGCCTACCTCTGTTGGCTGGGTAGAGATAACAGTTAAGTGGACTTACACTTAACTGAGGGCTCTAGGGAGAGTGCTGGTAGCTTTGGACACAGTTTTAGTATCTCCAACATATGAGCTCTTTGCAAATAGCTGGTCAAGGAAAAGCCCACTTATCCAACAAGAGAAATCAAAAATAAACCATCCAGGATCTATATATGATATTAAAAAAAAGAAAAAAGAGAATAAGAAAACAAATGCAGATAAACACTGATCAAAGCAGTATTTCCATGGAACAGATGAAAATTTTGACCAAATGTTTTGCCATGGATTTAAACAGTTAATAAAGCAATTTATCTATGAAACAAGAGCCCATATATACATATATGCAGTGTATTTAAAGAGTTAAAAAGGAAAGGAGAGAAAAATCAATGAAGCTAAAAGCTGGTTCTTTGAGAAAATCAATAAAATTGATAAGCCCCTAGCTGGGCTAACGAAAAAAAAGAGAGAGAGAACAAAAAATTACTGATATCATAAATGAAAGAGGAGACATCACTATAGATCCCAGGAAGAGCATTTCAGTTCTCAGGGAAACTAGACACATCATGGTCAACATAGACATATCCTAATACAACTGTTGAACTTTGAAGAGATTAAGAAAATTTCTTTGGATAATCAGGCAAAAACAATGAGTCAGCTATGAAGGATTAAAACAAAATAGGCTGACATCAGACTTCTCTATGACAATGTGCAAATCTAGAATACTGGAGAAATGCCTTTAAAATTCTCAAGTGTGACCTAAGAAATTCACATCATCCAAATATAAAGGCAACAAATAATTTTTAATATTCGTGAACTCTAGAAATACTGGGAAAATATTTGCAATTATCACCAAGTGCCAATTTTTTTCCTATAAAGAATCTTATTTTTTAAACTATAAACACAGCAATCATATGCTAACAATTTTGAAAACTAAGACAATATGGAAAAGTTTCCCAAAATAATATATATATACATTATGAGATGTGACTAAAGAAAAAATTAAAAACGTGAATAGTCCTGCAATTCTTAAAGATATTGAAGTGGTCATTTAAAATCTTTCTACAAACATGAGATTAAATAATATGAGTGGTTATAAGGATATATTTTTCTGGAGATCAGAAGAAAGGTCAAGACTAATATATGTCAACATGTTATCAGAGAAAATGTAAAATAGAAAAACAACTATGGTAAGAATTGTCAATAAACAAATAAAACTTTGAATATGTATATCAACAAGAGCTATCGCTGTTCTGAAAGGCCCAATTGGCAACTCGCCTAGCCTGAGCTACTCACACACTGATGTAACCAGGCTGTTGTTGGGAGCAGAGGCTGGCCCAACACACTAATCATAAACTGCTACTTTTCACTTCTGCCAGGCAGGAAGAATACCTTTGAAGGTGGCATTTACAGAAATGAATAAATTGCAATATAGAAAATAAGGGAATGGAGTGGAAAGGAAACAACTGTATTTATAAGGGTGTGAAAGTCCTACTACCGAGGATTTTTCGGTTTATGTGAAAGGGAATGGTATCTCATTTTCCCCATTTTCAGTATATACTACATATATTTTCAAAGTTCATCCTCATCTTTATTTTCAACAGGGCTCAGTCATTTATTAAGCATATTTTTAAGATACAGGATGAAGTTTAGTGGCTGAACTAGCAACATGAAGAGAGCGCAAGCCTCTTTCCACATGTAAATATATCTCTCTTCAGTAGCAGTACTGCAAAAAGGTAACCTCACTGAACCATCTGAACATTCAAAAGGAATTTCAACCACTCTCCTGGATACAAGCCAGAGGTTCATTTGTCCAAACAGAATATCTACCAACTAGATATTTTCTCTCATTATGGCAGCAACTCCAGATTCATTTTGGCCTAAAGTAAAGAGAACTGAATGAAAAGGAAAAACAAACAACAAAAAACTACGGATAAATTAATAACTCTGAAGATAAATGAGCAAAGAATATAAACAGTTTATTTTTTGATGATATTTTATTGTTTTGTAAATTTCGTTGTGTGTCTTTGTTACATATTAAATGCTTTTATTAAATGGTTTACATAAAAGGAAATATAAATGGCTCTAAAATATATATGAAAAGGTGTTCGATCTCATTCATAAGGAGAAAGGCAAATTAAAATTAAACTGAAATATGTTTAACCTATGAAATTGGAAAAGATCATAAAGCTTGGTAACACTCTACATTAGAGTGTATTAAAGAGGCATTTTCATATATTAACAATAGGAATGTAAATTAGTAAAACCTCTATGTAGGATAATTTAGTAATATTTAGCAAAATTACAAGTATACATATTCTAAGAATCAGTAATTCTACCTCTATGATTTATCCTATAGATTAAATATGTACAAAATGACCTATGTACAAGTCATCATAGCATTATTTGTAATAGCAAAAGACTGGAAACAACCTAAATGTTCATCAGCGTGGAGCTGTTCACATAAATTATGATGCAGCCATTTAATGGAATACTATGCTGCTGAAGAAAGATAGGTATATTCATTATTGATATGGAATTACTTTAATTATATCCAGGATATAATTTAATGAAAAAAATAAGCTTCACAGTATACAGAATGCTATCATTTGTGTAACAACTGCATATACATTTGCTCATATATACATTGAAGAATGTATAAGATATAGGTAATATTGGTTGCCTCTGAAGAGTGGAACTAGGTGGCTAGATAAGAGTTAAAGAGAACTTATTATTGTATACTCTTGTACTTTTGGAATTTTGAAGCATGAATTCATCACCTATTTATACATATATACATACATACATAAACATGTAAGAAAGCAATCTGTGATTCTGTTGTTTATGTCTAATATCTTTTCTGGAGAATTTGTGAATCCTCTTAGCCATGAGTGGCTGAGGGAAGGGTCTGGCACTGACTTTTCTTTTACCAACCCACTTTTGAGTTATTTTCTACCTTCTTCTGACTCTTACCTCATTTACATCCCCATGATATCCTAAGTGAGCATAGTGCTTCCTTAAATCAAGGCTTTTAATATTTCAAATAATTCTATGCTTATCCACATGCAAACACTCAAAAATTCCTATTTTAAACAGAAGTTTTCAGTAAGCTCTAACTATATCTATTTGTTAAGTGCATTGAGCTTAAAGACCTTTCTTTCTACATGTTTTAGGCTCTGCCAAATTAGGAATACTTTTTGTCTCTTGGATAAGCCATATTTTAATTCTTCTATAACAATGAAACAAAAATTTGGGACTATAAAAAACAGAAACTGGTCAAAAATGATTAATATGCCCTCTGTTTTCTACCAAAACATACTTTTCTCATACTTTTTGGCTATACTTTTTTCAACTGTTTGCTTGAAAGTTGAAAACTTCAGTTGTCCAAGCAGTCCTGGGCTCTGAGTTTATGTAGCTTGCTCATGTCTAGACGTGGACTATAGAGGGGGTATCAAAAACCTGTAGTTAATATTTCTGGGTTATTGCTCTAGCAAACTGGAGGACTATCCTGACTCCCTATATTTAAAAAACATATAATCTTTAATGAATTAGACTGTAGCCATCTAATGAAATTTACTTACAATCTCCTGATGCCCTGTTAAGCTTCCACCGATGACAAAGTCCCATTAGACCTATCCATGCTAAAGCCTATTTGATATTAAAACAAAAGGAAAGATTTTTCTGTAAGCAGATTAGGTAGGCAAAATCAAGCAAACCAGCTTTCAAAATGAGGGGACTGTGGAATTTGCATATATTATTCCCTCCATGCAAACATGCAGATATTGCTCAGTGAACTTTGGCCTACTGTGCTTAAAAATCAATGGTTGTAATATTAGAATCCCCCTTTCCATAGCTGCTGCAACAGGATTTCAGGCCCCATTGGGGATTTTCACAATAACATCCTCTCAATAGTCTCTAATATCCTTACTTTAAAATGCTACTTGCAACTTTGTAAGTAGAATGGTTTTTTTTTTGCCTCTGTGTGTTAAGCTTCTGCTTTATATAATCCGTGTCTGCTTCTCTGTTGACTCTTTGCACTCTCATCTTAGCTTCTGGCTAAAAGAGTAACTTCCAGGTCAAATTTAATTTGATAAATCATTAAACACTATAAAGAGTTAATGGAATCTATGTTGTACCTTGTGTAACACTATTAAATATCCTCTATTCCATTTGGCTGCAGTCATCTAGGTTTTTGTGATTAAACTGTGCTCATGTTCTACAATTTAGTCAGTCATCTGCTCTTTGAGTCTACCTTGATTTAATGCCTTTTGTCCCTCCATGTCAATGTATGCATTTTTTTTGTGAAAAAAATGTAATTTTTTATTGTCTATTATTGCCTTAAAAATTTACTCAGCAGGAGTGAGATAGAATGGGACTGTTCCTCTCATCCCTGGATGAACAACTGAGAAGGCCTTATCACCTTTCTGACCACTCTAAGGTACTAGAAAGACCTGTGTCATCTGAAACATAAATGTGATCTCAGTTCAGAAATTAGAATATCCATATTCAGAAATAATCGCAATTCTTAACTTCATTTAATGTCCATATGTGCTGCGTTTTTTTAATGCCTACAGCACCTGGTACTCTTAAGTGGTCTCCCATCTAAGTACGCCAGGCCCAATCCTGTTTAGCTTCTGAGATCAGATGAGATCGGGCACGTTCAGAATAGCACGGCCGTAGACTATACATGCTTTTTTTAAAGCTGGAAAATGAAGTGTTTCTAATAGACTTTTCAGATAATTGTGGATATTCTTCTTTGATACTATGCCAAAACTCGACAATTAATAGTTTCTTAAATGTTAGTTATATGGAATCTGAAACCATATAAATGAACATTCATACTATTTAATATTAGAATCTATTTACTATCCTGAACTCTGAATGGATCTTTAACCCACACATGACTTTAAAAATCATGCACTGATCATTTGGAGAATATTAGTTCATTGAGTTATGTAGATTTTCCAAATGTTGACATATTTCATTATGAGCATAAAAAAATCACATCAGTTATCATCACACAAATCTCATCAGAAAAATCTTTAAATACTGGGAAGCTATCAAGTTTATGGTGGTAGATACAAGTTTTCTTAACCTCCACTTTTGGTTGAAAGCTCAAATTTTATTATTGGCAACAAATACTTTCAATTGTTTACCTTGAAATGACAGGCTCACTTCATTCATTTTGGAAAAAAATGCCCACCAAAACTGCAATTCTGGCTAATCATAGTTGTCTGTTTATCAGTTGTTCTTTCAAGTAAAAATAATGTTCCATGAAAAAAGATGCTAATTCAGGTCACAACTTAAATAACTTCATAAATGTCTTTCCTCAAAACAAGATGATGGCATCTTGATCTTTAGTATGAAACTTTTACTCTATTTTGTCTTTTCACGACTTGCTTTTTCTTTCTGTTAATGCATGGGAGGACAACGCTCTTTAACTCTGGCAACTATGGCCAAACCTACTGCTGAGGCCATAGCTGCATGACAAAAGTCCCTAGATTTTCTTGCTAAAGCAGTTTTTAGATAATAGAATTGCTTTAGAGTATTAAATGGCCGAACAAGAAGGAGTCTGTGCCATAACAAATACCCGCAGCTGTACCTGGATCAACACCTCTGGTATTATAGGAAATACAAGAAATTAACAAACAAGGTGCTTGGCTAAAACAGACTAGTGCCCCTTCAGGTACATTCTTTGGTTTCTTTGATACCAACTGGTCAGGCTCATGGGGGCTCTGGCTAAGAAGTATATTGCAGTCTCCTGGTATCATCCTCTTAATAGTTATCATTGTAGTCTCCCTGGTGTTCCTCCAAGGTCTTATATGCATGTTCATAGCTATCAGATCCCACTGCACTTGGAGAAACAGAAACAAGATGAACTACGAGATGAAAAGCAAAAACAATCCTTCCAGATCTGACATTACAACCTATGAATTTCACAATGAGTCTGGATCAGCTTAACTCTGAATGTGAATATGAGTGCCACTAATATCAAATTTTGGTCAATCTATCATGTGTGAGAGGATGACCAAAGGGGTAGGGAGTTGTGAAATTAATTACACATGGAGGCCAACAGACTGAGGTAGCTCCAATGCCATGGTGGCCTACGTAAGCAAACCCAAATCTAAGCCTGTAAATGCCTCAAGATTATGAGTCAAAACAGCCTAACAGGTTTTACACTATAACCAATCAATAATTTCCTTACTTTGTTTCTACCTTTTCTTTATAAAAATCTCACCCTGAAGTCCTGACAGTGGAGTTGTCCTAACTGCTTCCGGTTTGGCACTGTTTGATTCTAACTGATTTTTGCTCAAATAAACTTAAAATTTTTTTAAATGAAGATCCTGGAAGAGAGGAGCACCCCCTCCCACTCCCATACTAAGGGGGCAAATTGAGGGGAATGAGACAACTATGTATATCCATATTAAGAAATAATCATTTATTTAATGTCCATACCTGCTTTTAATACAAGCATCAGTATACACATGCTATATTAGTTTCCTGTTGCTGCTATAACAAATTATCTCAACTTAGTAGCTTAAAACACACAAATTTATTATCTTATAGTTCTGTAGGTCAGAAGTCTCACACGGGTCTCAGTGAGCTAATATAGGTATTAGCTAAGGGCTATGTTCCTTTCTGGAAATCCTAAGGACAAATCTGTTTCCTTGTCTTTTCCAGTTTCCAGAGGGTACCTGCATTCTTTGGCTCATGGCCCCCTCTCCCATTTTCAAAGCTAGGAATATCACATCTCTGTGACCATACTTCCATCATTACTTCTCTGACCACAGCTGGGAAAGGTTCTCCAATTTTAAGGACTCATGATTAGATTGGGCCCACCTTGATAATCCAGGATCAATCCCATCTCAAGGTCTGTAGCATAATTATATCTGCAAAGTCCCGATAACATTTATTCAAGCCAGCATTATCGTTCACCCGTATCTCACCTGGATTATTGGAATAGCTTTCTATCTGGTTTCTATTGTTTTAATCTTGCCCACTACAGATAATTATACTCACAGAAAAATAAAATCAAGAGTTGTGTTTTGCACATTTTAAGTTCAGTATACCTGTTAGACATTAAGGGGGTTTCAAGTAGTTGTCTAGTACCTAGATGAATCTTCAGTTCTGGAGCTCAGGGAAAGGTTTTGACTGGAGATATAAAATTAGGAAATATCACCATATAGATGTCATTTAATACTCAAGGGCTGGAAGGGATAACCAAAGGAGGGAGTGTAGCTAGAGAAGAGGCTGAGAACTGAGTCTTAGGCATTTCAACCTGAAGTGAATTAGCAAAGACTTCTAGTCTGTCAGTGAAAATAGAAGGAAAACTAGGAGCTGTGGCTTTCCAGAAGGCAAATGAAGAAAGTATTTTAGGAAAGGTAAAGTAATCAGCTGTGTCAAGTGCTGCTGAGAAGTGGAATAATATGAACTCTGAATATGAAGACTGCCAATGGATTCGGAAAGACGGAAGTAGTGAACTCAACAAGAGATCTCAGCAAAAGCAGTTTCAGAGGAGGAGTGGGTGCCAGTGCCTGAATGAACTATGTAGCAGGGAGCACAGCTGAGTGGCGGCCCCAGCTGCAGCCCTTATACATCCACTACATATGCAGAACAGGTAAGAAAACTAAAGTTCAAAGAGCTTAAGTGAATTTCCAGGGTTTCCATGATTAAGAAAGAATAGAACTGAGAGTTGAAACTGCTGATTCCAAGTCCAGTATTCATTTTATTACCACACCCTTCTGCCTCTAAGAAAACACACAGGTTGGACGGAGCGTCAAAAGAACCGGGAGAGCAGGGTGTGATCACACCAGGGTTAAATGTCAGTGTACAGGAGAACTGGAGCTCACATTTAGGATCCCAAGTCTTTTTAATATACACACCATAGATCAAAGTGAAATAGAATGCCAGGCAGTCCACTGGGCTGATATATCATTCTGAAGTTATTTGCCGGTCAATACGAAATCCAAGTGTATGGCAACAACACAGATCCTGGGATACACTCAGACCAGAACAAGAAGGCTCAAAGCTGACAGCAGGAGGAAATAGTCAGAATTCCTGAGCCACCAGAGCAATGCTGCAGGCATTTTTATAGAGTGCCACAATTAGGCTGCAGTTTGGAAGGGAATCACTAAAGATTCTGAGTTAGCAGGGATGTAGTCATGTTAAAATTCAAAGATAAGTTTAAGGTTCCTGTCATGGGAGACCAAATGGATGCACTCAAATTAAGAATCCTAAGAGCGAAGCAGGATGGGGTGGGAAGGTTGTGACAGAGGCACATTTTCATTTATCAAGAGATGACGAATTTCTCTGGATAAATGAAAATGTTTGGGTGGTGAAAGATTCCTCTCTGGATCTAAGGGGACAACATATAATTGATTTAATGAAGAGGTATAACTGGTGTCATGTCTATAAGTTATAGAAAGGGGAAGGATGGAGAAGAGGAGGCTTTTATAGGCCCTGGGGATCAGGAAGACACAGGTCTTTCATTTTTTATTGAATTCCTTGATCACAATGGTGAATAATACATCTTTCCTGACTTGTTTAAGCTTTAGTATGGTTAATTTTTATGTTCATACCCCATGTCCTTTTTTTGCAAAAATAATTTCTGCTTTTTCTTTATAGGAACAGAAATAGCAATAGTTAGTTCTCACTTCACATTACACAGCCTTTCTGTACATAAAAGCTAGTCAGTACCAACCCATCTCTCTACTTCCCCTTGTATGTTTCTCCCCTTCTTCTCTTCCTCTCCTCCTCTCATTCCTTTCCTCTGTCTCTGCCTCTCTCTCTCTCTCAGTCTCTCTCTCTGTCTCTGTCTGTCTCTGTCTCTCTGTCTGTCTCTCTCTCCCTCTTTTGAGCAGGCTCTAGATTGTATGTTAGCCCCATAGTTTTCTTTATAAACTTTATCTTCCTCATGAGAGGAGGATCAGTCATCAAGGATGTATAGTGGAGGGAGAGAGAAAAAAAAAAAAATCTCAAGATCCACCATAAAAAAGCAACTCCACATTGATAGTTATAGACAGGAAACAACTGAGAGGAAGCTGTACTGTGCAACCTAGAAGTCTATAGTTTTGCCTGGAGTTTCATTGGTGCTCCGTCTTTCAAAACCCTGGGCAGGATGTATGGACAACAAAGAGAGAAGAACCAAAATAAATAGAATATATGTGCAAATAAGTATGCTTTAGTTCAAATTGTTCACTAACCATTTAAATATTTTCTGTCTCCCAGATCTTCTCTCTGCTCATTGAATGTAATTGAAGCCCCTTTACCTTCTGAACAGAAGAAATCTTCTAGTTATATATGCAATCCCTACCCTCTGACACTCTGTATGTAGCTACGGCATTTCATCTTAGCCTTCTCCTACTTTAGATTTTATGCAGTTTACATCCATTGTCTTAATTTGTTTAGTACTGAATTAATCATTTTTCATTCAATCCCCTTGTGCTCTGGATAGCTCCTTCGTAGAGGATGCTACACAATGGTAGAGTATTACTTATCTCTGTGATCTGTCACAGAGAGAATCCCCAGTATTGTAGGATGGGTGGATAAGTATATGTGTGGATGAATGGATGAATTATTTCCATTTATCCTCCATTCTCTGTTGACGACTTACCTCAAATGATCCCTCATTTATGAAGCCACTCTTCAGTTTATCCTCCAGATATCCATCCTCATTTATTTGAATCCATATGGACTTTGTTCCCTAAGACACTTAGGAAAATCTCTTCTTGTATTTTTGTTTTAATATCTTATTTTTTGTGTTCGTTTCAGTCTTCCATAGAGAGGGCCTTTTGTCTCATCTTTATGTCTCCTGTTGCACCTAGCACAGAGCTTACATATAGTAGATAATAAGAATTTTTAATGTAATTTAATATAGGATAATTTGATTTTTGTAAAACTTTTGCAAGACAGGCAGAAATGGTATTATTGTCCTTATTTTGCTGGTTAAGAAAGTGAGATTTATAGAAGTTAATGACAATCGCCCAACTGGCCATGGTCACTCAATTGGCCAAAAAGCTGGCTAGCAGGAAAGCACAAGGCTAGGAAAGGCGAACCAATTTTATCGGCACCATTTCTTGACTCAGTACACATTAAACAGATCTGCTTTTAAACAGCCTTTAAAAGGAACATGCTGGGTCATAAAAATGAAAAACTTCTGCGTGTAGGAAGAGACTAGGTTTTTAAATATATTTTCCTGCTTTGATCTTTCCTTTAGTAGGGCATATGTCATATTTTCCTTTTAACCAGTATACATCCATCACTATACACCATCTTACCCAGATGTCATATGTGCCTAAAATCTGTTCTTATGTTTTAATGTCACCATTGCCCACCTTGTCAAAGCCCCCATTGCCTTAGAATTACAAAATTGCTGAGCTCTTTTCCCCCACCCCTAAGTCCCCGTGACTGTTTTGTAACTATTATTTGTACTTCATCCCTTCACCTTTTTTGCTGAGCTCCTTTAATTGCTCTTTCCACCATGTGAGTCCCTCCACCTTCCAGTCAATTCCACAACAATGCTAATAAGTCTTTCAAAACTATCATTGTTCACATACTGCCAATACCACTGCCAATATGTTTTAATGGCTGTCCTCTGATTTTAGAATAAGATCAAACTCTTCAGCCTGAAATTTGATCTTCTACAGCCTTTCCACGAACTTTATTTCCAACCTTTTCTTATACTATTTGTCAAAGGAGCCTTCCACTCTTCAACCTCAGATTCTCCATACATGACACATGTGCTTCCTCCCCTCTTAGTTATGTCATTTCTCTTATTTAAAATGCCTTCTCCTTTCTTTAACTTTTATCTAAATGCTACACTATCTTCCAATCACAGCTCAAAAGTGACTTTCATTCTGAAGTTTTACTATGTACATCATCCTTTGGTAATCATTCTTCCCTCTGAATTCCTTTAGTATTTTCTATATACTATTTGACTATCTTTTAAGGCACATATACTCTGATAAATCTTTAACTCATCCCAAACTGAAATGCTATACCCATTAAACAATAATTTTCCACTCCCCCTCCCCTTAGGTACCGTTATCTTCTTTTAATCTCTTGTGATTATAATGTGCAGTATGGTTGAAAAACTCTGATTTATAGGTTGGTATACATCCATCCTCAGCACTAGCCTCATGTACCACTGAGACTTAGAAATCATTGTCTGACTGTACCAAAGGTGGTGGCATTCTGTAGTATTCTGGTAGCAAGATTTCCTAAATGTTTCAGTGGGACAGTTGACTCTGTACCTGGTGCCTCAAGTTCCTGGAGTTACCCAGATCTCTCTCTCTTTCCTTCCTTCCTTCCTTCCTTCCTTCCTCCCTCCTCCCTCCCTCCCTCTTTCTCTCTCTCTCTCATTTTTGGTGGCATTCACAGCAGTGAGGGACTCAAGCTCTGCTTTCAAGCTCACTCTCTGAGTTTTGTCCCCTATTTCTCAGAGTTTGGTCCTCGACATGTTTTGCTTTGCTTATTTCAAAAAAAAAATTTCTGGAATGACCTGGATTTGTATCTTCATGGTCACCCTCTCCAGTATATTCCTTCCTGAAGAAGTGGATGAAGCTTTTTTTTTTTTTTTTTTTGGTAGTCATTCTATATCATTCACTGCCCACAGGGTGTCAAGTGGCAGTTATGAACTTAAAGAAGCTGCAGGAGGCTGAGCATTTTAGAAGGCACTACATTTTTGACAGTGGGAAAAGTGATTCTATTTCAGGATATGAACTGATTCTTAATTTTTTAGCTGCTGAAATATTTAGAATGCAGAATTTTATTTAATGCTTTTCTATCATAATATATAACTTGATGTGGATAGGAGAGATATAAAGGGGTGAAACAGACTTACTTAAATTTTTGAAAGGATAATGCTGAAGTTGTAAGCCTACTTGCACTCATGCTTGAAATTAAGGCAAAACCATATGTGAAGGGAAAGTAGAGAACAAAAAGAAGCAATGAGTAAGGTGCCATTATTTGGACATTTTGTCATTCATTTACTGATTGAGCACCTGCTACCATGTCTATACTAGATACTAAGAAGGCTTCAAAAATGAAAATGCATGGTCCAACCTTCCAGGAGCTTACTATCTAGTATGAAAGAGACAAAGTAAGTAGTTAACAAAGTAAAATTAAATGCAAAAAAAGTTATATGACAAAAGTAGGAATCAAGAAAAAAAAGAAAGATCCACTCCAATTATGTGAAATCAAGGAAAAATTTGGTGGTAGAAACAAAATTTGAGCACCCACATAGTTCATTTCAATATTTTATGTGATGCTCAAGTCTATGACACAGAAGGCAAAATTATATCACATTTGCATTTGGAAGATTAAAATTACAATCAGAAAATTAACAGGTACTTTGGATTCTCAAGACAGTCTGAGTTTCTTCAACATTTATTTAACCAATATTTATTGAGCTCCTGCCTAGGTCTGTGACTGTACAAGGAGATGGGAAAGTAAATACAACTCAGTCCTGCTCTGCAAAAGTTCAAAATCGAGTATCAGAGACAAGTCAATACACAGATAATTTAAAAGGTTTACAGTAAGTGCTAGAAGTTTATACAAAGTGTAATGAGAACACAAAAGAATGCGTACCTATCTGAGTTTGCAAAGGTAATGGAAAGCTTCACAAGGAAACAATCCCTTTAGATGAGTCTTGGAGTATTGTAGTTTATCTGTTACATCAGTAGAGGAAGAACATACAGGCAGGGGAAATCATGTGTATAAATATTAAAAAGGGAGGGATTGCACTTGGCTGCATTTAACTGTAAATAAAAATAACAGTGGTTTAAACATAATTGGGATTTATTTATTTTTCCCACATACTAGGAAATCTACCAGTTGCTGGCATTGATTTAGTGACTCAAGGATATCGGGTCCTAGGTTATTTTGCGTTATATTCCAAAGGAAGCTGGGAAATAAAGGTTTTCTTTAATTTATTTTATCCTTTTTAAGCCGGGCACAAAATTACTCCCAACAAAATCAAAATTTCTTTAAAAATAAAGAAGGGAGAATACATTTGGTGTAGGCAACTAATAGTCTTTTCTACAGCATATTCAGGCAATCCCAAGTCTTTGGTATAGCTGAATAGCACTTCAGAGAGGATTGATGAGCCTGGAGATGCGAGCAGAAATGAACCAAAGGAAAAGTTTATCCGTGCAATTTTTTCATGGAAAAATATATCCAAAGTTCCATGACGGTCACAGGCACATGTACCTGGCTATAACCCAGCATTAGGAAAAGAAAGTACTTTATTCCATCACATTTGGCAAGTCAACTGATCAGAAAGCTCCCAAGTCCTACAAATGTAGCCAAAGGCAGGGTTTCATCAGGAAGTACTGGTTGTTTTACATAGGCTGTCTAAGACCCATTTTTCTCCCATGCTTTGTTAATGATAAAAGTTACCACTGCCAAGAATATTTTTTTCTTTTGTCCCTCTATTCCTTTCTTCTTCTCACTTGGAATTTATACCAGTGTGTGTGGCCCAGTGACTTCATTCCTTCCTCTCTTAATGAGTTTTCAGCAAGATTCCACACCCATGACTGAAAGCCAGGCATAGTCCTATCTAGGCTCCAGGGTTTCTGAGATTTAATTTTGTTTTTATATTTTTCAAGTTTCCATTATTCTGTCACATTGTATGACTCCTTTGCCCCTCATCCTGTGAGCTTTCAACAGTTCTCCTTTAGTATGCTCCCCTCCTCCCTCTTGACTCCTTCCTTTCTTGGGTACTCTTAGCCTCTCTTGAATAAGGAAAGGTCAGGAAAATGTTTAGTTACCTGTAGAATTAAGTGCTTTCTAATAGCCAATTAAACCTCTCCTACTACCAAATTAAACCTATATCCTCTATTGCTGATATAAATAATGATGTTTTGATGATTCTTTTTCTCATAAGTATTACCTGTTTATTTGTACAAAAAAAACTTGAAAAATACAGATCAACCAGAAAAGAAATAGGACTCCTCCAAAATACCCACTATTAACCTTTTGATATAAGTTCTTTCTTTTCAGTCTTTGTTATATTTATAGATTGTGTATAATTTTCGATGGTATCATTGTGTACATATTGCTTTGAACTTGTTTTTGGTTAAAATGAACCATAATAGCTTTTTTTCCCAGTCATTTTTAAAATTTTAATTTTAATCTTACTTAAATTATATATATGCATACATGTAGTTTTTAAATCAAATAGCACTATAAGATTTTTAATGAAAAATAGTATTATCCCCCCGCCCTCAATTTTCAACTCCCAGGGTCAGATTCTTGCAACTGTCTTGTTTCTCCTGGAATAGATCTATGTATTTGTAAATTACATACCTTTATGATTATTTCTGGGTTTTACATTTTAGACAATGAAAATGGAAGAGAAAAACTGAAACTCATGAACTCCTCCCTCAATGTACACACATATATCTCTCCTCTTGGAGTTATATAAGAATTTTTACTAAATCATCATTTAGTGTTGACATTAAAATATCGACAATGTGATTGTACTTAATGCCACTGAACCATACACTTAAAAATGATTAAAATGGTAAATTGTATGTTATGTATATTTTACCACAAATTAAAAAAACTCAAGCTGTACTACATTTCATTTCTAGTACAACTTTTGTTTTTTCTAGAGTCCGTAACTGCCTGTGTTTTCTTTTCCTATTTGCTTAGTTTTTATGGAACTGATCCCAAACCTTCCAATAGAACTGTAAAACCTAAATCAGTACAGATAAATACATCAGGGATTTGGGGGGTTTTGTTTGTTTGTTTGTTTGTTGTTTGTTTTGACAATATCCCCTCGGAGTCCTCCACAATCTTGCTCCTATCAGAACTGGAAACTGAATCTAGCTTTGTTTCCAACCTGGAAAGTCCTTTCACCTCTTTCCTATCTTGGAGCTCTTGTTTCCTGAACTTCAATACTTTTTTCTTGTTTTATGCCTTTATTAATGAAGCATACTTGAGTAACTTCCTGAAAAACTTTGCACGGAGGGTAAATTTTCTGTGCTCATGAATGACTGAAAATGCCTTTATTATACACTACTCTCACCTGATTGGTAGTTTGGCTGAGTAAAGAATTTGACACCAAAAATAATTTTTCCTCGGAATTTTGAAGGCCTTGCTCCATTGTTAGCTTCCAGAATTGTTGATGACGTATGTGCCATTTTGATTCTTAAAACTTTGTATGTTATCTGGTTTGTTTCCATGGTTTTTTCTCTTTATGCCTGGGGACTTGAAATTCTACAATGGTATGCCTTGGTATAGGGCTTTTTTCATTCGGTGTGCTGGTCACTTACTAAGTTCTTTATGACCCTTCAGTTTGGAAACTTGTATCCTTTTGTTCTGGGTAAATTTTGTTTTTCTGTGATCACTTCCATCCTTTTTGTTTTTGTTTTTCTTTTTGGAACTTCTATTATTCATATTGGCTCTCTTGAACTAATAATCTTATCTTCTTGTCTTTCCTCTTTTTCATCTCTTGTCTTTTTGTATTGTTTTCTGGGAGATTTCCTCAACTTGATTTTGCAACTCTTCTATTGAATTTTTCCATGGCTCTTTATTATACATGAAAGTTCTTTTTCTTTCCTTTCTTTTTTGACTTTTTTTTTTTTAAAATAAAAGAGAATTCTTTTGAGTGTCACTGAAACTAAAGCTATTAACTAAAGCATAAACTATTAATGCCTTAAAATTTTTTTTTTCTTCTCTGAGTATTATTTTTTTTCCTCCCCGCTAGTGTGTTCTCTTTGCTGGAAGCATTCTTCAAATATCTGGTAATCTTCTCTGTTCATATTTAGGGAATTACTAAAAAACTGACTTGATTAGAAGCCCTTTGTACCTGAGTGAAGCTTGTTGATAATTGAGTTCTCTGCTATAGAAGAAACGGAACCCCAAAATCTAATTGCAAGTTCTTTCTCTTAGACCGATCAATTGCATTTAAGGGGAACCCTCCATTCTCTTGTTTAGGGAATATAGGCCTGACTACCAGCCTAGAATGTAGCCTTATTTTTTTTTTCACAAGTGAGATCATACTATATTCATAATGTTTTCTAAACTGTGTTTTTCATCTAACAATATATCTAAGATATCTCCCCATGTCTGTGAGCATAGTTATACATAAGAGTATAAAACAGCTGCCTAAAATTTCATATGATATATGAGACATAACTTAAATTGTTTCTAATTGATGGGTGTTTAGAAATATTTTTCTATAACAATATTATAATTGTCTTTTTCTTTCCATACTTGTGCAAGAATATCTGTGCAATAAATTTTAGAAGTGGAATAGTTGGATCAAAGGGTGTAAATATTTTAAATTTTTATCAGTATTGCCAAATTATTCTCTAAGAAGGTTATACCAATTCATATTACCACCACCAATGGTATGTAAGAGTGCCTGCTTACTTCTATTGATAATTCTTGGTATTGTCAAATTTTTTCAACTTTGCTATTTTAACAGGATTTTAAAAATTGTATCTAGTTCCAGTTATAACATACATTTCTTTCTTTGCCTTTTTCTTTTTTTTTTTGAAACATGAACACAAGAACTTTTCGCTTTCTAGAGGCCCCAGTTAATTCACATTGTTCAGCTTCCAGATGTTTTAAAAAATTGTTACAAAAATTGTTACGTTTTAAATATTTACTTTAGACAGGTGAATACTTTTAACAAACATAGAAGAACAGATGGACTAAGTAGCCTACAACATACATTTCTTTATTAGTGAGGTTAAATAACTTTTACTATTCTTATTAACCATTTATATTTACATTAATATAAACATTTTCTTTGAATTCTTTGCAGATTTTTCTATTGGGTTATTAGAA
Source organism: Pteropus medius (assembly GCF_902729225.1). Taxonomy (NCBI): domain Eukaryota; kingdom Metazoa; phylum Chordata; class Mammalia; order Chiroptera; family Pteropodidae; genus Pteropus; species Pteropus medius. The sequence continues at coordinate 19,558,775 of NW_024342473.1, read as the reverse complement.
TTTTCTTATTAAATTATTTAATTTTTCCGTATATTGAAGAAATTAGCCTTTGTCTATTATTTACTTTGACTTTTTTTTATTTTCTAGTTTTTTTTTTCCTAGTGGAAATTTTAAGTTCATATATATATCATATATATATATAAAATATATATATATATTTATTTATTTTATTTCATGGCTTGGGTTTTATGTAATTCTTTGAAAAGCCTTCCTTATTCTAAGGTGACAAAAAAAATATTCACTATGTTTTATCAAGTGTTTCATATTGGCTTTCATTATATGGAAGCACCATATTTTATTTAAATAATTCTCTATTAATAGACCTTTATGTTGTTTCCCATTTTCTGAAGGCTACATTCTCTTGTTTTGTCCTGGACACCCTGGAAACTGAAGAACAATAGGTGAATGTATTGTCTATAGAAGCTTTATATAAAGGTGTAAACGTTTTTCTTATTTGGTTTCAATAATAACTACTTTAACTATATATTTCACTTCATTTTTTGGTTCATTTTTTGTTACTCTACGCTCAAATCTCCCTGCCATTTCACATGTCCATTAAAATGCCAGTGCCCAAACTTGGCATGATACTTTAGGGTGTGACCAATTCTAAGTTTAGCAGAGGGATACTTTCCTAGCTCTTGGATGTCACAGACCTATTAATATATTTCACTATCACAGTTAGCTTTATAAAACCAGCCACACTGTATTGCTGAATCACTCTTAGCTAGTGGTTCCAGGCTATCAAATTCATAAAACTAGAAATAATGTTTAATATGTTAGATGAAAGAAAAAAAGATTCAAAAAGATCCTGGAATTTTGGAATGCTGGGCCAAAAGATGAAACTTATCAGGAAGAAATAAAAAGTTTTGCAATTAATGTAAAAAAGAATAAATGACCTAAGTATAGGATAGAGATAATTCCACTTAACACTTAAACATTAAAACATTTTAGTTTCCTATAAACTTAATATCAGCAACAATGTGAAACAGCTGCCAACAAGCTTAATGCATTTTTGACAAGAAAAAAATTGATGTCTGACTGTTCACAGCCTCTCCTCTCCCTCCTCATCAAGTTCTTTCATGGCAAAGTCAGTTTCCTGGCCTTTTAAAGAGATTGGTGGAGTGGGTAAGAGGAAAGAAGTTTGACTGATCTATTGGAAAAGTTGGAGAGACACCGAAAATGAGAGGAGGCATTAAGAAAGCCAATAAGAGCTAGCGGAGAAAGAGAGTTTGAGAAGTTTATAAAAGAGAGAAAAGAAAAAGAAATTGGATTAGCTGCTATGTGTGGCAAGGGAGGCTTTTTAGATGAAGAAGTTTTAAAGAAAGTGGCATGTGTTATGAATATCATGTCATTTTGTATGTGTTCAGCAACGTAAGTAAAATTTAAACATTTTTCTAATTATTTTTGGATGTCTGAAATATGTGTCTTTAGATGGAACTTTAAGCTGAGAAACTGCCACAGAATATCTAGACTGTATACAGTTTACAAAATCATATGTCACATCAACAGAACTATGGTGTTCACCATAATAAAGATGACAGTCGTATCACTTGGTCATCTTCAGCCCTGTATACCACATTTTTACAAGGTATATTAGTTTTCTAGGACTGCCATAACTAAGTACCACAGACTGGATGGCTTAAACAACAGAAATTTATTTTCTTACAATTCTGAAATCTAGAAGTCCCAGATCAAGGCACTGATAAGACTGTCTTCCTCTGAGGCGTTGCTTCTTGGCTTGAAGATGGTCATCTTCTCCCAATGTCTTCACATGGTCTGCCCTCCGTGTGTGTCTGTGTGTGTGGTGTCTCCTCTTTTTATAAGGACCCCAGTCCTATTCACCATAATGACCTCGTTTTAATTTAATTACCTCATTAAGACTTCCAACTCCAAATATAGTCATATTCTGAGGTATTGGGGATTAGCACTTCCATGAGAATACACAATTCAGACTATACACAAAGCTACTGACAAATTCAATTTTTATTCTCATTTTTTGATTCCTTTGAATTTTATTGCTGGTCTTTAAGGGCTCTTGTAATCTATAAACAACCAGAATAGTCTCAATTTCATCATTAAATCATTGGTAATAGCAAATTCACCTTGCAGATATTGATGCACATTAATTCTATTCCACCCAAAAGAACTGAGGATCTGGTAGTTTCTTAGACATACGCAAAATGGTATATAAGTTGGTCCTTTGGAGGCCACACACACACACATACACACACACACACAGACATACACACACATGAAAAGAACTAATTTCCTTTTCTGTCAAATGAATCAAGTGAACCAGATAACTAGTAAGGTCTCTTCTAGTCCTAAAATCCTATAATTCTGGTTCAAGAAAATCACAAGTATAATATGCTGTTAAATATAATGTTAAATATTGGGTCTGTGTTATAAATACCAAGCATGCAGGAAAGGCAGAGATCATGTTAGGAATTGTGAAAGCTTTTCTTAAAATTTGAATGGACAATCTAAAACATTTTGGAGGAAAATCCTTTAAGTCAGATTGCTAACCTAGAGTTAGGCCTTAAGAACCAGAACTCACATGATGGCACTCAGGTTCCCAGTTTCATATTGTTTCTATAACCAGTTTTTTCTCTCATAGTTGTATATGCTTCAAAACTGACTCAGGAGACTTAACCATGTACAGTCATGCCCTGCCATACATTTCATATCTCTTTAAAGCTGCAAGAAAAAATACATTATATTTCTCATCTCTTTTACTTTTATTTTATAGTTTGTTGCAGAAATAGTAACATTTAATCAGCAATAACGGATGTATTTAGGCATAGAAGGATAGTAAACTTCTGCAGTATACAGATAAATATCTGGGTTTGACAGTGTTTTACACATTATATTTATTCACATTTCCCAAGCTCATGTAGAAATCTATTCATATACATTTCAACAAGCCAGGATTACACAGTAGATCTGCCAATGCCCAAAATTAGTTTTTTAAAATACTTTGTACAAGTCAGAAAATATGGCTCATCTCTTTGAAGCCTGAAGACAGGCTAATATTTTACTTTTCTTTAAAAAAATTAGATAAGGGCCAACTATTGGGTAAAAGTTGTGAAAATGTAGCAGTAATACTTAGATGTTGCTTTCTGCAGTGAATTATTATACTTTGAAAGACTTTCATATACTATCAAGGCTCATTTCTGACATCAAGTTAAACTCAGTTTGGCATGAATAATTTTTAAATAAAACATTTTCTGAGGGTGGAAAAGAGCTATATTGAATTTTATCTGGTTATTAAATTCAAAAAGTGCTTTGTATCAAGAAAGTGGACATTGTGCCCAGCATTATTAACATATTCTATTTAGAAAAATGACACTGTTATTCATATGAAAACAGATGTTGGTCTAGATAAAGTTAAATGCCTTCACCAGTCTCAACATGTATACATGAAATTACAGAAATTAATTATAGTTCAAGCAAAGATTTTGACTGATCTTTTGCTACAAAGGGAGTGTTTGAGTTATCTACTGCTGCATAACAAACCATCCAAAAATTTAATGGCTTAAATTAAGGCTTGGCAAACTATTTCTGTAAAGGGCCAAACAGTAGATATTTTTAGACTTTGTAGACAAGATAATCTCTGTCATAACTACTCAACTCTACTATTTTACCTCAAAAGCAACTACAGATATAATGTAAATGAAGGGGTGTGGCTATGTTTCAATAAAACTTTATTTACAAAGAGGCAGTAAGTCAGATTTAGCCTGCAGATCATACATAGTTTGTTGACTCTTGCTTTATTAAGGCTCATAATTCTATGGGTTCATATTTTGGACAAGGCACTCAATGGAAGTGACTTGTCTCTCTGCTCCTCATGGTTGGATGGGTCGACTCATGTTTGTAGTCTATTGGTAAATTGGCTGGGGGTGAAATGGTCCTGAATGGTCTCATTCACGTGTCTGGCAGTTGAGTGTGGCTGTTGGCTGGGCACCTCAGTTTACCTTCACATAGCCTCTGTAGTAGGCTAGCTGGGGGGTTCTCACATGGTAGCTGCTTCCAGTGGGGCTAAAGCAGAAGCATCAAGACATCTCTGAGGCTTCAGCTATAAAATCACACAATGTCACATCACCATATTCTACTGGTCAAAGTCACAAGGCTGGCACAGATTCAATAGACTCCACCTCTTGATGGAAGGAGCTGCAAAGAATTAGAGGCCATTTTAAATTCACTACAGGGAGTGCTATTAATTTGTGTAAGACTTTTGCCAACAACTTTCTTACTTTGAAAACCTGTCAAAATCTCATGTATTATAGTCACAATTCTCACTGTAAATCATATAGCCACAAGCTAAACAAGAAACAGAAATTAATCAAAATTTCCATTCAAATAATTTTGGACAAAGGACCCAAAAAATACATTGAAGAAAGCCTCTTTAATAAATGATGCTAAGAAAATTGGGAAGCCACATGCAAAAGAATGAAACTAGACTGCTATCTGTCACCATACACGAAAATTAATGCAAAATGGGTCAAAGACCTAAATATAAGACCTGAAACAATAACCTGCATAGAAGAAAACACAGACATTAAATTCATGGTTTTAGAAAGGATTTTATGAATTTTACCTCAAAGGCAAGGCAAAAATAAATGAATGGGACTACAGCAAAAGAAACCATCAACAAAACAAAGAGGCAACCAACTGAATGAGAGAAGATATTTGCAAACAATGCCTCCGATAAGGGGCTAAGAATTCACACAACTCAACAACGAAAAATAAACAATCTAATTAAAAAATGAGCAGAGGACCTGAACAGACACTTCTCCCAAAAATACATATGAATGGCCAACAGACAAGTGAAAAGATGCTCAACCCCTGTTAAAATGGCTATTATAAACAAGACAAGTAATAACAGGTGTTAGAGAGGTTGTGGAGGAAAAGGAACCCTTATACGTCACAGGTGGGAATGTAAATTGGTACAGCCACTAGGGAAAACAATATGAAGTGTCCTCAAAAAATTAAATACAGAATTACCATATGGCTCAGCAATTCCTCTTCTGGATAACTACCCCCAAAATTTGAAAACATTTATCTGTAAAGCTGTATGTGCCCCGATGTTCAATGCAACATTAATTCATGGCAGCCGAGACATATAAACAACCGAAGTGCCCTCAGATAGATGATTGGATAAAGATGTACATATATACAATGAAATATTACTCAGCCATAAGAAAAGATGAAATACTTCCATTTGCAACAACATAGATGGATCTTGAGATTGTCATGCTAGGCGAAATAAGTCAGACAGAAAAGTTGAGAACCATATGATTTCACTAATATGTGGGATAGAAAAATGAAAGCAACAAATGAACAAGACAAACATAAACTCATAGATTCAGATAACAGTTTAGTAGTTAGCAGAGGGAAAAGGAAGGAGGGGGAGGTAGATGTATTATGATGCATTATTGAATTGTACACTTGAAACCTATATAATTTTATTAGCTAATGCCACCCCAATAAATTTAATTTAAAATTTTCTAGTCAAACTATTTTAAAACTTTTGTGAAAAGAAAGCAGCTATGAAAATAAAAGGGATCTTTTAAAGAGTAGGAGTAGAATGATCTCATTTTTATTTTTAATAAAGTACTCAGTCAAGAAGTTCATTTGAACAGGAGATAGGGAGAACGTGGAAGGTAATGAACAGAGATGGCTAGAATTTTGATCCTTGGAAGTGAAGAGATTATTGTTTGGGAGTGTCTCCTTTTGTTTTAGGAAACTCCCCTCAATGGGTCTTTAGTTACATTTTATTAAGGTAAGGCCAACGTTCTTCTCTGTAAAATTGTACTTTTTAACTTTCTAACTAAAAAATATTTTGTTGAGCAGTTCTTCATCCATTCTTCATCAAATGTGACCCGCTGGTTTTAGCATTCATTGTTGTTTTCTCAATTACTGTGTTGTCAAATAGTGATTTTGTAAAATTCCATCATTCCTTCTACATTTACTAGTTATAAGATCTTTCTTTCTTTTTCTTTCTTTTCAATGTGGATTCATGAATTCCTATTTTATGCAACTTTATAATTAATATTATTGTTACTTATTTTGAGGACCAAATTGTCCTAGATTTGGCTAGTGGGAGTTAGAAGCTGGTTTTCCTGTTCTTTTAATATCCTCATCATTTTTTAATGCTTCCTTACTTTCTGACACAAGATGTTCCAGGCTCATCTTATACATTCCCTGCCTCCACGCTACCTTGTTCCTTTCAATAAAGAATGGAATTTAGAAACCAAGATCTGGATGCTAAATGTGCTCATTGCTATTAGGATATTGCTATTTGCAGGCTGTCACAGTAGACAGAGCTAGTGGATGTATGTGTATACATATGTATGTATACATATACAACTATATTTATCCTTCCATTCATCTGCCTAAATACTCATCCATCTATTGAAATCCATGAATCGCTGATATATGCCAATTCAAAAACACATGGGTTCATTCTAGTTTTCTCATTTGAACTTACCTTCTCCACCAGTGAGAACCCAGGCAACCATTATCTTCGATATACAACTGACCCTTGAATAACATGGGTTTAAACTGCACTTATAGGTGGATGTTTTTCAATAAATATACAGTCAGCCCTCCATATCCCTGAATTTCAAATCCATTCATTTAATCAACCATTAATCAAAAATAGTATTTTCTATCTGCAGTTATGAATCTGCAGATATACAGGTCCAACTGTTTGCACTGTTTTACTCCTTTTTATATAAAGGACTTAAATAGCTGCAAATTTTGGTATGTGCAAGGGACCTGGAACCAATCCACCACAGGTACCAGTGACTGTAGTTAAGTTTTGGGGGAGTTGAAAGTTATACACAGATTTCTGACTGTGCAGAGGGTGGGTTCCCATAACCCCCACATTGTTCAACGGTATTCAGGTTTGTTCAATAACCTTGGATATAACTACTTTCCCATTGCTCCTCCATGTGAACACTCTCCTCATTCCACTCATACTCTGACACCCTGTTCCAAGCCACCACCTCCCCACGTAGATGCCCTCTCATGCTGCTCAGGCTCCAACACCATATGCCAACTCATCACAACCACTGCTCATGCCCCTGCCATACAGACTTTTGGGCTCAACTTGAAGGAATGAAATAATGAATGCAGTTTCTTGATTTTTTCCCCCTATTATTTGGATTATGCAAATAAAATATATTTGCATAACTGCATTACAAAACTTCAAAAACAGATTTTGTATGCCTGAACCTACAAATAACTAAGTATTATCACAACATATGCATTACCAGTGACATAGTTGTTATATTATTGCTATCACTGGTTAAACTTCATTATTCTTTTTAATAGGCCTGTTGTTTGGATGCTATGGTGTTTAGACTTCCAGATAAATGGTCTGCTGCTGTAATTATCTTCATAATTTTTATCTCCTTGTACTAGACATGTTAATCAATAGTTCTTGCCATGAGCACATCCCTCCTGAAAAAGTAGCCTATTAAATTGTTTAATATCATATAACTGCAATCCTTATAGGAGCCAGAGCTGATTAGACGCTGACTCAAAGGACATCAACCTATGATTTGACCAGAATAGGGTTCTGCCTATAACGTTGGTTCCCTGCCTATATACCTTTCGCACCTTCCGATCCACATTATGTTGAAACATCCTGCTATAAGCACCTGCCACTTTCTACTTAAGGCAAATGGAGCAGGCTGGCTGTACATAAGTTAACACCCCTGGAATCAGCCCTCTGCCAATGAAAGATGGAAGTAAAAGGACAAATACCCAACTTCTTTGCCTCTTTACTGTGGCAACTCTAAGGAGTATTCTACACTGTCTCCAAGAGTTCCCCCTTGGCACATTTAGTTGCCCATAGCAGTGACCTGCTCAATAATGAATCTTTTGTTGGCTTCCTTTCTTTCCTTATCTCAATTCTTTGTTTCCCTAAAAGTGTTTCCAGGATTCACCTCTCAAGTTAACTACCAGCTCTCAAATTTTTGCCTCCAAGTCAGCTTCTGTGGGAACCCAACCTAAGAAACTACTAAAATGTCACAATAGTTATCAATAGAGCCTAACAGAGATCCTTCCTCAGGTATTTAAATAGGAAGTACAGTCATGCACCACTTGATACATTCTGAGAAATGTGTTGTTGGGCAATTTCATCATTGTGTGAACATCATAGGGTACACTTACACAAACCTAGATGATATAGTCAACTGCACAGCTAGGCTGTGTGACATAGCCTACTGCTCTGTAGGGGATGTGGAGGGAAAAGGGATTCTATGGAAAGTAACCTCAGAATGTTATCTGATCATAAATTCCTAACTGGGCAGGTCATGGTGAGTAGACACGCCCCAGACATATAATTTCTTTTGTAAAAGGCTCATCTTTGCCTTAAGCAAGCCCTGTCCATTGTCCTTGTACATCTAGGTTAACACGTCTTTGAATGCCAAAGTAATCCTCCTTTTCAACTCCTCAGAAGAATAACCACCCTCAAAAGAACACATAATTTTAACTATCCAGTAATCCAAACCCCATCTTGCCTTTTCCTACCTTCATGTAAGCTACCTTACATTCTCTTCTTAATCCCAAATATGTTTTTAAAAACTGCAAAACTGTTGTTCTCCGGAGTATTAAAGATTTTGCTTGCACACATTGTTGTCAGTTTGCTCAAATAAAATCTTATAAAAATGTTATGCAGGTTTAGATATTTCTTACAGTGACAATACTGTAGGCAATTGTAACACAACAGTAAGTGTTTACGTAATGAATTATTCTACAGATGTCACTATGTGACAGGAATTTTCTGCTCCATTATAATCTTATGGGTCGGAAGTCATATATGTGGTCCATTGCTGACTGAAATATCATTATGCAGTGCATGACTATATATATTTTTAAAAACCATTTTTAGTTGGACAGAGGAAAAGAGATATGTAAACGCTATTTGAACACTATTTAAATATTATGTGGAGCATATAGAGGAGATATAAAAATCCGTGCCCAGAGGCATCATCCTTTGGATCCAGAACCACCTTCCAGTTCTAATCTGGATCAGACTGTGCTCTGTTACAGCCCCTCTTGGATTTACATGAGATTCTTTTACTCTTTAACTGTATATGTGCCCTAAGAATAATGAAAACCAGTACTCCCATCACCTGAGTTTATATTGAGAATCTCGGTTCCTTGACATTAAACAACATAGGATGCATCAATTTTGATTTATATTTTGCTTCCTGACTATCTCAGGAAACAAGAAAAATCCCAAATAAACAACTTAATATTACACCTTAAAAAACTAGAAAAAGAACAAATGAAGGCCAAGTCAGCATAAAATAGGAAATAATAAAAATTAGAGCAGAATTATATGAAATTGAAGGAAAAAAGACAATAGAAAAAAATTAATGCAACAATGCGTTGGTTCCTTAAAAAGATCAGTAAAATTGACAAACCCCTGGCTAGACTCATTAAGGAAAAAAGAGAAAAGATACAAACAAAATCAGAAATGAAAAAGGAGAAGTTACGACAGGTACCACCAAAATACAAAGTATCATACAAAAATACTATGAAAGATTAAATGCCGCAGAATTCAATAATCTAAAAGAAATGGACAAGTTCTTAGAAATATACAACCTTCCTAGACTGAATCATGAAGAAATGAAAAATCTACATAGACTGATTAACAGTAAGGAAATTGAAACAATCATCAAAAACCTTCTAAAAAGTTAAAGTCCAGGACCAGATGGCTCCACTAGTGAATTCTACCAAACATCCAAAGATGATTTAATACCTGTTCTTTTCAAATTTTTCCAAAAAATCAAAGAAGCAATACTTTCTAACCCATTTTATGAGGCCAATATTGCCCTGATACCAAAACCTGGTAAAGATAATGCAAAAAAAGAAAACTATATCCCAATATCTCTGATGACTACAGATGCAAAATTCCTAAACAAAATACTAGCAAATTGAATACAACAATACATTAAAAAGATTATACATCATGATCAAGTGTGGTTCATTCCAGGGGCACAGGTATGCTTCAACTTATACAAATCAATTAATGTGATATACCACATAATTAAAATAAAGGATAAAAATCACACGATCATATTAATAAATGCAGAAAAAGCATTTGACAAGATACAGCATCCATTTATGATTAAAAGACTTAATAAATAAGCATAGAAGGAAAGTACCTCAACATTATAAAGGCCATATACGATAAACCCTCAGCTAATATATTTTGCTTCTTGTATTGCAGCTAAAATAAAAGCTTGCATAAAGTAGTCAATTAATATTTGTCTAATGAACAAATTAGAGAATTATTTAAAAGGTATGTTGACTGAGTATAAATGAAATAGGAGGCTTTGTTCAAATTAAAAATGGCAAATTTTATTCAAGGGTCTTAGATTTTTAAATAGGAAACACTACCAGGTAATACCCAGCATATTCCAAAGAAAAGAGAAAGGTTGAGAGTTCTTATAGTAAAAGTATATTCTTGAGAAGAATCAGTCCTGCATTCTTAGCCTCTGGATTCAATGGAAATGGTAATCTTCCAGATAGCCAGTGGTCTGGATAATGGATATCAGGTGGTCTGGATAATGAATGTCATGGACACATGACCATTCTCTCCACTGGGGGTCTTGGAACATATCCCCCCTGGATAAGGGAGAATTACTGTATTTTTTTCTAGTGGGAAAAGTTTCAGGGAAATTCAGCCAAGTGTGACAGATTTGTCTCAAAGTCTTTAATAAATGTTTCTGAGTAAATCAAAACGATTTAAGTGTCTTCTGGCCAGTTCTACTTGGATGTCTCAAAAGGAACTAAAATTAATCTGAAATTGAGTCCATCTCCCAAAGCTGGTCTTTTAATAATACCCTTTATCAGTATAATGTCACCACCATTTATCCAATTTATGTGTAAGCCAGAAACCTGGGGTTATTTTTAATAACTTCTTTGCCTTCACTTCCTCCATATCCAGTTAATGACCAAGTTGTATTATTTTACCTTCTAAACGTCTCGGGTCTTTCTGCTTATTCCCAACTCTGCTGCCACTTCCTCTGTCCAAGCTATCATTATACCAGACTGCTGGACTACTTACTATTCTAACCTACTAATTAGTCTTCTTTGTATGTATTCGTATTCCCCTTCAATCCATTTTCCACTCTGAAATCCTTCTTTTTGTGTCTGAATGCAGATCTGTTTATGTTACTGCCTCTATTTTTTTTTCCTTCCTCTTTTAATCCCCCGCCCCCACACTTCCACCACTGACCCATGGATGTTGCCATTTTCCTTTAAGAACTGGATCTCTGAAGGTGGGGCATCCCCTTCCACACACACCCAGCGTGCACCTGGCGTATGGTCCGTGGCTCCACCGGGACGCGAACCCAAGACCTTCTGTGTGCAAGGCAGACGTGCTAAACACTACACTATGGAGCCACTCTCCACTTCCTTTATTCTTAGACTGCTTAAAATTCTTCAGAAATCTATTGGACATCTGATGATTTCTGTCCAGAAAATCCTCCTTATGGTAATAACACACTAAGTTTCATTTACGAAACCACATCTCCCAAAGTGGTTTGGGATCACTCGCATCTCCAGCTCCAGCGTTATGGATGCCTTAACTGGCATACCCTCCTCTAGCCACAGAGATTGTTTTAGAGAACGGCACTTAACCCATACCTAAACCACTTAAAGTATTGCATTCCCATAGCTAAAGGAATTGGTTCAATGTGGGCATGTAATTTAAACAAATCCAATCAAGGACATTGACTGGTTCTTGTGACTATGTTGGGAACCAGCGTAAAGATTAAGCTAGGAGAGTCAAGGAATCCCAGAAAGCTAGAGCAGAGGCACGAAGATAACATCCTTCTATGGATAAAACTGTGCTTGGGTAGGGTCTGAACTATGAACTTCACCATTAGATAAACCAATGACCTTCTCCCTCCCCCACCCCACTCCTTTGGCTTAAGGCAGATTAGACTGGGTTTTCCATCATTTGTGGCTGAAAGATTCTTAGCTAATATCCATACGTTGCACATTGAAAAAAGGCAAAAGTCCTTAATATAACTTGAAGCACATTTGCATTTACTCCATAGAGGCTGACATTTAACCTCTGTTTACACCATACCCTCTTCCTGAAATCCTCTTGGCTTACCACACAACAAAATTATGCTTCTTATCCTACTTATTCAGTAACTCAGCAGAAATACCTTCCATGAGTCTTCAAACACTCTCAAAGAACAATATGGAGTCACTTTCCTACTTGTAAGTACAGAAATTTTATATTTATTTGTGAGATTCTCTCATAAAAGTCTGTCTCTTAACTATCGTTACATGTGAGAAACACTCATTTTGTTCTAATTGCAGTTCCTGACACACAGTTAGTGCTTTATTTTTGTTGTTGTTGAATTAATTAAAGAAGTCAAAGAGAGGAAGATATTCTCTGAGCATAATAAATTTCATTTAACATCACACTTTATCAAATAACAACTTGAATTGCATTTGAAAAGCAGAAAATTACAGTATCGATGGTTCACTTACAAAATGAAAATAGGTTAGTAAAATTTATTTTAAAGCTATGGTGGAAGGAGGAATTTTCCTGGTCATATCCAAGCAATTTATAAAAATGAGAAATTTAAAAAACAGATATATCAGAAACATACTATTTTATCGAGAAAAATGAAATAGCTGAGTTAACACTTTTGGAGGGTAAAAGGCTGAAGAATAAATTTGCTTTTAGTGTAACTCAACCAAAGGGGGCAGAATATGACCAATGTATTGATTTAGAAGTAGATGAGATGATTTGTGAAAGAGCAGGATTTCTGGCGAAGTCATTCCCCTAGATTAAAACTGCAACAAAGAAACTGATAAATGTTTGCAATTCTATTTCAATGTTGGACTGAATCTCAACATATACTTTCTTTCAACTATTGGGAAAAGAGTTTGGAATAATTTTGTTATACTACGAATTACATAGTCCATCATGCTCAAAAGACAATTTCAGATGAATTCAGTTTTAAGGTTATATTTCCCCATCAATTTCTCTTTCCTGGTGTTCCATCCTCACAGCAGAGAAACAACAGATGTGTATGGGAGGGTTAGCTGACCATATTTTTGCTCTAATGAGAGAACAATACTTTGTTGTTATTCTTGTTTTCAATAATGGCTGAATGAAAATATATCATGAGTCAATTTGGACTTTGAATGAGCTATGATTCCATAATAACAACACCTAGAAAAGTAAAATCACAATGTTTAAATCTCTGAATTTATTTTTTCTTCAACCTGAAATGCCTTCATTTCTCATTTCTATCTAATCCAAATTCTCCTTGGTTTTTAACCACGCACTGAACTCACACCTTACAATCTTATTACACTGGGTTGATTTTGTTGTTGTTATTTGTACTTCACTAGTATACTTATTTGTGTGAGATCGGTGACTCCCAACTATCAATCCAAGGACTACATTGACTATATCCCAAATTACCTGGAAAACATAAAGTACAGCTTCTAAACTGTTCCCTACTCTTCTCTCACTTTTAAAATTTTGACTCAGTAAATTGGAGAATCTAAGATAAATGAAAAAATTTTAAACATTCTCTGTACATCCATGTTCATAGCAGCATTATTCAAAATAGCTAAAATGTGGAAGCAACCAAATATCCATCAACGATGAATGAGTAAACAAAATGTGGTTTTCATACAATGGAATATTATTCCTTTCATACAATGGAATATTATTCAGGAATGCAATTCTAATATATGCTACAATATGGATGAACCTTGAGGACATTATGCTAAGTGAAATAAGCCACTCATAAAAGGATAAATACTGCATGATTCTATTTATATGAGATACGTAGACTAGTCAAACCCACAGCAAGGTAAGGTAGAATGGTGGGTCCCAGGGGCTGAAAGGAGGGGAGAATGGGGAGTTATCGTATAATGGATAAAGAGTTTAACCCATTAAGTGAAAAAAGTTTTGGAGACAGATGGTGGTGCAAAGATGTGAATGTACTTAATATCACTAAACTCTACACTTAAAAATAGTTAAGATGCTAAATTTTGTTATGTGTATTTTACCACAGTTTTTAAATGGTTAAGATAATAAGTTTTGTTATGTATATTCAATTATAATTTTAAAAAATTCTCTAGATGTGTGAAATGCTGGCAACAGTCATTCGTCTTGGTTCTTCATTTTTCTTTATTGTAATATTTTATTCATACATTTCTTCATAAGTACTTATTGAGTATCTGCCATGCACCAGGCAGCATTCTAGATGTTGGAGATATAACCACAATGCAAGCAGACAAGGTCCTGCTTTCAGAGAGCCATAATTCTATTGTCTATGATATGAGCCATAATTCTATTGTCTATGATATTGTATTTGTAAAAATTAGGTGGTGTAGCATGAGGCGTAAAACCCAATTTTATAGCAGCTTTAACATTCAAGATGTTGTTTTCGCATATAAAATGTCTATTTGACAGGAACCAGGTTCCTTCTAGCTTTCATTATTAGCACTAGGTAATAATGACCATATAGGTATGATCCAAGGTGGCTGCTGGATAGCTGGTCATTGCATCTACATTCCTACCAGCAAGAAGGAGAAAATATACCCCAAAGGGCATAACCCTTACTTTGGGGATAGTCTCTGGACATGACATCTCATTAATAATAACTTAGTCATATGGCCACAGCTAGCTGCGAGGGAAGCTGGGAAATGCTATCTTTATTCTTGGCAGCCATGTGCCTAGGATTCTCTTTGTGAAAAAGAGAATAATAAATACTGGAGAACTACCAGACTCTGCCACAATTATTTTCAGATCTTGAATTCTTTGAAGGCTGAGTGGTCTCAAAATATAGAGGTAGTCAGCAGAGACCAAGGGCAAGATAGAGGGAGCATTTGGTGTGATATCCTTCTGAGAGCTTCACCCCTTTAACATGCCACTGCCTATTGATGAGGATTGCCTTAGAGCAGGGGTGAACAGACTTTTTATGTAATGGGCCAAATAGTAAATATATAGGCTTTGCAGGCAATCAATTCTGTCAACCACTCAACTCTCTTGTGATTACATGAAAATAGCCATAGAAAATATGTAAGTGAATGTGTGGCTGTTTTCAATAAAACTTTATTTATAAACACATGTGGTAGGCCGAGTCTGGCCTGTGGGAAATAGAATGCCAATCTTTGGCATACCTCACAATATAAGCCCTAAAGAGGCCTTAGTATTTTATCCACATATTTTACATTTTGTCACCTTCATGGGTAGTAATCAAAGCTAAACATGTGACTCAGATCTCTCAGGAAGTTTTATTTATTCCATCAAGTCAGCCAATGGCACAAGTAGAGATAATAGTTAAGCATCAGGGTAATTTAGAATGGATAGTAGAGGAGATGTTGTGGAGGAGGACCAATTGCAGCAATTATTTTCTCTTTCTTTGAGATGTCTTTTTACTTCCTTGACAATGTTTTATGAAACATAAAATTTTAAAATTTTGATGAAATACAATTTTTTCCCTTTGGTTACTCATGCTTTTGGTGTCATATCTAAGAAACCATTGTCTGATCCAAGGTCACAGAGATTTAAACTTTTGTTTTCTCTTAAGAAATTTATAGTTAACTCTTACATTTAGGTCTTGATCCACTGTGAAGTAGTTTTTGTATATGCTATGAGGTAGGTGTACAATTTCATTCTTTTGCATATAGATATCTAGTTCTCTTAGCACCATTTCTTGAAGAGACTCTTTATTACTCCCATTAAATTGTCTTGGCACCCTTGTTGAAAAACAACTGCCCATTAATGTATGGGTTTATTTGTGGACTCTCATTTCTATATATCTATCCTTATGCAAGTCCATAATTATTTTTATTAACCAGAATGCATATTTTGCAGTATGATAGAGAACATATTCTTTTATTTACGTAATCATTTACCAAATATTTTCTAAGCACCTTCCATGTGTCAGGCACTATATAGGTGCTTAGGGAGAAAGGAAAAACATTGTCATTTAGATTATGTTTATGTACAAATAAGTCTCCTTGGATGTGCTTCCTCAGATATAACTCTCTGGGAACAGTTCCTTTTGATCTGTAGACTTATAAACTAAAGAGACAAAGAATCTCTTCCATGCATTCCCAACACACCATGATGTTGGCACAAAATAACTGTGATAGATACTGCCATTCAAAAAGGGAGACAATCGAAGCACATAGGAGTCATTGGTCCCTAGCAATACTAAAATCCAGCTGGACATATATTGCCAGTTCCTTGATTGGAGGATCATTCCCATTGTCTGGAAATTATTTGCCATGGCTCTTGGCTCTGCCTCTGTATTCTTGACCTTTTCATTTTCCATAGAAAATAGCTCACATTTGCAGCTAGGTAATTTTCTCAGCCTGCTCTGCCCTTAGAAAGTTGGGGGTCCGAAGATCTCTCTCTCTCTCTCTCTCTCTCTGATCTTTTAGTCCAAGTCGACATAATTCTTTAAAAACCTTTGTAGGGTTTTTAAATGAATCAATTTATAATCCACTCCATTAAACAAAATCTATACCCATGGGTCTCTTTGGGATAGCTTCTCTTACTTTGGTCTTATTAGGCTCCTGAAGATACAATATCTTTAAGAATTCTTAGAAGTCCTCTTTAAATAGAGATGCCTTTAAAATCCTCAGAGGACATTCTGTCTGAGGAAACTACTTCAGATTTTTCTGAGATCATAACAACAGATCTTGTAGTTCTTCCCTGGATTTGATCTTTACTGTGAAGCTTTTTCTTCATTGAAATCTGGGAGAGCCTGAAAACAATAGTTTTATTTTCAAATCCAGCTCTTCATTTAGCTTATTTCTGACTTCTCACATTTTACTGTAAGCAAGCAGCAGCAGCCAGGTGGCATTTTCAACATTCTTCCAGAAAATCTCAACTACATCATCTAGCTCATCAGGTATATTTTCTACTTTCTACTTTATCACAGGTTACAGTGTTGCTAAACATTCTGTCACTACATAAGAAGAATCTTCTTCCTCCTATTTCTAATAACATCTTCTTTACTTTCTTTTAAGCCATCTCCAAGAGCCCTTTTGAGGGCCATCAGACTCTGCCACCAGTCTCTTAAAGGCACTTTCACCTTCCATCCACTGCCCCAAAGTTCCAAAGCCACTGACATGTTTTTAGAGTTTTGTTACACCAACATCCTACTCTCAGGTACTAAAACCCATTCCAGTTGCTATGACTGCAATATAAACTACCTCAAAACTTGGCAACTTACAACAACTATTCATTATGCATATAGATTCTGTGGGTCAGGAACTTTGTGGGAATGGCTTCATAACATTTGTGAGATGGAAGACTTGAAGTTTGGGAACTATATTCACCTGAAGTCTCACCACTCACATGTCTGGAAGTGGATAAACCATTCACTGTGGAGCTCAGTCCCTCTCTATGTGGTCTCTCTAAATATGCTCTCTAAATACGCTTCCTCATATCATGGTGGCTGGGTTTTAAGGGCATGTATTTTAAAAAAGAGCTAGATGACAGCTCAATTGCTTTTTGTGACCTAACTTGGAAGTCACACAGTGTTATTTCTGCCTTGTTCTATCAGTCAAGATACTCACAAGGTCCTCCCAGGTTCAAAGACTCCACTTCTTGATAGAGGAGTGGCAAGTGGAGAAGAAACATGAAGAGTATATGGGACCAGAAAAAATGCTATGGCCATTTTGGAAAACACATAGGAAGCCTAGAAAGGTACTTCTTCAATACATCTCTTGCATAGGAATTCCATTCTAGGCTCTCCTTCTAGGAAACTCAACTGCATTAGTTTCAAGGACTGCTGTAACAAAGAACCATGATCTGGGTGGCTTAAAGAAGAAAAATTTACCATTTCACAGTTTTAGAGACTAGAAATCCAAGATTGAGGTACTGCTTCTTTCTAAGAGCTATAAAGAAGAATTGGTTCCATACCTTTCCCCTAGCTTCTGGTGGTTTGCTTGCGATCTTTAGCATTCCTTCGCTTGTAGAAACAGCACTTCAATCTCTGCCTTCATCTTCACATGGCATTCTCACTGTGCACATGTCTCTGTGTCCAAACTTTTATAAAGACAACAGTCAGTCATATTGGATTAGGGCCCACTCTAATGATGTCATCTTAGTTATATAAATTAATTACATCTGCAATGACCCTATTTCCAAAAAAGATCACATTCTGAGGTACTAGGGTTAGGACTTCAACATATGGATTTGGGGGGAGACAGTTAAACCAATAACACTGACCTAAGTCATAAGAGTACCTACTTTATAGTATTTATTGTAAAGAATACCTGAAATAATGCATAGGAAATTCATAGCACCAACTAAATGATTAATACATGTTAGCTAACATCATGATTTATCTTTGGATCCAGAGAGACTAGCACAGTGCTTAGCACATAGTGAGCAAATAATGAACATCTTTAAATTTTGTCTGTCTAGCATTCACTCCACATTTTCTGGTAAGAACATCCTGAAACAATTCCCTTGCCAGTCTTGATGAGGCAATCATGCAAATGCCTTGCCCTCCCTCAAACAGGTGGTAAGTAGATGGATGACCCAAAAATGCCATTCAGACTCTGTTTCCCAATATTTAAATCCACACTACCTCCTGCCTCACCATGACTTAGCCATTTGGAGAGGGTGTAGTGGACATTTGTCTGGAGCACAGCACTTTGGGAACACTTTCCCTCTATTTAGAGAGTTTCCTTCCTTCTCAAGTTAAAAGTCAGAAATTGTGCTTTCCTAGCCCTCCTTGTGGCTGGGAACGACTATGTGACTCAGCCACCGCCCTGCCCACTGCCCCCATCTCCACCCCCAGACACTCTTGTGATATGTCCTCTGAGAAGAGACTAATGTGAGGAGAAATGCCATGTGAAATCCATTTTGCCAGTGAGAGTGACACCACTGTCACTTGGGCTTCAGAGGTGGCACTGTTGAGTTTCTGGTAACAGAGCTGTCAGTAGCACCTGCATCAGTAAAATTGCTTCTGGCAGAGGAAAATGTAGCACTGAGTGCTGGGAGGCGGGTATGCAGGCAGTAGCAATGTCCTCAGGCTAGTTCTGATGACCGTTCTAGGTGGTATTCTGGAAGTTCTACCTGAGCCTGGCTCTCTAGCCCTCCTGGAAATTTTGTGACCTGCCAAATATCCTTTAATAAATTTCTTTTTCGCTTAACCAATCAATTAATTTCTGTAACATTCAACCAAAACTTCAATCAGTAAAATTTGTTATACTGATTCACAGTATTAAATCTGATAAATTAATGATAATTCTGTGAGATAAACATTGTTATTCCCATTGTACAGATGAAAAACAGATCCAGTAATATTAAGTGCATCTGGCCAAGGTCATGCAGCTACTAAATCCTAGTGCAGAGATTTGAATTCTAGTCTCTTTTTTTAAAAAAAAATCTGCAAAGTTCATTTTTTTTAGTATGCCATTTGAAACTTGCTTTCAGAAGTAATCTTGTGACAGAGTAGATTGGTTTGCTCACAATTCATCCTAATCTTCTAGTGTGCCTTCCTATACTAGAAACTGGGAAGCTAAAATTCCTATTTCTCAGACTCATTTACAACTAGGTATATGATTTAGACTCCACCAAAGAGATGTACTTGTATGAAAACTGAACTTAAACTAAGTTGGAAGGAAGTAGGCCTTCATTTTGATGGTACAAGTCAGGTACACATGGTTTGAGACCAACAACTGAGGCTAAAACTTTCTGATTCCTGAATTGTGGCAAAAGTCATGTGATCTTGGAGCTAGCAGGTGGTACAGGGACTCTTTGATTCTGCAGCTTCCTGACTACTGCAGAGAGAGTTCTCTGAACAGGTCAGCTCTGTGGTGGTGTTGTGGAAATCATCACTGGAGGCCCAGCCTAGAGCCCACTCCTCCAGCCTTTTATACTGTGAGTATTTGATTCCCTGCATCCAATTCTTTTCTGCTTAAACTACTAGACTGGTATCTGGTACTTGCTTCTGAATCCTGCCTAATATAAGCATGTACAGAGGTCAAGTACTACATAATCGAGCAGCACTGCAAAGAGATTCTTATCTTCTCTCAGAGTCACAATTAAGGTGGGGGGTATATATTCAAAGTAAATTGATATATTGAAGTCATAAGCACCATGGCCTCTCCAATCTTGCCACACCTGTATCGCAAGGAACTAAGTGTGTCAGTTAGGGTAGAGGCAAGCAATAGATAGCTCATTCAAACTGGATAATTTGGGGAGACTCGAATAAAGACCATTTTTCAAAGATATGCACAGGGCACAGAGAACTACAGAGGTTATGCAGTGCCACTAGACCTAAAGTAGCAAGAGGAGGGAGCATGTTATGGACTGAATGTGTCCCTGCACCACCAACTTCATATGTTGAAATTCCAACCCCAATATGATGGTATTAGGAGGTGGGGCCTTTGGGAGGTACTTAGGTATGAGGGTGGAACATTCGTGAATGGGATTGTTGCCCTTATAACTGAGACTCCAGAGAGCTCTCTAGCCATTTTTCCATCATGTAAAGATACAGAGAGAAGTAGGCAGTTTGCAACCAGGAAGCAGGTTTCTGTCAGAAGCCAAATCTGCTGCATGCTAATCTCAGGCTTTGCAGCACCCAAAACTGTGAGAAATAAATTTCTGTTGTTTTTAAGCCACCCCAGTCTATGGCACTTTGTTATGGCAGCCCGAACTAAGAGCCATTATGGAAACTTGGAGACAGTTATGTAGAGAGGATGCCTTCTAGAAGCTGTGAAAGTTGGTTGAGGGAGGCAGCTAACTCATGGCAAACTCACACTCTGCCCTTCTTTCAATCACCTGCCCATTTCCTGAACCCACATGGTCAGAGAACAAGAGCTTGTATTGTAATCCATACAGGAAAACCTCCCAGGGTAAAAAATGATGGAGACTTGATCTGAGGAGCAAATGGGAGATACCAAGCACAGCAAGTGAAAAGATCAACAACTCCAGGGCAGCAAGAAATCATAAAGAATGTAAGTGGAAGTGTTTTGGTGCTACTAAAACTTTTTTGGCAGGGGGGAATACAGTTTTCGGGCGGGTGGGGGGGTGCTACTTAATTTTTTAATGCTCACAGGTTAATTTTATTCAATCTTTTTAAAGATAGTCAATATAATCTGTTCTATGAGATTTGAGGGCATTTTACTCAATTTAGCAGAGGGTCATAGAGCATGAGAAGTGGAAGTCACCTAGAGTTCTCAACATTTCTAATTTCATAGATAAGAAAACTGAGACTTAGAGAAATAAAATAAATTCCTCCAAAGTCACATATCTAAGAAGTTGCAGAATCAGAAGGCACACCTAAGTCTAATGATGCCCAATTCAGAGGTCTTCCACTATCTGCAGCTAAAATCCATGCTGGACACAAGATATGCTCATTACTAAGGTCCAGGCTGTAATGTGGCTGCAGTCTCAGTCTTGAGCATCTCTCTGCTTTGATTTTATTTTTCTCTTCATTTTAAACATTTACCTGAGAAACTGAATTTCAAAGGCACTTTTCCTAAAAATAACTAGAAGCTACGGAGGAGGAAATTAGCATAATGTATTTTATCTATAGTTTACAGTGTGTAATCTAAAAATGTGCGACAAAGCAAAGCTAGTAGTGCAAAGAAAATCCCCCTGAGATATTTGGTGCCATTTAAAAAACACCTCAGTATGGGGGGATGTGGGAGCAGCAGCCTGTGACACACTTCCATCAGGGTAAAATGTTATTCCAGTGATTCACAGAAAGAAGCCTGACAAACACTTTGAGTCGATATAAAGGTTCTTGCCATCAAGATAAAATGAGAATTGCAGTGGGTGGTCCCATTCTAGCTTCATGTCTCCTTCTACTTCTGTCCTGACTTAGGTGGTTGCCCTGGAAACAGTGGGGTGGCAAACAAAACCATTTGGAACAACTTTTAGGAAGCCTTATGCATGAAGGCCTAATTTTTATTTGCTGCTGCCTTTTTTTCTCTTCTTAAAGGGTAACTTTACCAAGGCTGTCATTCCCTAAAAGGGTGTGCTCTTTGGACTGCCTTGACAGCTGAATCATTCTAAAGTCTTTGGCAAGGTCCGGTTTGAGGGCTGGCTAGAGTTTGGCAGATAGTGGAGGAAAGAGGTTTTACTTCTCATTATTCAACTTTGGATCCGAACACAGATGGTCCTGATCTCCTCCTCCCCCACTGAAGAATTTTTCTAAAATGACACCCAAGTTTTTCTTGGCAGAAGTTATAATTCCTGGCAAACAGTTCACTGCAGCTCTAATTATGATGACAGCTTTAATGGAGAAGATAATCATATTAAATGGTTCTTATTCAGTTCCATGTGATGAATTAGTGATTACCAGGAAATGTGTTAAGCAGCCAAAAATAAGGGGAAGGGGTAAGGTACTGAGCTACAAGTTGAGGTATGAAGGATTCCAAAACTGGGTGGGAGACAGGACAAAATGATCTTTAAAGAGGAGATGCTGATTCTATTGTCTCGTGTGGCTTGTTTACTAAGAAACCTCTTTTGCCTGATGTGTCTGAAAAAATTTTTCTGACACTTGTAAAAATGGTGAAGAAGATTTTATTCAAGACTATTGCAATAGGAGCTGACTCTATT
This sequence comes from Pteropus medius, assembly GCF_902729225.1. Taxonomy (NCBI): domain Eukaryota; kingdom Metazoa; phylum Chordata; class Mammalia; order Chiroptera; family Pteropodidae; genus Pteropus; species Pteropus medius. The sequence goes on along the minus strand of NW_024342473.1, from coordinate 19,536,169 downwards.
GCAATAGGAGAGGGAGATCGGGCTCAACTCCTAAGACAACAAGACAATTGAGGATTTATAGCCCAAAAGCAGAGTGAAGGGTCAGTGGATGGAAAATTAAGAGGAGACACGAAAAGTAGGGTAATTCTTTTTCAACAGGATTCCTGCTAAAGGCAGGTCGAGGATTTATACATCAAAGGTTGGGGGGGGAGGGGTAAGAAGTTTTACCAGACATTGAGAGTGATCAGATATCAACAGTTGAGGGGACTCTCATTAAACTTATGTAGCAGGATTCTTGTTAAAACTGGGCTAGGCATGCCAAAGACAGAAAAAGGCCAAGATGGAGGCCTGAGAATCTGTCAGTCCCACTGCTTGTTCAAGGAAAGAAGAAACAGTCTTCTTTCCTCTGAACAATATAAGTCCATTTCTTGTTAGTTTCCTTTTGTCCATTAAGGACTAGATGAACCATCAGTTGGGACTAGAGGATATTTGCTGGATGGTGCAAATCATCAGACATTTAAGAGGGGGAATTTCTATGGGAAAAAAAGAGAAAAACATAGATTAATGGTTGGAGCAGACTATAAATCCAGTTTCTGAGTCCAGAGGGTAGCCAGTTGAGATTTCTATATGTTACACTTGAGGCATCATTAGACGGTAGAATGAGGACCATAGTGGCAATCTGACAGATGTCCTTGCAATCTGAATGTCTTTGGCGATGGCATAAACATCAATGTCATAGTCATGGCTATTTCCCAGAGCAGAGTATGGAAGATGTGAAACTGTCGCTAAACCTGAGTGGCCTACACATCAGCATCTCCAGGCATGGAGGACTGACAAAATGTGCAAGATGGAAGAATTCAGTTCAACTTACAAGGACATAACAAAATCTCAAAGATGATGAATAGGACCAGAGTCTGATAACCCATGAGGATGTGCTATAGTTTTCCATTGACACATAAAATTTTTCTCTACACTCACCCTTTTTTTCAAAGAAGTTACTCAAAGTAAGATTATTCTTATTTACAAAACAAATCTGTTCTTATTAGATCTGACCTATTATTTACATAAGTGCTGCAGCAAAAGTAATTGACCACACAGACCTTTGAAAGTTTGCTTTGCTGGAACTTGTCATAAGGAATCTGAAATTAGACTTTTAAAAGCTTCTCAAGACTAGGAAGCCAAGCCAGAAACTTGCCACCAGACTTGATCTACAGTACCTATAGGTCTGGGTGAATTTCTCTTTTCTTTAGGTCCCCGAAATATCCTAAGCTTCCTGGGCCTGCCAGTAAGTGATCTGTGCTCTCCTGTAAGGCTGGGAAGCCTGTAAGCCAGGTACCAGGCCTGTTTTCCCAAAAGGGCTTTGTAAGCATTGGCTCCATAAAGTCAACCTTAGTTCCTTAAAACTATCTGGTCATATCTGATTCTATGTACATCATTCTCAAATATGACATTCCAGTCAAAGCACTGGTTATATAACCAATGTTTTCAATTGCATTCTTCAAGGAGGACAGATTCTTATTGAACTTATACAAATAACTATATTGCCATAAAAATGAGAACATTCAATAAGAGTTTTTGAATTCTGGAGAGATCAGGCAGGCAGAAGAGATAAATGTTTCATTTCTGTTTACGGAAGTATTATCTACTAAATTGTTGTGAGTTATAACATAAAAGGGAAAGGAGTTCCTTAAATTCAGCAGCAATATTCCAAACAAAAGTCATAATCATACTTCATCAGTTCATTCAGTCTCATGTAATTAATTCCTGGATTGGGGTTAGCAGTTTTACAAACCTATCAGCTTTTCCACTAGAGTTTTGGAAATCCTTTCTCAGTTAAGGTATGGCCTCAGAGTGACTTTAGCAATGCCATCAGAAGCCTGAATTGCACAGACCTGTCAGTCTCTTCCACGGATCTTAGAGACAGTTCCTTTTTGTTGAAGATGAAACACTCTGCTTATATCTGATTGCAAGTGCTTTCAGAGAAAAGTCACAGTAAAACAAAAAATATCTGTCTATGAGAAAAGGCTTAAAATGGCTGTGGTTAAAGATCTGATGAGACTTCATAATAAAAACGTTTCAACTGACAAAGGAATTATTTCTACAGCATACAACATTTAAAATAACAAATTATGACTGATACCATTAAACCATATCATGGACAGCAAGGGTATTGACAAATTTCATACAATTTCTGAACTATTTATATTAATAACATTTTATTCATACAAATATAACCTAGAGAAGGTTAAAGCATCCCTCATTTGACAATGCTTTTCTTGCAACTGAACATTTCAAGTAAACCTAATTGTTTTTTTGGCATCTCTCTTTTTATAAGATGAAAACTAAAAATCCTTTGAAATTTTCCAAGAGCCATCTGAGAAATCTTAAGCTCAGTTCGGAATCAATATTTCATTTAGGATTTGATTCTGGAAAAGTAAAATTGTCTAAAATGTCAAAAGGTTTGAATACTTGACTAAATACAATACCAGGTCACTGTGAAACAATACTTAGCTACCTATTTAACCAAAGTGACAATAAAAGAATTCAAAAGTAAATATAGGAGATAACATGACAATAAAAAATGTTAGCTCTTGTTAAAGTGAATTAATTAAGGACATAATAAAGATTAACATAAAGCACAGGAAATTATTCTGAGAAGACAGACAGTATCTTTGTTTCACTGGTTTAAAGGTAAGGAAAAGCCTTTTACAATCTCTTATCAAGAGAAGACCAAAATGGTAGTTCTATTTCTAATTTTTTGAGGAATTTCCATAGTGGCTACACCAGTTTCTAATCCTACCAGCAGTGCACAAGGGTTTCCTTCTCTCCACCTCCATACCAATACTTGTTCTTTGCTGTCTTTTTGATGATAATTATTCTGACAGGTGTGAGGTGCTATCTCATTGTGGTTTTGGTTTTCCTTTCTCTCATGATTGGTGATGTTGAGTACCTTTTCATGTGTCTGTTGGCCCAGCAATACCACTTCTGAGTATTTACCTGAAGGAAACAAAACACTAATTCAAAAGATACATGCAAGGATCTTTGGAAATATGGTGGAGTGAGAGATGTCCTCAGATCTCTCCCCTTGAAACAACAATAAGCTGAACATCTAAAACTTAACAAAAAACACCCAAACTGCACACCAGCAAGTCTGAGTGTGGGATCTGTGCATAAGAGCTACCACAGGTCAGAACTCCGGGTGTCAGGTGGCGGACCAGAAGAAATAAAGAAGCTGCTTCTTGCAGCCACCGGAGCTCCCTGCAGAAGGACAGGGAGAGGAGAAGGAGCAGCGAGTTCACGAGTTCACGCTGCAAGTTCCCTGAACATTCCTGCTGTGGCTAACTAGCTGCAGGGCCCAGTCTTCAGGGCAGAAGGTAGAGAAACAGGTATGGCAGAAAAGCGGGACGGGACCACAGAGAAGCAGGATGGGATCACAGAGGAACAACAGCTGATTTCTGCGGGCAGCGGTTGCAAAACTGAGGCTGAGCCGCAGCCCTCAACCCCCAATCCAGAGGGCCCCTCCCCCTACACCTTCTGAGACCAAACACCGCGGAGCCCCAGAGGAATCTGAACAAACATTGCTGAGACTGTCGCTGACACTTACAGAGACAGAAACTGAGGGTAGCGAGCATGATTAAATATCTACAAGAAAATTTAAAAAGTGTTATTAAGACTTTATATAAAGCAGGGATCCAAGAGGCTTAGATGCCACCTCCTGGAAACCAACAGAAAAGCGCCTTCTTTGCAACAGACTAAAGAGAAACCTTTATATAATAAATCTTCTTTCTGGAAAAACAGCAGAATACACTTCCATTAAAAGCCAGGCAGAGAAATAGTCCATTAAACACCATGAACAACCAAGGTGACAAGGCATCTCAGAAAGAAAGAGAAAAATCTCCAGAAAATAAGCTTACAGACATAGAAATATACGACTTAAATTACAGAGAATTCAGGATGGTACTTCTGAAAAAATTCAATGAGATCCAAAAAACTCAAATCAACAATTTCGGGAATTGAAAAAACAACTAGATGAGCAAAGCAAGGAGAATGAAACCCTCAAAAAGAACCAAATAGAACTTCAGGAGATGAAGAACACACAGCAAGAGTTAAAAAATGAAATAGCAAGCTTGGGAAATAGAGTCAAGTAAATGGAGGAAAGGATCAGTGATATCGGAGACAGAAATCTAGAAATAAATCAGAAGGAAGAAGAGAGAAACTGAAGAGTGAAAAATAATGAAAGAAATTCAAGAACTAGTTGATACCATCAGGAGAGGAAACATAAGAATAATGGGCATTATCGAAGGCGAGGAAAAGGAACAGGGATTAGAAAGCATTTTCAGACAAATAGTTTACGAGAATTTCTCAAATCTAAGGAATGAGCTGGAGCTTGGAATTCAAGAAGTCAACAGAACACCCAATTATCTCAACACAAAAAGGCCTTCACTAAGACACATTGTATTAAAATTATCAAAAATCAATGACAAAGACAGAATTCTCAAGGCAGCCAGGGAGAAAAATATGGTAACTTATAAAGGTTAAATCCATTAGATTATCCTCAGACTTCTCAGCACAAACCTTACAAGCCAGAAAGGAATGGAATCAAATATTTAGACTATTAAGTGAAAAGAACTACCAGCCTAGAATAATGTATCAAGCTAAGCTCTCCTTTAGATATGAAGGAGAAATTAAGACTTTTCCAGACATACAAAAATTGAGGGAATTCTCTACTACGAGGCCTGCACAACAGGAAATACTGAAAGGGGTCAGTTCACCTAAAACAAAATGACGCACACACACAAAATACATAATTAGGAGTAAAGTGACTATCAGGCAAAGAGAAGCAGAGGAGTACCACCCTTACTAAGAACAGGACATTATAAGCTTAAATAATAAGAAGAGAATTGTTATAATAAGATAGTAATGAACATTCAGCATACATAGGAACAAATTAAGATAACGATGACTAAGAAGGGGGGATTCAAAGATCCAAATTCACAAATGGAGATAAGGACATAAGGATCCAAATGGAGATAAGGCACGTGCAGAAGAAAATGGACGACTGTATATATATATATATATAACTATTCTTTCCATATTCATAATGGTAACCACATGCCAAATATTCAGAACCATTATATAAAACAAGAAGGACCAGAGGGAAAACCCACAAAAGCCAACCAAAATAAAGAAAACAGAAGGACAAGGACAAGGAAGCAATGGAAACACTGAGCTACCAGAAAGCAAAAAATAAAATGGCTATAAGAAGACCGACCTCATATTTCAATAATCACCCTAAATGTAAATGGATTGAACTCATCAATAAAAAAGCATAGAGTTGCAGAATGGATCAAAAAACAAAACCCAACCATATGCTGCCTTCAAGAGACATATCTCAGCTCCAAAGACAAAGATGCAAAGTGAAAGGGTGGAAAATGATATTTCAAGCAAGTGGAATTCAGAGAAAAGCGAGAGTAGCGGTATTAATATCAGATGAAATAGACTTTGAACTATAAAAGGTAAAGAAAGATACTGAGGGACACTTCATAATGATAAAGGGAATCATGAACCAAGAAGACATAATGCTTATTAATATCTATCCTCCCAATCAGGGAGCCCTAAAATATGAAAAGCAATTACTAACAGAACTAAAGAGAGAAACAGACCAAAACACTATCATAGTAGGGGACCTAAATATCCCACTGTCATATATGGACAGTTCATCAAAATGGAAAATCAATAAGGAAATAACATCTTTAAATGACACATTAGACTAACTAAACATAATTGACATTTATAGAGCCTTCCATCCCAAACAGCTGCACATACGTTCTTCTCTAGTGCACATGGGACATTCTCAAGAATTGACCACATACTGGGACACAGAGATAGCCTCAACAAATATAAGAGGGTTGAAATCATACCAACTATATTCTCTGATCATAATGCTTTGAAACTAGAGATCAACTGCAGAAAGAAATCAGGAAGAACCACAAATATATGGAGATTAAACAACATGCTACTGAAGAATAACTGAGTCAGACAAGAAATAAAAAGAGAGATCAAGAGATATATAGAAACTAATGGTAATGATAGTACAACATATCAAAACTTTTGGGACACACCAAAAGCGGTCATAAGAGGAAAGTTCAAATCATTACAGGCCTATCTCCAAAAACAAGAATGAGCCCAAATAAACAACCTAATGCTTCATCTTAAAAAACTAGAAAAGGAAGAACAAATAAAGCCTAAAGTCAGCAGAAGGAAAGAAATAATCAAAATTAGAGAAGAAATAAATGAAACTAAAAACAAAACAAAACAAAAAAAGATAGAAAAAAATAAATGCAACAAAGAGCTGGTTCTTTGAGAAGGTAAATAAAATTGACAACCTCCTAGCTAGACTCACTAAAGAAAAAAGAGAAAGGGCACAAATAAACAAAATCAGGGATGAAAGAGGGGAAATTACAACTGACATCACAGAAATACAAAGGATCATACAAGAATACTATGAAAAAGTATATAACATCAAATTTAATAATCCAGAAGAAATGGACCAGTACTTAGAAAAATACAATCTTCCTAGACTGAATCAAGAAGAACTGGAAAATCTAAATAGACTGATCAGCAGTGTGGAAATTGAAACAATTATCAAAAACCTACCAAAAAGTAGAAGTCCAAGACCAGATGGCTTCACCAGTGAATTCTACTGAACATTCAAAGATTTAATAAACTATTCTCCTCAAACTCTTCCAAAAAATCAAAGAGGAGGCAATACTTCCCAGCACATTTTATGAGGCCAATATTACTCTGATACCAAAACCTGGTAAAGATAACACACAAAAAGAAAACCACAGACCAATATCTGTCATGAACACAGATGTAAAAATCCTAAATAAGATACTAGCAAACTGAATACAGTAACATATTAAAAGATTATACACCACGATCAAGTGGGCTTCATCCCAGAGGCACAGGAATGGTTCAACATATGCAAATCAATTAATGTATACACCACATAAACAAATTTAAAAATTTTTTAAATAAAAAGTATCATGATCATATCCATAGATTCAGAAAAAGCCTTCGATAAGATACAGCATCCATTTATGATCAAAACACTTAAGAAAACCAGTATAAAAGGAAAGTACCTCAACATAATAAAGGTCATATATGACAAACTCTCAGCCAACATTATACTTAATGGTGAGAAACTAAAAAACTTCCCTCTAAGATCAGGAACAAGGCAAGGGTGTCCACAATCACCACTGTTATTCAGTATAACATTGGAGGTCCTAGTGAATGCGATCAGACAAGAGAAAGATATAAAAGACATCCAAATAGGAAATGAAGAAGTCAACAGTCACTATTTGCATGACATGATTCTCTATATAGAAAACCCTAAAGACTCCACAAGAACACTACTAGAAACAATAAGCAAATAAAGTTTCTGGATTCAAAGTCAATGTTTGAAAATCCATAGCGTTCCTATACTCTAATAATGAAGAGTCAGAAAAAGAAGTGGAAAAAATAATTCCTTCTGCAATTGCAATGAAAAGAATAAAATTCCTAGGAATAAATTTAACGAAACAAGTGAAGGACCTATATAATGAAAACTATAAGACCCTATTAAGAGAAATTGAAGAAGATACAAAGAAATGGAAAGATATTCTGTGTTCTTGGACTGGAAGAATCAACATAGTTAAAATGACCATATTACCTAAAGCATTATACAGATGCAATCCCCATCAAAATTTCATCAGCATTTTTTAAAGAAATAGAACAAAAAATCATCAGATTTGTATAAAAGCACAGAAGAGCCTGAATTGCCAAAGCCATCCTGAGAAAAAAGAACGAGGCTGGAGGCATCACTCTGCCTAACTTCAAATTATACTACAAAGCGACAGTAATCAAAATGGCATGATATTGGCAGCAAAACAGACACACGGACCAGTGGAACAGAATCGAGAGTCCAGAAGTAAACCCATATTTATATGGGCAAATAATTTTTGACAAAGAAGCCAAAAACATACAGTGGAGAAAAGAAAGCCTCTTCAATAAATGGTGCTGGGAAAACTGGAATACCACTTGCAAAAGAATGAAACTAGACTGGTGTCTATCACCACACACCAAAATTAACTCAAAATGGATTAAGGACCTGAATATAAGACCTGAAACAATAAAATGCAAAGAAAACACAGGAACTAAACTCAAGGACCTTGGACTTAAAGAGGATTTTATGAATTTGACCTCAAAAGCAAGGGAAGTAAAAGCTAAAATGAATGAATGAGACTACATCAAACTAAAAAGCTTCTGCTCAGCAAAAGAAATCGTCAACAAGGTAAAGAGAGAACCATCCGAATGGGAAAACATATTTGCAAGCAACACCTCTGATAAGGGCCTAATATCCAAAATATACAAAGAACTCATACAACTCAATAACAACGAGAAAACAAGCGATCCAATCAAAAAATGGGCGGAGGACCTGAATAGACACTTCTCCCTAGAGGACATACAAATGGCAACAAATATTTGAAAAGATGCTCAACATTGCTAACTAGTAGGAAAATGCAAATCAAAACAACAATGAGATACCATCTCACACCTGTTAGAATAGCTATAATCAACAGGACAAGTAATAACAAATGTTGGAGAAGATGTGGAGAAAAAGGAACCGAAGTGTCCTATGATAGATGATTAGCTAAAGAAGCTGGGTACATATATACAATGGAATATTACTCAGCCATAAGAAGAGATGAAATACTGCCATTTGCAACAACATGGATGGACCTCGAGATAATCATGCTAAGCAAAATAAGCCAGACAGAACAAGTTGGAAATCATTTGATATCACTTATATTTGGGATATAAACCTAAAAGCAACAAATGAGCAGGACAAACAGAGACTCATGGACATGGACTATAGGTTAGTGGTTACTAGAACACTATGGACTAGTGGTTACTAGTGGGGTGGGGGAGGAGGTAGACAGGGTAAAGAGGGTCAAATATAGGGTTTAGAGGGGGAGGGTGAAGTGGGTAAAGGGGATCAAATATATGGTAGCTGAAGGAAACTGGACTTTGGGTGGTAAACACACATTAGAATATACAGATGTCAAATGATAATGTACACCTAAAAATTATATAATTGTATTAACTAATGTTATGCCAATAAACTTAATTTAAAAAATATATGCATCCCTATGTTCATTGCAGTATTATTTACAATAGCCAAGATACAGAAGCAACCTAAGTGTCCAACAATAGGTGAATGGACAAAGAATGTGGTATATATACTCAATGGACTATTACTCAGCCATAAAAAAGAATGAAATCTTGACATTTGTAAAAACATGGATATGCCTAGAGGGTATTATCCTGAGTGAATAAGTGAGAGAGAGAAAGACAAAGACTGTAAGATTTCACTTATATGTGGAATCTAAAACATAAAACAAACAAACAAAACAAAACAGAGATAAACTCACAGATACAGAGAACAAACTGATGGTTGCCAGAGGGGAGTAGGTGGGAGATGGGCAAAAAATGTCAAGAGGATTAAGAAGTACAAACTTCCAGCTATAGAATAAATCATAGGGATGTAATGTACAGCATAGAAAATACAGTCGATAATATCATAATAACTTTGTACAGCAGCAGAAGGTTACTAGACTTATCATAGTGATCACTTCATAAGGTATATGAATGTCTACTCCCTATGTCGTTCACCTGAAACTAATATAATATTGTATGTCAAATATAATTTTAAAACAAATAAATGTTTTTTAAAAGGGCAGACCAAAAATCTAAGAAAACTTTATTATTTCAACAGAGAAAACCAAATTCTAGTTTTGCATCAGTGTACTTTTGATATTATAATTCATTTTGAAAAAAAAAAACCAACCCTATAAATATATCTATCCAATCTTAGCTACTGTTGACCATATGAGACAAGATTCCTTTTCCAAGATTACTTTCCTACAAACCTTCTACAACTTTTTATATCCATTCTTTTTTTGGTCCTATATTTTCCTCTTTTATTTTAGGACAAAATTACTCTCCTGTTCTCTTTACAAAAACCCATTCTACATAATTCGTATACTTTTCCTTATCAAAATACATTCTACTTTCCTTGCATGCTTTTCATACAAAGTTGTTTCCTTTCACCCTTATTGTTTCTAGTAGTTTTGTTTACATATATTGATTATAATTTTTAACCATTAGTAAACTTTATAATAGAAAACAATTGCGAATTGTCTGTTATAAACCAGCATTCTGTGACTGATTAGCAAATTTTGTGAATATACCATCTCATAATTTTATAGGTATATGCTTCCTGATAGTACAGTTTTTCAATGTGTCAGAAAGAGTATGCTTATTAACTTACTCAATTATATTTAGGCTCTCTGTATCATGTAAAAATAAGAAGCCAATTTGTGCTTAATAATTTAAGGTTTAATAGTTCTGCTTATTTAGAAATGATCTACATATTTAATGACTATCTACTAATTAACTCAGAATAACTCTAAGGTTGCAAGTTACCAAAAAGATTTTAGAAACTATTTTTAGGCAGATATATTTCAAAATTAAAAGAAAGTAGCCATCATCTCAACTTGTTTTCTTGTTAACTATTTTATCGGCACATGCATGTTAGGCAAGCAACAAAAAAATTACAAAAGCAAAGAAACCTTAAAAAAGTTAAATACAAAATGTATGCTGATATTAAACTTAATGCTGATAATTCAAAAGACATAGCTATTTTTATTAGACCAACAATATTAAACTAGACTTTTTTTTTTACCATGATTTTCCCAAATCACATAACTTGAAAAGCATTTGGATCAGTTTCTATATTTTGGGGAGTTTTAGGAATATTTAATTTATATAAGAACTTATTTATCTGTCTTCCATAGAATAGAGCTCCTTTATGACATTTTATAAATTATTTTGGTAATACCATCTAGAGGTAGAAAAATACCACATATACATAACATACATATACAAACATATATACATAAACATTCAAATGCAAATAGAGACCTCATAGCTTTCATTCTAAAATTTTAGACATGAGTCAGATAAACACAGCAATATAAAGCTTGCTGGTTTATGTAAAATAGTTGGCTCTCATCTTGACTCCATTTTACATTTTTACCTAAATTGTGTTTCTTACGAATGGAATAAATTAAGATTACCTGATCAAGATGAGAGCTAATGCTTTATATCAATATTTGTGGTGGAGACTTTAAAGATTTTCTTTTTCCCTGACATATAGTTTCTTCTGGGGGACCCTTAATGGGGCACAGGGCACCTAAAGTTCAAGTAACTATACGGAATTGAGGGGCTAGAGTGAGAAAAGTCTTGCAGGAATAGACAGAGATGTAGGAAGTAGGGCCTTGAAGGTATTCATATCAAAGGATCCAAGGGAGCTGAAGGGAAGACTGAAAGTGATAAAAGGAGGAAAGAGAAACAGAACAATGGTAAAGGAGAAGTCTTAGGGGAACCAGTTTGGGGAAGTCATCCAAGTTCCAAACTATCCTTTGTAAAATCATTCCAACAAGGAGAATGTGGACAGAGTTAGTGTCGTGGTAGTGGAGCACATGGTCAACAGGAGTATGAGATGAAGTTTCAGACCACTGAGAAATTGCAGGTTCTTACCACATGGTACCTTGTAAACAAAGAAGCCTTGGACGCCGACCTAACCTCCATTTGCCTGGGACTGTAACCCAGCTTCTAGAGTAGAGGCCTCTAAAAAGGCCAGGAATTTTCTACTCGAGAGTCAGGGAGTAAATCCCCACTCAAAAAGGTCCTAGACTTCCATTCAGGAAGATGCTTGCTCAAACAGGTTTTCAACCAAAGAATCCTGGGACTCTGACCCAGCCTTAGAGAGTATTCTCAGAATCTTAAGAATCAATATCTGTCCTTACCAGGCTTCAACAGACTGCCATCCAGAGCACTGGCTCAGGAGCTGGACTCACCTATGGATCCCTAATCAGTCAGGAGTGAGACAAAGGCTTCAAAAGTGTACACTTGGGGTCCTGGATGAAAGGTCCAGGTGTCCGATGATGACTTTCTCATTCATGGCATCATAGCTGTTAAAGAAAAAATTATTCAGACACTTATTAATGTGGTACAGAAGACTTTATTCGGGACTACTGAAATCACTCATTGCAGCAGGGGAGAGATTAAAACAAAGACAGCAAAGACAGCTAGGGATTCATAGCCAATGAGCAGAATAAGGGGGTCAATGAATGGAAAATTATTCAGAACAGTAATTAAGAGTAGGGGGATTCTTATTAAACCAACTTAATAGGATTCTTGTAGGAAGGCTGAGGTGATCAGATATCGAGAGTGGGAGATGAGGAATGAGATCAGATATTGAGGGTGATCAGATACCAAGGGTAGTGGGATTCTTGCTAAACTGACTTCACAGGATTCTTGCTAAAATTGGGCTGGTTAAGCCAAAGATGGATAGAGGCCAAGATAGAGACCTAAACAAGAGGGTTCAGAGGAGCCTAAGTAAAGTTTAGTCAAGGAAAGAGTCTGTCATATCCACCACTAGTACTATATACTTTTACATAGTGATCTAGATAGGAGAAGGTAAGAGGCAGGGAGGAACGAAGAGAGGAAGGAAAGAAGGAGAGGTTTTTAAAATTGCCTTCCGACTATTCTGAGTGCTTCCACATATTTGTTTGACGAAGATAAATTTGATCTTTTGAAACAGCCAAGAGACATGTGGGGCCAAGTTTTAAAAATAAGAAGGAGATCAAATTGAGTAACACAGTTATGACTACAAAACAATGAGCTGGTGGTTCTCATGTAGTTTATAAATAGGGTGACCAAACTCGACCCAGTTTGCTTGGAACACTCAAACCTTGAGAACTGAAAATCTCCCTCAGTTCCAGGTAAACCAGGAAAATTACCCAAGGCTGTCTTAGTTTTCAAACTGGAATTCCCACATCCTGGGAAACCCTTCAGTCCTGAACAAACTGAGATGGTCGATCACCCTATTTGTAAAAAGAGCACTAAGGTACTTCCAAACAAGAAGTTTCAAAATCATTCTGAGTCATGGCACATAACCAACTGAGTATCTGGCTTTCAATATAAGCGTTATTTGTTTTGTTTTGTTTTTTAAAGCCACCTCATTTGTTTAGTCACATTATAGGAATGTAAATATTCACTCTGACTCCTATTTAGTTAGATGTTCATTTACTTAAATACCTTAAGTGTGTGTGCCATAGTATTGTGATTGAGATTGGGGTAGAGGTGGGGGTCTTCCATGGGAAAACAACCTTCTTTATTCTCATCTTCTCTAAACCCTAATTCATTTACACTTTCTCTCATTTTCCCAAAGGATGTGTTATTCCTTTAGAAGGCTTTTTTTTTTTGAGGGGGGCAACTAGAGATGGATAGAGGATTGGATGGCAAAATCTTGCTCAGAAAGCTCTGCTATTGCTGCTGCTGCTTTAATTAATCAATAACAGTAGTTTATCCTTTAAAAATCTATTTTACATGTTCTCCTATGTGTGTGAGGACCTCCCCCACTGAAAAAGTAGAATCCAGGCAGGCTAGGAGGGCAATATCACAGCTGGGAGCCTGGGACATGTCTGAGGTTTATTGGAGCTGAATAAGTTCAAGAGATTCAAGAGGAAGCAACTTACGGAGAAGTTGAAATAAAAAACCACTTAATGCCAAAATATCGAAATATGAGGACAAAGTTGGAAAATTGCTGAGAACAAGTAGGTTAGAAACACAGTATAGATAGAATCTAAAGAATTTTAAGGTAGTTCTTTTGACTTTTTTATAGGGTGCCAGCAGCCTCAGCCGATGGTGGTGGACATTTTAACCAGAACTTGCTCTTTTTCCACTTCACACTCCAGTAAACTGTGCTGTCCAGTTTGGGTGGCTGAAAAGCCTTAACTTGCTCAGGTGGGTTCTGAATTCAGGTGGGGGAATATCATGTGTTTGCTTCTTTAACTGGCATCCTTTCTATTGGACAGAGCTGGCTGTGGCACTGCTGGGAATCCAGAATCTTCCATAAGATTCTTGGGTTCTTCTAACTCAGTTGTCAGGATAAATTGATGGGATTCTGGGTTGCCAGCAGAGTCTCACTTAGCTGGGCTAGCAGGAGCTGGTGAAAAGAGACTTCATCTCTGCTTTTTCTAAGAAGGTAGAAGCAATCAGAAGATAACTATGACAATTTCCCATCATCACTTTTACAATTCTTGCCTTTCCTTCCTTTGTGATGGAAGAACTGTCCTGGAGTGTAAGTTCTCTTAGACATCACCACTTAAGCCCTGGATCTCCTCTCACCTATTCAAGAGCTTTGCTCTTTCCATCATCCATTCTGTCCAACATTTCCACATTTCCTCTCTCTACTGTGAAAAGTACCATCAGTATATAAACATGCTATAATATCTCCCATCTTAAAATAAATCTGTCCTCCCAAGAATCTATGCTTTCTTCCAAGTACCCCCTCCTGCTTCTCAGGTCCACTTGCATCACCATTTCCAAAATGAGTTGTCAATACTTCTCACTTCATAGTCTCTTTTTCAATCTTCTTCAATCACATTTTCTTCTCTACAACTCTACTAAAGTCATTCTTCTCAGTATCAGCTATGAGCCCCATCTCTCCAAATCCTCTGAACAATGCCTACACCTTCTCTCACTTGACCTCTCAGTAGCATTTGACTCCATCAACCAGTTGGCTTCTGGGTCAACGTATCATCTCAGTCTTCCTCCTACATTCTTAATTGGCTTCATCCTAGTCTGCTAGCTCCTTCCTCTTATTCTCAGTTTTTAAATTTGTTAAAACCTCTCCTGTTAACTATACCTCCTCACTTTGGAGGAGATCTTATCCAGTCCCATGGCTTTAAATTCTATCTGTCAGTAACTCCCTGATTTACATATCCTCCAGATCTGACATTGCCCCTGAGCTCCAGACTTAAGAAACACATCCTGCTGCTTATTTGACATTTCCATTAGATGTCTAATAAGCATTTCAAGCTGAACATTTTAAAAATAGAATTTGATCTTATCTCCCAAATCTGTTTCTCCCATAGTTTCCCCACTGCAGCTACTGGCTTTACCATTCACCCATGCTATGGTTTGAATGTGTGTCCTCCCAAATGTTAAATCCTAAATCTCAAAAGTGATGGTATTAGTATGTGAGGCCTTTAGGAGGGTCTTAAGTCTTGAGGATGGAGCACTCATGAATGGGATTCATGCCTTTATAAAAGAACTCCAGAGAGCTCCCTAACACCTTCTACCATGTGAAGATGCTGACTATGAACCAGTAAGAGGACTCTCACTAGGTGACCACCTGGCTGCATGATATCAGACTTCCACCCACCAGATTTGTGAACAATAAATTCCTGTTGTTTGTAAGATACCCAGTACTTTGTTATAGCAGCCTGAATGGACAAAGACAATTCAGTAGCTCAGAATATAAACTTAAAGCTCATTCTTAACTATTTTATTTCTCTTATACCTACATATCATAAAAATCCAATTGTGTGGGCCTCTACCTGTGCCTGATTATAAATGATAGCTAGGACTACATGTCCTCAGAATTCCCAGCCAGATAACTTCTCAATGGTTGGCGACATTCATTTGGGTGGGCTGGGTCAGGTAGGTTAGCGGAAGGTTGGAGGAATTAAGCGACGCTCATTGGAAGACTGCATCTGCCTCTGAGAACCAAAAAAGCCTATTTCAGTTTTGAGAATGTCAGCTATTAAAACGGCCAAAGAGAAGAAATGTGTAATGAATCTTATAATAAATTTTAAGAATTATTAAATATATGTGATGAAACATTCAGGTTCTTACTCTAGAACCATGAACATTTGAAGCATAATGTTGATATCTTGGTTGTACAGAATACGGTTCAGGATTTCTTCTGTTTTCTTGGACTTGTACTTTTCAGGGTTGGCCTGCAGGTGGTGGTGTAGCCCACAGAGGACTGTATGGACAAGGGACTGATGGGATGTTAGATCCAGATAAGTACATTAGGATTTTGTCCAAGTTGATATTGCTTCCTTGATCCCAGATGTGATTCATTCAGCACAAGAATATGACTAGGACAATACACAGGCAAAAGGACACCATAATCTGCCAGACTGGCCTTTTCCCATTGATCTCAAAGTTCTTGGAGCAGCATACCAGGATATGTACAACCTTCTCTATGTCCAAGTAGGTGACAAGAGAAAAACTGCCTCCCAGATAAGTCCCAAATGAACTTCCCATGTGAGGTTGCTAATGCCTTTGAAGAAAGGGCATCTATCTATGAGGTAAGAGGTCAGTTCTGTCATGATGCTGGCTCTTCGGCTCAATAGAGTACGTTAGCCCCACCCCACCACATATGCCACCTCTGCTAAAGCTTGTGAATAGAACTGCTGTCCATAACTGGCTGGGCAGGAAGTCCTACATATTTGTAGTGGTGTCACAAATTCGTTCACTCTGCACTTAGATATGCATAGAAAACAGCTTCTTTATTTCTCCATAACTCATCTGCTCATCCATAGGGAGCTGAACCCTAAACTTATCCCATTCAGTTAAACCTAATTCAGTTAAATAATTCAGACAACTCTTTTATGTGAATTCTCTTGGGTTTCTTTGAGTAAAATGTTGTCTTTAAAACTTTTCCTCCATCTCCCTGTTCTCCTTTAAGACAACACCTGTGTGTATTGAGGTCTGTAAGAATTTCGATGACCCACAGCAGCAGAGGTGGTATTATCTAAATCTTCATTGATAGATAGTGGAGTGGCTGGATTTTGTGTTCCCTGGACTGATGATGCCTGAAGTATAGTTTTTCTGGTATGGATTTT
This sequence comes from Pteropus medius, assembly GCF_902729225.1. NCBI lineage: Eukaryota > Metazoa > Chordata > Mammalia > Chiroptera > Pteropodidae > Pteropus > Pteropus medius. The sequence continues at coordinate 19,519,379 of NW_024342473.1, read as the reverse complement.
TGAAATGAAGTACTATCTCTCTGAAATTTGTGTTTCTGGCCTTCTCAAAATTCCTATTCAGCTACCTCTTTGTTTTGACCAGAGCTCTTTGATATATCTCTGCGCTCTCAAGACTATGTCTCATCAGAACACATGAGACTTGTTGGGTCACTTGTACACCCAGGCCATGGAGGCCCAGGAGAGATGGCTCAAGCTCATCTATCAACTCACCTCCTACTACACCTCCTCACCAACAGACCTTGCCAAGACTCTGGTCTCTGACCTTGCCTCTTCTTTGTCTTCCTTATTTCTTTCATAATCCTTTAGAATTGAGAGGGGCAGACTTTAGGCAATTCATTTGTCCGTGTAATATCTCCCTTGTAGGCTACAGCAGTGAGCCTCACACCTAAGAAAAAACCTGTGATTTGAGTTCTCCCGCCCAGTTCTAGACATGCCTTAAGTCTGAATTTAGAAAATCCTTCTTGACAAAGGCTACCTTTAAGTCTTGATGTAGAATCAATGCAAAATACAATGAAAGCACCAAAGGTCAGAAATTACTTTGTTGTTCCATATCCTGCAAATAAGTTTTGCAGGATATGGCACTACATCTGAAAATACATTTGTAAACAACCACTCCTAATGTTTGTTGCCCTGGACTCCTAAGAAACTAGGTTAGTCAATAAGCCCACTCACTTCTTCAAGTGTCAGTGATAATCTCTGTTTCTCCTATGGATAGCCTACAAAGTTATGGAACCTAGTGCAAAATAGAAATTTTGAAATTTTATTCAAAAGTTATTAAAAATTTCAAGACAGCAAAAACAGAGTATTAACCCAAGTACTGGCTTTACTGAGTGTGGGGCCCAGAGTAACTGCAAGGGTCTCACACCTATAAAGCCAAGCTGGCTTTGTTCTAAGATAATCATACCTGAAGAGACGGCAAAGCAGCTTTCTGCAGGTTCACTCACTGTAGGGAATTTACTCACCAGTGGTAATGCCGGGGTCCACAGCTGTGCTAGTGATGGCCAAGTTCAGATGTTAACTCAGACAGCTGCCCAGGGAATGCCTGTGGCTGAAGGCAGCCACCTTGCCAGAAAGTAGTGATAGAAAATAAGGGTCCCAAAATATTGTATTGGGAAGCCAAATGCTGGAAGGTCTGGGCATGTCAACTGCTTCCAGTTGGGTATGTTTCCATCACAGCCAGGGGCATGTGCAGTCAGGAAGGCTGAGATCTGTCAGGGCCATCATTTAGAAACTGCTGGAAAATGAAGCAAAAGCAGCACACCTAGAAACTTCAGCAGAGAGAAGTATGTCCAGTTGTCCAGTTGTCCTACCTGCACTGTGGATGTTAACACAGCATAGTATCCAGGAGCTTGTGTACGGGGGAGATCTTGCCTGCCTCAATCTGAGAAAGGGCATGTGAGGAAAGGCCAGAACAAAGGCCATTCAGAACTTCAAAATGAATCATCATTGCCAAGGAGTAATACAAAGAAAAAAGAATCTACTTGTAAGTTGACTAACCAGAAACCGAGGAAAAAAGATAAAAACAAAAAGATCTGAGGGGGAAGGTGAGACTTGGAACCTGTAAACATTCTGTAAGATAAGTAAACTAACTCCCACAGCTTTTTATAATGTAGCAGATTGGTACCTACCCATGAAAATGCTGGTTAAAAATGCAATGAAAAGTAAATTTTAAATAAGCAGCTAAGTTCAAAAAGAAAGAATAGTTTCAGAATGAAGAGAAACAACAACAACAAAAAAAGCCACAATGGGTTCAGTCTGAGCTGACCCTCTGATTCATTTGATGGTCTACATAGTTCTTCAAGTGCCATTACACCTCATACTGACCCCTGGCCTAGGGCAGAGAAGTCCTGGCTCTGTACCTAGCCAGCTTCTTGGCCACTTTCTCTGTTCAAGTTCAAAAGCTGCATAAAGGATCTCCCCAAGCTCCCTGAAACACAGACTCTGGGGACTCCAGAGATATCCTTGGAGGAAGACCTTTGAAGAGCAATCCTGCCATGAAAAGGGAGGTGGAAAAGTCCTGCCCTGCCTCCAGCTGGGAAGGTAGTATGGAAGTCTGGAAGTTTTAACTTCTCACAGGGGACTTTTAAATTTTTAATTCCAAACCTAGGCAGACAGCAAACTTCCAGTAGAGAGGAAAAGGGAGAATAAATTTGAAAACGATATTAACCTAATAGAAAGTAGAGAAGAAAAAAAAAAATCAAAGTTAAAAGGTGGTAAAGAGAAAACACAATGTAAATAGTAGAAATAAGTCCAAATAGGTCAATAATCAAAGTATATAAAAAATAATATATTGAACTTGCCTACTAAAAGACAGAGATTCTCAGAAAGATTTAAAAAAAAATCAACCATGTACCACTCATAAGAGACACACCTAAAACTTGATGATGGGGAGGCCATTATGTAAACAAACATAAATAAAACAGACTAGAAAAATATTAATAAAAATTAAACTCATATAACAATATCAATTTTTAAAACTTCAAGAAAAAAAGAGGGTTGTTACATAAGGATACAAAAATAAATAATTTATATTGAAGAAATACTAACTTGGAACCTCATATATGTATGTGTTTTTGTGTATATAAATCTACAATCATATGTAAACAACCCAAATTACAGGAATTATATTCTTTATGGCACACACAAAACATTTTTAAAAACTGACTATAAGTCAAAAAGTAAACTGCAAACAAATACCAATGAGCCCAAAATCACATAAAATGTTCACTGACAACGATGCAATAAAATTAGAAATCAATTTAATAGTTACATTGCCCTATTCATTATTTAGAAACTTCTCAATAATAATTGAGAGAAAAATTAATGGAAATTACCAAAAGGTTAGCACTGTTCAATGAAAACACTAGTACCAAAATGTGTGGTATCCAGTTTAAGCAATATTTAGAAGGAAATGTAGAGTTTCAAATGCATATAACAGAAGAGAAAGCATATACCTGAACAGTAAATCAGAACAGAGAAAGTAGAAGGAAAGAAATAATAACAAAATGAAGAGAAATATCTGAAAGGGGGAAAAAACAATAAGGAATCGATAGTTCTTTCAGGATACTTATAAAATAGAAAAATCTGGCAAAACTGATTGAGAGAAAAAGACAAAATAGTGGAGGGAAAAACATGACTATGACTATAAACAGAGTCAAGATAATTAAAAGTTATACACCAATGATGAACTTTTGGAAAGAGAAATTAAGAAAACAATCCCATTTACAATTTCATCGAAAACAATAAAATACCCAGTAATCAAATTAACCAAGGAGGTAAAAGAACTGTTCTGAGAAAATTATAAGTCACTGAAAAAAGAAACTGAAGAAGGTACAAATAAATGGAAGCATATACCGTGCTCATGGGTATGAAGAATCAGTATTATTAAAATGGCCAATGCAATATATAGATTCAAGGCAATCCCTATCAAAATACCAACGGCATTTTTCAGAGAGCTAGAACAAATAATTCTAAAATTTATATGGAACCATAAAAGACCCCACGGGAACTTTGAGAAAGAAGAATAAAGTTGAAGGTATCACACTACCTGTTATCAAACTATACTACAAGGCTATAGTAATCAAAACAGCATGGGACTGACATAAAAACAGCTGCATTGATCAAAGAAACAGAACAGAGAGCCCAGGAATAAATCCACAACTATACTCTCACTTAATATATGATAAAGGAGGCAAGTCTCTTCAATAAATGGTGCTGGGAAAATTGAACAGCTACATGCAAAAAAAAAGAAGCCGGACCATCTTCTTACACAGTATACAAGAATAGACTGAAAATGGATTAAAGACTTAAATGTAAGACCAAAACCATAAAACTTCTAGAAGAAAACATAGGCAGTAAACTCTCTGATATTGCTAACAGTAATTTCTTTTCGGATATATCTCCTCGGGCAAGGGAAACAAAAGAAAAAATAAACAAATGGGACTACGTCAAACTAAAAAGGTTTTGTACAGCAAAGGAAACCACCAATAAAACAAAGAAACAACCAACTGATTGGGAGAAGATATTTGCTTATGATACATCTCATAAGAGGTTAACATCTAAAATATATAAAGGACTCATACAACTCAACAACAAAAAAATAAACAATCCTATTAACAAATAGGCAGAAGACCTGAACAGATATTTCTCCAAAGAGGAAATACAGATGGCCAATAGACATATGAAAAGATGTTCGAGGTCATTAATCAACAGAGAAATGCAAATTAAAACCACAATGAGATATCACTTCACACCTGTCAGAATGGCTACCATCAATAAATTAAAGAACAACAAGTGTTGGCAAGGATGTGGAGAAAAAGGAATTCTCAAACACTGTTGGTAGGATTGCAAATTGGTACAGCCACTATGGAAAACAGTCTGGAGGTTTCTCAAAAAATTAAAAATGGATACTTTTTGACCCAGCAATTGCCCTTCTGGGTATTTATCCAAAGAAAACCAAAACAATAATTCATAAAGATCTATGCACGCCTATGTACATGGCAGCACAATTTACAATAGCCAAGATATGGAAGCAACCTAAATACCCATTAACAGACAACTGGATAAAGAAGTTATGGTTCATATATACAATGGAATATTATTCAGCCATAAAAAAAAAAAATGAAATCTTACCATTTTCAACAACATGGATGGACCTAGAGGTTATTATGCTAACTGAATTGTCAGACAGAAAAAGATAAATACCATATGATTTCACTTGTATGTGGAATTTAAGGAACTAAAAAAACAAACAAATCAAAAACAGACTCACAAAGATAGATGAAAATCTGGGCATGGCCAGAGTAGAGAGGGATTGGAGGACTGAGAGAATGGGGAGAATGGTTAAAGAAGTACAAATTAGTAGTTGATAGATGGTCATGGAGATGGGGAGCACGGCACAGGGAATGCAGTTAACATTAATGTAATGGCTAGTTGGAGAGCCGGAGGAGAGAAAGAGCAATATAGAGGATCGTTTTATAAACTATTTAAATGTCTAAGCAATGTACTGTATATTTGAAACTAATAAAATAAAATTTTTAAAAATTCAGTAAAAAAAGATTATTAAAAGTACTAGAGAATACAATGAGTGTCATCACACTAATAAATTTGACAATTTAATGAAATGGACAGTTCTCTAGAAATATGTAAAGCACTAAAACTGACTTGAAAAAGAAATGGCAATCTATATATTTATTTATCCCAATTAAATGAATTGAATCTATAATTTAAAAAAATTGTACCCATTAAAAAAGCACCATACCTCGCTAGCTATTAGGGAAATGCAAATCAAAACAACAATGAGATACCATCTCACACCTGTTAGTATAGCTATAATCAACGGGACAAGTAATAACAAATGTTGGAGAGGATGTGGAGTAATAGGAACCCTCATACACTGCTGGCTGGACTGCAAATTGGTATGGCCACTATGGAAAACAGGATGGAGGTTCCTCAAAAAACTAAGAATTGATCTATCATATGATCCAGCAATTCCTCTACTGGGTATTTACCCCAAAGACTTGATAACTCATATTCGAAAAGATATTTGCACACCGATGTTCATAGCAGCATTATTCACAGTGGCCAGGACATGGAAGCAACTGAAGTGTCCTATGATAGATGATTGGCTAAAGAGGCTGTGGTACATATATACAATGGAATATTACACCATAAGAAGAGATGAAATGCTGCCATTTGTGACAACATGGATAGACCTCGAGATAATCATGCTACACGAAATAAGCCAGACAGAAAAAGTTGAAAATCACATGATATCACATATGTGGGATATAAACCTAAAAGCAACAAATGAATAGGACAAACAAACAGAGACTCATGGATATGGACAATGGACTAATGGTTATCGGAAGGGAGGGAAGAAGGGGGAGGGGAAAAATAAAATAATAAAATGTTAAAAAAATATATGTATATATAGTATGAAAAAAAATAAACCAGCACTTTTTTAAAAAGCACTATAGCAACTAAGTGCTTACCCAAAGAGGTGAGTTCTACTAAATATTCAAAGTTTATTTTCTGTACTGGACAGACTTTTTCAGTGAAGACAAAAATAGAAAAGCTCCTTGCTTCATTTTATAAGTACATCTTTGATAGCCAAACTAACCAAAGACAACATGAGAAAAGAAAGTAGTTGGTTATCCTCACTTTCAAACACATGTATACAAATATTTTAAAATATTAGCTAATTGAATTGAGCAATGCATTAAAAACACATCACAATAGGTAAGGCACGAAGCAAATATAATAAAATGTTAATTGTAGAATCTGGGTTGTGAATAAATGGGCATTCACTGTACAGACCAACTTTTCTGTATGCTTAAATATTTCCATATTAAAACCTTGGGAATAACAAGAAATAAAATATTTGTACATCTGCAACCTCTAAAAACTGAATCCCAAGGATGGCTGAACATTAAAAAGCTAACAATGTACTTATATACTCAAAATAATTCGAGGAGCTGTTTAGCAATAGATACCTACATTTCCCTTCAGCTATTTACCTAAATGCTCTGCACCACCAAGGTGCTTGTTATCATCAATCTTCTGTCTTTTCTGTCCAGTCACTTCCCCACAAAGCAAAGCAGCCTGAGAATCCCTCTGATTAGAGCATTGTTCCAAACACAAATGAATTCTCATTTCCCTATTAAGACGAAGGAAAGGATATTAGCTTATACGTGACTGAAGTGAGTATATTTCAGTATTAGCAACATGAAAATCAAAGTTTCAATTGTGATATTAAAAAAAAATCTAACAATTCATCTCATTAATTAGATGAGCAGCTTATAAATATACAATTTATGGGAGGAAAAAAGAAAAACTATTAGGAAACTGAGAATGAACTACAACCTCATGTCCTGATAAAGAGTATTGTAGGACTGGGCTTGGCTGTGAGTGGCAGAAAACTCCAAACTACATAGAATTTTTTTCCCATGTAAAAGACTAGTTAGGTAGCCCAGAGCCAAGTTCCTTTTATCATTTTATTATGTTGTGTGTGATCTTTATTCCTAAAATTACTTCAAGTCCAATACGATTGCTCCAATTCCAATAATTACATCTGCATTTCAGGTGGCAGATAGGAGAAAAGAGGAAAGTGGTTATGTTTCCATTTTAGGGAATACTACTAAAATTTGCATATATGACTTTTACTTATATCCCAATGGCATCAACTAAGTTATGTACCCTCACCTAGTTGAAGGTGGTTGAGAAAGGCAGGCATTTTTCTTAACAGCCATGTCTCCAAATAAAATTTAAAAATTCTACTGGGAAAAAATGGGGAGAACCAATGTGGGGGGTGGGGGGGGGCGGGCTCCCAACAGTGTCTTCTACGGGTATCTACCAGAAACCTCCAGTAAACATGATACAACATTATAAATATGCTTTTTGGAGTCAGAACAAGCCAAGTAACCTTTCATCACAGTTTCCCTTAAATGCTGGATAGAGCGATACTTTTAAAAAGAATAAGAATTAGAAAGAAGGAAAGAAAGATGTCCTTATTTGAACACTATAAAATTATTTATATAGAAATTGCAAGAGAATTTGTGGGCAAATAATTCAAACCAATAGAAGAATTTGGCATTTCGGATACATGTTCAGGGCGTAAGAGAAAAAAAAATTATATATGTCTATATATAAATTCTCATTTACAGTAGATACACAGGCAAAAACTAATGAAATATATGCAAGACCTCTTTGGGGGAAATTATATGAAAGATGCACTAGATAAATGAGATACTGAAGGATTGAAAGATACTACTAAATCCTGCAGTTCTCTCCATGAATTTACAATGGATCTATGATTCACTGTAATTCCAATCAAAACCCCAACAAGACTTTCCATGAAATTTAACAATCATGTGGAAGATTCAAGAGACCAAAACCACCAAAGAACTTTTTGAAAAAGGACACTAAGGAGTAGAGATTTGCCCTTCTAGGCTAATTATCAGGTTATAGTTATTTAAACAGTGTGATGTTGGGGCAAGGATTTAAAATAAGCCAAAGGAACATAAAGGACAAAATTAGTCCATACTGATTATAAGTATATAGAAACTTGATATGGATAAAGATATCTTTACATATCAGGAGGGAGTGGTGACCATTAGATAAATGGTGCTAAAACAACCGGCTATAGCCAGTACATACATGGAGAGAAATTTTTTAGATCTCTACTTTATACCATAACAAAAAATACATCCCACACCAATTAAAATCTTAAATGTATGGGGAAAATCTTTAAAGTTAAAAAGAAAGTATAGGAAGAAGAATGTCTTCATTATATTTTTTTAGGTTTCTTAAACAAAACACTGAAAACAAAAATTATGACTGTGAGAATTTAAATGAATTAAAATATTAAAATTCCGTTACATAAGAGGTAACCATAAACAGTAATAATGCAAGTCACAGACTGGGAGAAGTTAATTATAATACACATTACTGGGTATTAGTATCCAGAATAAAAAGATCTCTATAAATCAGTATGGGAAAATAAGTAATATGGTAGAAAAATTGTCAAAGGTTTCAACTGGGGATTAAATAGCCAAAAATGTATAAGCGATACCTTCAGTAACAAATACAAATTAAAAACCATAATGGGGCCTTATTTCACACTTACAAGATTGGCAACATTTTAGAAGTCTAAGAAGCCCAAGTCTTGGTAAGAATGTAGCAAAAAGAAAAAAAAAGAAAAGAATTTTTAAACATAGCTGGTGTGAATGTGAATTGTTAAAAACCACAATGGAAAACAATGTTGCAATATCACATGAAGTTGGTGTGCACATACCCTATGACCTAGCAATTCTACTTGTGGGTGTATATATACATATATATACATTAAGGGGACATGAACTAGAATGTTTACTGTAGCATTGCTTTTAACAGCAACAACAACAACAAAAATTGGAAACAACTTAAACGCTCAGAAATAGAATTGTGAATAAATGATGCCAGAGTCAGACAATGAAATACTAAATATGCATGTACTAAATATATAAAACCAAGCAGGAAGGATACATGCTAATTTCAGTATAGTGATTACTTTTGGGCAGAGCACAGGAATTGGGCAGTGGAGGGTGTGGTTAAAATGTATCTGCAATATTGAAACAAAACAAAAAACCCTAAAGCTATTATAGCAAGATGTCAACATTGGTTAAGTCTGTTAAAAACAATGAGCCTGGCCCATATGTACAGACTGATAAGAAATGATTTCCAGGGTATATTGCTAAGGAAAAGAGTAAGCTACAGAAGAATAGGGAGAACGGACTACCATGTGTGTAAAAACTAAAGGGGAGGATCAAACTGTGAATATTTCTGAATGACACAAAATAAATTGACAACAACGATGGCCTCTAAGCGGGGAGGAGACTGAAGACTGGGGTCAGCAGTAGGAAAGAGATCTACTTTACATACCTTTTTCTACTATTGGGTTGCTTTTTTCACTTGCATATATTTTCTCAAAAGTAAAAACAATAAAGCAAAAAAATAATGAATTAAAATAAACCCTATCCCAACAATGCACTTAGAACCAAAGTTACTGTTTTGAGGAATATTTTGCATAAAAATATAAGTATATCCTCATGTTTGCCATCTTCCCAAATGACTGATTCTTCCGAAGAGTTCTTGATAATAAGCTCTTTATGATTAGTTACACAGAAATATATACCCTGCTTGCTGCATCTGCTTTAACTGTGCATCTATTTATATGGGATGACGGATACTTTCCCTAATAAATCTTACCATTTTCCCTGCTAAGGAACTGAGTGCTGACTAAATAGCTGATGACACATGGAAGTTATTCCTACATTTTCCACACACAGTGAGACAAATCAGTGCAATGCAGAGTTCTCTTACAAACATCAACAGCTTTGGGATATGTCAAAAAGGGCTGGGGGTGGCGGGGTGTACAATGAATCCATAGTTTCTAGACTTTCCTGCCAGAGACAGTCAGAGGCAACTTGGGAGCAAAAGGAGGATTTGGAGTTTCTAACTTCAGGCATTTTATTTCCATTATCTAATTTATAATCAAAAGAGCCTCAATACTGCCAGATCTAGAACTCAACTACTTCAGACAGTGATCTTTTCTCTTATATTTTGCATTGAGTTTTTAAAACTTGTTTTTAGGTTGTTTAAAAGCTAAATACCTGAGCAGAGTAGTATTTTCAAACTTTTTAGCTTAGGACAATTTTAGGAAACAAAACGATCCAAAACAATTGACTCTCCCTGCCTTCTGTGACCCCAAGCTAAACTCATAGGGCCCCACGTCCCAATTGGGGTAAAGTGCAAGGATCTGGTTTATTCCACTTCATAGGTATCAAAGAGGCAAGAGAGAGACTCGGGATAATGGGGGGAAAGAGGAAAGATCAGTCATCTCTTCACGTCTTTCATTTCACAACTTCTTCCTTCCCGGGCCTGCTGGTGTACTCCCTTGCCTTGTTCCAGAGCCAAAAGACAGGTCAACTTCACTGCTTCTTATCCAAGTTGGCAGAGGTTGTGGCAGCAGGGTGGTAACTCTGCCCGATGTTCTCAAGCTGCAGTTGGGACACGTCCAACAGCAAAGTCACTCAGTAAACAGTTCTCTGTTTTCTCTTTTCTTTGAGTTGGCTGGACTATCTCTAGGCCCAGTACCACCCACTCTTTAATTCAAACCAAACCCACAGATCAGAAACTTCACAGATCACCCTATCTTAAAACAGTCTTTTGCTGGGTACAAAATACCATCTACAAAATCATTGATATGCTACACTGTTTCAATTCCAAGGTCTACAGATGTCATTTTGATGGAGTGGTTTTCACGTTTTTAGTAATATTATTTGTACATCCTTCAGTTCAATATTCAAGAACTTTATTAAATATCTATTTTGTGCCTAGCTTTGTGCTGGGGTTGGGTGGGGTAGAGGAGATTAACAAATATTGCATGTAACAGTTCTTTGTTTTAAGGAGTTTACAAACTAATTGGAAAGAGAAAAGTCAATATGAAATGAAGAATAACTGAAGACAAAATATCTTTAAACCAAAAGCAAGGGGATAAACATCAGAGACCTGGAGAGGTTAGGTAAAGCTTTAAGAAGGATTTAGACTAGAGCTGGTTTTTGAGGAGGAATAGAGAGTTGGGAAGCGCTTTCTGATAGGACAAGATGGTCAAGACCTCAGAGGCTGGTCTCAGAAGAGCGGATTGTAGGACTATCAGAGACCAGTCTAATACCCAGAAACCAGTTAAATAGATAAACAAAACCATAGGGCAAAGATATATTAATAAATTAGTTAAGAATTACTTATTTTGCTCATATAGACTCCTAGAGATCAAAGGGATCTCAGGAATCACGTCACTCACCTTTTGCCTTCATTATACAGATGAGAACACTGGGGATCAGATCAGTAAAGCAATTTCACCATATCAGGTAACAAATTAGTGCCAGAGCAGATATTCAGCTCCAGGACTTCTGACTCCCAATGCATCACACTCTGCTTCAAACCATCACACTATTATGCTCAAATGACTCATAACCAATAGTACCAGTGACATACCAAAGTAACAACACAATAAATTCCAAAACAGAGGACTGTAGAAGGGATAAGGCTTATTTTGTACACAGATACTTGAGATATTTCTAAATTTTTCTTTTCATGAATTGCAGTACTTATTGCATCATGTTTCACCTCCTCTGCTTGACATCCAAAATCTTCCATAACATGGCCCTGTCTGACCTTTTTGACCTTATTTCCCAACACTCCTCACTCTACAGCCTCCACTCCAGCCACATATAACCATCCACAATTACAAGCTTTTGCCAGGCTCATTTTTACCTCTGGGCTATTGCTCCTGTCATTTCCCCCTCCTCTAAGATTTTTTCACCAATTCGACATTGACATAAAACCCAGGGCTCAAATAGGATCTTTGGCTACCTCAAGTATTCTCTATACTCCTACTTCATTCATTCAATGTGAAATAATTCAATTCAATGAAATTTTATGGAGGACCTGCTATGTGCCAGGCACTCCTACTAGGCCCTCAGGATTCCAAAATAAGGAAAGCACGGGTGCTGCCCTCAAGGTGCTAAGAGTCTAGAAGTGGAATGCAGAATGAAAGCAAATCGCTACCACCCAGAATCACAGATAGTGGTACAAAAGACAAAGATAGCACAATATGGAAGATGGAAAGGGAGGCGACCTCATGGAGAGGATAATGTCTGAGGTATGTTAATGGATGTGTGGGAGTTTATCAGGGGCTTAGGTTGGGGAGAGGGAAGGAAAAAGGCTATTCTAGGCAGTGAAGACTGCACGTTGAAGTTCACAGCATTTGGGAACTTTGGCTTTGTTTTGTTTACTAAACCAGGTTTGGGTTTAGTACCAGGATTTAGTTTGCCTTCAAACCAGTATGGTGATAGAAGAGCAAGGGGAGATAAGGCAAGAAAGGTGGTCAGGGGCTCCTTACCAGGCTAGGAGCCTGGACTGCATTCTGTAGTTAACAAAGAGCTACTGAAGACATCTAAGTGTCAAGTATTAGGGTGGGTGGTTCAGAGGAATGTTGGCCCCACCTTGCATTCAAGCAACCAAGTAAAGCTAAGTTAAGGAAAGTTATGGAGACAGACCTTGAAGAATGAATAAAATTTCAACAGATTGAAATGGAGGGCAAGTCATTATATCATTAGTGGAAATGGCAAAGTAACCATTTAATTGTTACCTGATTATTCCAACTATGTTAATTTTTTCTCCTGAGAGATATTATCTAAATTTTTCAAGGACAAGGATTATTTTTCAAATTTCCTTTTATTAGCTCCAAGTAGCTAACACAGCTCTGGATACACAGTGGGTGTTTGGTCAATTATCAATGACCTTTTGGGATGTGGCAAAAAAAAAAAGAGAGGAGAGAAGAAAGAGAAAAAGAAAACCCCTCATATTTGTTCATGACAGGAGCTTGTTTTATTCCTAAATCTGTTGCTAAGAATGAAAATTCATAAGGTTTATAGACCCATATTTGAAATGAAGATGGTGTGTATAATTGGAAGCTTATGGCTGTCTAATAAAGGACAGAAGATTCCAATTAAAGCCAAAATTCCATCTCTAAGCAGCCTTTCTCACTGTGTGGGCATCCCAACTGCTAAGTTTGTTTAATAGATCAAATTAAATGGATGACTGCTTTTGAAGGGCATCTTAGGGACTTGGGACTTAGCTTTGCTTTGGAGCATGTTTCCCTAAGCTCACCACTGACAGAAGTAGTCGGTCTTATTATCAGAAAGTCAAATCACTTTTAGATATTAAAGAGAATGATAATATGATATAAATATTTCATGAAGGCCCATATATGCATGTTATTTCTTTTTTCTTAAAGAGAAACAAAGGGCACTGGGTTTCACCAATTCTCTTTCCCTGCTCCAAATCTGATCGGGTTCTGAAAAACACCCTGCCAAAAAAATTTTTAAGTGCCAAGTAATTTTTGTTCCATAAAGATCAATGTCCTTTTTATGTGTTCAACAGTGCTCATATTGCATTACATATGTTATTTTTAACTCATAAGTGGTGAGAGACTGTCATGCAGGGATGATATTCAAAATAGTTAACAATGGTACTGCATGTATGCCAGCTATTCAGAATGGACCCCTCAGCAATCTGGATGGATGCCAGCTGGTTCATCAGACCTGCACACACAAGTTCCATCTCAGTCGTGGTGTAGTGCTACTTTTGGCCATACATTTTCCTTCTGGTAATAGCCAGATGTTTTCCTTTGGAGAACTGCCCTACTTTATTCTTAAAAGACAAAATGGCCATCATGGGACCTCACCTTCCCTTGGCCACAATGCTGAGACATGTGATCCATATTTAGCTAGTCAAAATACTCCATTCCTTCAACACAATAATTGAGGAATGGATGCACAACCCAACTTAGTCCAAGCAGAGTCTTTCCCAAAACTTTTCCTCTGGAGTTAATTGAGAGGATTCCTCCTACTTTAGAGATTGCTAAACTTAAAGGAATTGACACCGGTGCCTTCATAGAGAAGAAATTCTACTGAAGAATGAAAACAGAGTTCTCACAACATTGTTTGAGCCTCTGGAACCAGTCATGCATAAAGCCAGATGCAATCTGCTGTACTTCCGATTTACTCAAAAACATTGTCTTTTTTCTCTTCTCTTTTCTTTCTTTCTTTCTTTCTTTCTTTCTTTCTTTCTTTCTTTCTTTCTTTCTTTCTTTCTTTCTTTCTTTCTTTCTTTCTTTTCTTTCTTTCTTTCATTTTGCTTAAATTGAGTTGAGTTTCTGGCCCTTGCATTCAGATAAGTACTTAATAATTATGCCCACATAACATAATTTTATATAATTTCCATTACACAGTGCTGATGAAATCTTGGACTTAATTGAAAACTCTGCTTTTCATTAGATTGTCCTAAGGCTCCAACCAACACGTTATGCAACTAGAAGCCAGCATGGGTCCTAATCAGGGAAATAACAAAATAAAGATGGTGTTTTAGGAAAGTTTGCCTGGCAAGAGATGTGTGGAAATAATCAAAACAACATATGCTCATACATGTATTCAGAAATATATATTTATTATCCTTAATTTCAAATATGCCAGATGCCATTTTTTTTGTGTTAGCATAACTGAAAAGAACTATTATTGCCCATACCATAAGAATGTTTGGACATTATCATACACTTTTCCTTTAATTATTTGGAACACTGAATCATAGATTTATATCATTCATTTATCCTATAAGCATATATTAGGAAGTTACTATGTTCAAGTTACTGTTACAGGCTCCAGGGATAAAACGATGAGTAAGATGATTTCTCTGCCCACCAAGAATTCACATTCTGGTGAGAGAAGCAGAACTATAAATAGTGTAAGAGCTGTCAGGACTGGAACTCTTCTTTTTTGCTGGGTGGCTCCTCCTCCTTCTAGGAAGCAATGTTAGTCAAGAGCTAGATGATGTGGAGTACGTAGGTACACACAATTCCATAAAAGCAGCTCCTGGGTATTCCAGGCTAAGCTGCTCAGTGAATCATGTAGTCCTGGATTTTCTGGCATTTCAGGCACAGGTCAGATTGCTTTGGCCTTTTTTATGTAAGGAACTTTCTTATGGGAAAAATAAAGAGTGAGGTATCCATGGTTGATGGATGTAGCCTTAACTCTCTTTACAAGGCCAGATACGATCTTCAGGAAGAAGATCATTGATTCATACTTCCATTTGTAAATTAAATTTAAATTTTAAAAAGTTTAATTATGAACAAAATTCTTGAGAACAGAGAGAGGGGACCTATTTACATTTTCAGACATTGTCGAGCCTATGCTTATTCAGAGCCACTCCTTAAAGATGTACAGCAGATAGGTCTTTAAGAGTGGATTGTGTTATAAGAAATTTCTCTAGGCTGTCTCATTCTCAATTCCTTGTTAGAACTTTGCAATAACTTAACCCATAGCTGGAATTCACTTACAAATTCCTAGGATCTAAAAGCCAAAAGGACACTGACAATGATTTCTTTCACATTTTTTTTCTTATCCTAGGACATGCATTTTTCTGAGTGTTGTTTGGCTTCAGTGGATGATTGCTGTCCTTGAAAAGCAGAAAAAAAAAAAGTCTTCCATTTCTTCTTCCTTTCTATTCTAACTAGCTTTTTATTTTCCATGTGCACTTTCAAATTAAATGTAGTCTAAAATGGTTTATATATATTTTTGCTCCCAAAGTAACTCTTAAAAGAGAAAAATAAAATATTTATTGTGTCATACTATTTATTATAAAGAATTTAGTGTCTGACTTCTAAATTACATGATTTGGGGACTAGAAAGGTCTTTAGAAATTACCTAGTCCAAATTCCTGATTCTATAAATATTAAGCCAGGTTAAATAACTTGCTTAATTCACAGAGCTAGTACAGGGCACAGCCAAAACTAGAACCCAAATCTCATCAACGTACTCAGCACTGCTGATAAGTTCCCTGTCCATTTCTCATAACAGCTATTAAAATCTTCATCACCGTTTTCCTGAACCTTATACTACTGCCTCCCCATCACTCTGGTCCCTACTTCATAGAAAATTAAAAGTCATCAAGCATGACTCCAGTTTCTACTTTTAAACTTCCTCATATTTCATCTTAAAGAAACATTATCATTATTTTTCAAAGGTAATCCCGCCATTTGTTATCTGTATTGCAATGAGTCCCATCTCCTCTGAGACTTTATTCTGTTAATTATTTCTTGTCACATATATAGGAACCTTTTCTCCCTTAATCCCTTCTTTTTAGCACATAAACAAGCTCAAGGACTTGCATGTATCATGACTTTGTGCCCCATTCCAAAAACATTCTTTCTTTTCTTTTCATCATAACAAAACTTATTTTAGGAAAGGTGTCCTACATTCTCTCTCCAATTCACTCCTTCAAATTCAAAAACACGACTTTTGACACTACCATTCAACTGAAAATGTTTTGGCAAAGACCATCTGTGACTTTTAAGAACATTTCAATTCTCTCCTTTTGACACTTTCTTCTCTGTTGGCTTCCTTATTTTCCTCTTAACACTGGGTTTCTGTTTTTCTCTCCTCCTTCATTTATTCCTTCATTATTGATACTTACCAGAGTTCTTGTCTCTCATTCTGTACTTCCTCTGGACAAGTCCCACTTATATCTATGGCTCAGCTCTCACACACAAATTTGTA
This sequence comes from Pteropus medius, assembly GCF_902729225.1. NCBI lineage: Eukaryota > Metazoa > Chordata > Mammalia > Chiroptera > Pteropodidae > Pteropus > Pteropus medius. The sequence goes on along the minus strand of NW_024342473.1, from coordinate 19,502,724 downwards.
TAATGTACAGATGTCTTTTAAAGCAAAAAATGTTTTTCTCTTAAGTTTTCAAGGTTGACCGAAATTATTTTTATTATATTATTTACTTATTAAATATAAAACTAAATTTAAATTACCTGTGCTTATAGTTCTTACACAAGTATACAACCAAAAACTTTATAAAATGAATTCAAATAAATAAAAAATTTTAAAACTCCTAATATGAAATCAACATTAATTTATGTGGATTGTTATATTGTTTTCTTGAAACCAAATTGCCAACACACAATGTGAGTATGGGGCTCACCGCTAATAACACAGGTTATTCTTAATTTAAATTAAACTGTATCCCCTTCTTCTTGCTGTTTATTTTGGCTTCTGAGAACCTCTCTTACATTATTGATAGATCAGCCATTCATCTACAAAAACTTTTAAAAAAATTTAGTCAGCATTTTTAAGGTGTTTTCACTGGGCATTAAAAAAAAATTTTGATAGCTAGTCTGCCAAGAACTGTAGTTTTATATTGTTTCTGAATAAGAATAACCTGTACCAAATTTAGCTTACTCTTTTCCCTAATCTGAAATGGTCATGTTGTTTTAGTTTTTCTCTATTAAGTGTAATAGTGAGGTGAACTTTGTTCTTTGTCTGTTTGTTGCTTCCTTAATATTTAGGTTATTCCCTTGGAATAGTTTTTGAGTAGGATTTCTGGGTAGAAAGAAAAATGAACATTGATTTGAAAGACGTTTAGGAAGTAGAATCTACAAGACATGTATGTAAGAGGTGAGGCAGAGGAAGGAATCTAGTATGAGACTAAAGTTTTTGACTTAGGTTACTGGGTAGATGATGATATCATTAACTAAGATTGGGAATACAGGTTAAGGTGGGTGTTTGCGTGGGATGAGAACAGATTGTTTGTACATGTCACACTGAGGTGATTATGTCATGTAGGTAGAGAAATTTTTAGTAGGCAGTTGGAAATACAGGGCAGAGGCTCAGGAGAGGGTTTGGGGCTATCAGTATAGATCTGAGATTTACAAAGTTGGGGTTCCCAGATTCCTGGGATCTATCAAATATATTATCAGGGGTCTGTGTATACACTTAATTGATTTTTATATTCATGCTTTCATTTCAACAATAATCTGGATCATCTGAATGACCAACTGCCTATGAGTATTGCTTGTGTACTTCAGTGTCTGTGTTTGTATTTATGTTTATGATCTTGCTGGTGCCAAGTATCACAGAGCCAGGCTTATTAGGTAGATGATGCAATCAGGTCAAGTGAAGACAAAATGGTGTCATCATGTGCTCGCCCATGTGAATGAAGGTTTCATATAGTTTGAATGAGAAAAGTGGTGGGAGAACTGACTCTTTACATCCAAAGAGGTATGAGAGATCCGGGGCCAGCTCCAACCTTGGGTATCTATCAATCCTTGGTGGCCTAGAGCTTCAGTTTTAAAAGACATTGAGCATGATAGACAAGAGACAATGTAGGCCCAAGAAAAGCTGGATATTATATTACAAAGCCAGGAATTCCAAAAAAGCAATATCCTCAGTGAGTAAACTAGAAAACAATCTATCCCACGGAAGAAGATGTGAAGGAATATTTTCTGTCTTGGTATTGGCCATAAAAGGAAAAAACAAATAAGTCACTCTTGATAATTTAAGACTATAAGCTTACCCTCAAGGTAAGGTTTGGTGACAGAATTTACAGACTCTGAATGGTTCCTGATGTAGAAATTTTCATTCAAATTAGTCCAGATTGGTGGTGCTCCAAACATTTAGCAGAAACTAAAATAAGTCTCTCCCAAGGGATTCAATTTCAACCTGGGTCTCGAAAAAATTCCACTAAAAAATTTCAAGGAACATAAAACCTATATAGTACAACATAATGAGACATGAAGAATAAGTTATTGTGAACAAGTGTTAGCATAAAAATTTCACGATAAGACTCACAAAAGCTTCAGTTATAAAAGTTATTGATATAGAATATAAAATAAACATGTTTAATATATTTAAAGAAATAAAAGAAAATATAACCAAAGAATGAGTCTATAAAAAATTAGCTGAGTTATAAAAAAACTAAGAAGAACTATTAGAAATGCAAAACATAACTATCGAAATTTAAAAAACAACAGTATGTGGACTCAATAGCAGATTAGACAGAGCTGAAGAAATAATTAGTAAATTAAAAGATAGTTCTGAAGAAATTATCCAGAATACACAATTACATAGAAATAACATAGAAAGCCAATTACATGGAATATATGTAATAAGATGAATATGTGGCACACAGTGAGAATGTCTAAAAATAAATATTTGCAATAGTCAAAGATGAAGTGGAAAATAAAGGAGATAATAATATTTCCAAAATTATTAGACATGAATTTTTAGATTCAAGAAGCCTACTACATTACACAGTAAAAAAAAAATAATAATAATCTAGACATAAACCACCTCTGAAAAACAGCTACTGGAAGTTTTCTCCCTAAGATCAGGAATGAAACAAGAATGCCCACTATCACCAGTGCTATTCAACACTGGAAATTCTAGCCAAAGCAATTAGGCAAGAAAAAAGAGGCATACAAATTGGAAAGAAGTATAACAATTCCTATTCACAAGTAACATGATGCTCTATATAGAATTCAGTAAATTAGTATAGAATTTACTAATTCAGTAAAGTTGCAGGGTATAAGATCAACACTCAAAAATCAGCTTTGTTGCTATACACCAATAGTAAACTATCTGAAAAGGAAATTAAGAAAACAATTTCATTCAAAATAGCATCCCAAAACAAAAATAGCCCAGGATAAATTTAACCAAGGAAGTGAAAGACTTGTACAATAATAAGTATAAAAAATGGCTGAAAGAAATTAAAGAGATAAATAAATGGAAAGACATCCTGTGTTCATGGATTAGAAAATAATGTTGTTAGATGGAAAGAGTATCCAAAGTGATTTATGGATTCACTGAAATTCCAAACAAAATTCCAATGGCCTTTTTTGCAAAAATCGAAAAGCCAATCCTCAAATTCTTATGAAACTGTAAAGGGCTCCAAACAGCCAAAATAATCTTGAAAAAGAACAAATTTGGAGGCCTCACATTTTCTGGTTAGAAAGTTACTGCAAAGCTACAGTAATCAAAACAGGGTAGTGTGGGCATGAAAATAGGTCTGTAGACCAAAGAAATAAAATTGAGAGTCAGGAAATAAATATATACATCTTTGGTCAATTGATTTTCAACAAGGGTGCCAAGACCATTCAAAAGGGAAATAAGAATCTTTTCAATGAATGGTATTGAGACAAACGGCTATCCACGTGCAAAAGAATGAATTTGGATTCCTACCTCACAGCACATAGAAAAATTAATTCAAAATAAATCAAAGACCTAAATGTAAGAACTAAAACTGTAAAATCTTTAGAAGAAAACATAGGGGTAAATCTTTGTGCACTTGAACAATGGATTCTTAGATATGTCACTAAAAGTATGAGCAACAGAAGAAAAAATAAATTTGACTTCATTAAAATTAAAAACTTTTGTACATCCAAGGACATTATTAAGTAAAAAGCCAACCTCAGAAGGAAAAAATTATTTATAAATTATATCTGATAAGATTCTAGTGTCCCAAGAACTCTTACAACCTCACAACAAAAAGACAACTCAATTTAAAAACGAGCAAAGGACTTGAACAGACAGTTCTCGTATGAAGAATATACAAATGGTAAACAAGCACATGAAAAACTGCTGTACATCATTAGTCACTAGGTAAATGCAAATCAAAACCACAATAAAATACCACTTCACACCCACTGGGATAACTATAATAATAAAACAAAAACAAAATAACAATTGTTGATAAGTATGTGAAGAAATTAGAACCCTCATATATTGCTAGTGGGAATGCAAAATGGTGCAGCCACTGTGGAAACGGTTTGGCAGTTTCTAAAAAGGTTAAACATATAATTACTAAATGACCCAGCAATTCTATTCCTAAGTACATGCCCAAAATAATTGAAAACAGGGACTCAAACAGATACTTCTATGCTGATGCCAACATTCACTACAGCATTATTCACAATAGCCAAAAGGTGGAAAGAGTCCAAATGTCCATCAACAGATGAGTGGATAAACAAAATTGTGTGTGTGTGTGTGTGAATACTGCTCAGCCATAAAAAGGAATGAAGTATTGATACATGCTATAATATGGTTGGACTTCAAAAATATTATACTAAGTGGAAGAAACCAGACACAAAATGTCATATATTATATGAAATATCTATAATAGGTAAATCCAGAGAGACAGAAAGCAGATTGGTAGTTCCTACAGGCTAGAGGGAGAGAGGAATGGGGAGTGACTGCTCATTGGGTACAGGGTTTTCTTTTGGGGTGATGAAAATGTTTTGGAACTAGACAAATGTGGTAGTTACACAATATTATGAATGCACTAAATGCCACTGAATTGTATACTCTAAAATGGTTATTTTTATGTTAACTGAATTTCAACTCAATTTTAAAAAGATATTTAAGTTCACACAGAAATGAAGAAAGCAAACCGACAAAATGTTAAGTTTGTGAACCTAGGTGAAAGATGTATGGATATTTGTTAAATTATTCTTTCAAATTTTATGTAGGAGTCTTTTTTTGAGATAAAATATTGGGAAAACATACAAATAATAACTTAGTTTCAAAATATAGAGAGCAAAAATTCACAAAATCACAAGGAGAAATGAACAAAGCTATCATCAAAGTGAGAGATTTTAAGAAATTATTAATAATTAATAGATCAAGCAGATAAAAAAGAGTAAATAATATTTGAATAGTAAATAGTATTTGAATAATATTTAATATACATAAAACATTGTATCCAACAACTTCAAAAATACGACCATTTAATCTATATGGAGTACTTATGAAAATCGACTGCATGTTAGGAGATAAAGCAAGTCTCGATAAATTTCAATAAATCAGTATATATACAACACATCCTGACTACAATGCTAGTTATCATAAATAAATAACAAAAATATATATTCTTTAAAATCTACATTTGGAAATTTAAAAATATATTTCTAAACTATTCATGGAATAAGAAAAGTGTGATGAAAGTTAGAAAAATGGAATTAAATGGTAACAAAAATAGTGCACATTGAAACTTATAGTACTTGAGGAAATATACAGCCATATCTTAGGGGATAAAAAGCTGAAATTTAATGACATAAGCTCCATTTAAACATTATAAAAAGAGCAACAGGACAAAAATATCAAAAGTGAGAAAATAATAAAAACATAAATTAATGAAAGAGAAAACAAATATACACCAAAGAAAAAACAAAGAAAAAAATTCCTTTTAAAAACATTAAAAAAATTGGCAAACCTCTGGCACGATTGGTCAAGAAAAAAGGGAAAGACGAGTTAAAGTATTGTAATTGTAAAAGAGAAAATAACTACAGATGCAGCATAAATTAAAAACATAATATTAAGAAAATCTTTATGCCAATAAATCTAAGTGAACAAGAAAAATTCTTAGAAACTAGACTCAAAAAATGGAAAAATGAAATAAAAATTGAAAAATATGGTCTTACAATCAATACAGAAATTGAAAATCTTGATTTGAGTATCTTAAAATTTTTCAAACACAGATACACACAAAAAAATACTAGGTCCAAATGATTTTACCACCAAGTTCTACTGGCAAGAGTTAATTTTAATTTTAACCAAACTATTCCAGAGAATAGAAAGAAAGTAAGCACTTCCCAACTAAATTATAACGATAGGATAATTCTGATACCAGATTCAAGAAGGGTGTTACAAGAAAGAAAATTTCAGATCAATCTCACTCATGAACATAGATGCAACATTCACAACTAAAATATTAGCAACCCAAATCTAGAATATTTTTTTAAAAGCTATTTATTATGAATAAGCTAGCTCTCCAGCCAAAATCAGTCGTTTGCTGATTTCCATGGTGTAAATACTACGAAGCTGGCTAATTTCAAGCTACCAGCATGATTTCACTGAATGCAGAGTTGAGGAGAGACACTAACAATCAGGTTTCACAAATCACTGCAAGCTGGTTCTTGTATACCGTTTACATGATAGAGGTACCACTGAATACCAATGGATAATTAGACTGTGATAATTGGCAATCCATATTTTTAAAATGAAATTAAGTCTCTATCTCATACCACACACAAAATTCAATTCGAAATGAATCATGGACTTAAATATGAAATGCAAATTTTTGAGAATTTTAGACAATAATATAGGAGAACACCTTTCTGAACTTGAGGTAAGAAATTACTTCTATAAGACATAAAATCACTGATGATAATGGAAAAGACTGATTTTTTATTATATTAAAATTATGAAATTTTGTTCAACAAAATATACCATCAAGAGAGTGGAAAAACTCCCACTGAGTGAAGTGGTGAAAATTCTCATTTGGAGATTTTTTTCCCCCCACAAGTACAGTTGAATACCCCAAGGAACCCTTGCCCTAGCCACTAACTCCTCTGTTTTGTAGCTTAAGTCTCTCCCTCTCTGCCAGTTTTCTTCCAAAACACTCCCCTATCTCTTCACAGCCAGGCTTGTTCAAAGGTTAATAGATATTTACCTTTTCCACTTAGTCACTTCTCAACCCAATTCTTAATTCAGCATTTACTTCTCATTTTCACTACACTCTGATTTCTTGATTGATACAACTGTCTCTAAGGTGACCTGATAATGTGAAATTCACTGAATGCTTTTCAGTGTTTCTTTGACTGGCCAATCCTCAGAAGCAGTCAATAATGTTGACCATTCACTTCTTAAAATCAGTTCCTCTCTTTGCTGTTGCAACAGTACTCATCCCTATTTCCAGCTCCTACTGAATATTCTCTGCAGGTCTTCCACTCTTTCTGCCTTTTTCCACCTCCCATCAATTTAAGTAGTTTTTAAAAATATATAAAAAAGACATATACTCATTTTAAAAATTCTAAAACATTCAGGAAAATATAAAGAACAGAATGAAAATTATCAGTAATCATAACACCCAAAGCTGATAATTATTATTAACATTTTAATTAGTATATGCTGCTTGACTTTTTCTAGAATATATATTTATTTTCATAAAATGCTAACTACCATTCATAATAGTCCTTTTATCATTCACTATAATGTACATTCTTTTATATCAGTATAGAATATTGTTACTCTAATTATTAATAGCCAATATTCATTGAGCTTTTACTAAAGGTACTGTGCTAAACTATTTACATATATTTAAACTTCACACTACAACCTTATAAGATAGAAACTATTTTATTACCACTATTTTACATACGAAAAAATTGAGGCTTTGACAATTTAAGTAAATAGTCCATGTTCTAATAGCAAGCAGCCCTTGTGAGAGCTACCCAAGATTGAAACCCAAGCTGTTTAACTCCAGAGTTAGAACTCTTTTCACTATTTATAAAGCTTTATCAGTCAGAGTGAATTCATTTGTAAATAACAAGATGCCTAACTAAAGGAAAATTAAACAATGAAAAAGTCCTGAATTCAAAGCTGGGTGTACTACTCAACAATACAAGACTTTAGGTTGTCATTTCTATGATTCTTGTAGCTTTCCCTCAGAGTCACAAGACACCTACACAGCTCCAAGCACCACATTCTTCCATCTTCACACAAATATCTAAAGATAAGTAGAAATAAGTCAGGTTTTCTCCTCATAAATCTATTTTTATCAGGATAGAAAACCTTTCCAAAAATTCCAAGGAAAGATACCTCTATGTTTCATTGACCAGAAATAGATCACCTATTGACCTTTAAACCAAACACATAGATATAGGGTTACCATCATCATCACAATTCACTCCCTGGACTGTGCCCACCTTCTCTGATCATATTATTACTCAATATCTAAAAAAAAAAAAACAGCAATTCCCTTAGCAAGGGAGAATAGGTAAATGACTGGTAGGGTGGCCACTAATATGATCCCAACAGTCATTTAAATTTTTATGTATATATCATGATTTAGTTAAGAAATCCCATGTTGTAGGATATTTAGGTTGTTGCTAATTTTACACTATTATAAAGAAAGCTATAATGAACATGTTTGTCATACTTTTAAACTTTTCCTTAAGATAAACTTTTTTTATCAAAGCAAATTTTTAAGGTTAAAAAAATACATTGCCAAATTACCCACCAAAGTATTTAAGCAAATAATGCTCTCACCAGGAAAGTAGGAGAGTACCCATTTCTTCACACTCTTAAAAACATTACTTAGCTTTATCACTGTTTTAAATATTTAAAAATATAATTTAAAATTGTACAACTTTCTTCTAAATCTTAATTTTTAAATTACAAAAACAAAAGTTGTTTTTTGACAAAACTAACCTTTCAAATATGTAAAAAGTAAACATCCTCTCAACCCCACACCCAACTGCCCCTATCTCATTCCCCATTGGTAATCACTGTTCATAACTTTTTAACACAGTTGCAGTGACTTTGTCTATCGTGTCCTTTGCTGGGTCCGTAGTTAATAGCTTAGTTCCTGGTATATGATGCACTTAATAAATGTTTATTTGTAAAAATGGCATCATGCCTTGACATTATTTCCTAAAACTTGACCATTTCACCAAACATACTGTAAATATCTTTCTATTCTTTGTATATATAGATCTGCTTCATTTTTAAAAAAATATATGAATAGCATTCCATTGTATGTATGTAACAATTTGTCAAACTCCTAGTTAGGTTATCCCAATTTTTCACTATTATAAGCACCACTGAAATGACTATCCTTGAAAGTATATCTTTGTTTTGTAGAGCAAATATTTCTAAGGGCTAAGGTCCTACAAATTCAAGGTCAAAAAATATGTGCCAAATTGCTTTCCAAAAGATTGTGCCAATTTATATTCTCTTCAATACGTGAATGTTTTCCTAGTCTCAAGCCAACATTTGATCTCTTAAGTATTTTACCTTTTGCTACTCTGAGATGTTAAAATTTTATATCATTATTTGAATTTTAGGTATAACCAGTTAGGCAGTGGTTTAAGAGTTTCTTACAATAATTGGCCATTTGTATTTCATCTGTAAATCACCCCTTTATAGCCTTTACCTATTTTCCTCTTAGGTTTTATTGTCTTTTTCTTATTTAAGAAATTATTGACATACTACAGATAGTTACTTTTTTTCTACTATATATTTTGAAATATTTTCTACCAGTTTGTTATTTGTTCTTTAACATTGCTTATGGTATCTTTACCATACATTAATTTTAATTCATATCTCTTTCTGGTAGAGTACCATGGTGACTTAGTTGTTGTAGCTTCATAACATAATATTTTTCTATCTGGTATGGCAAGCCCCGCCCTAATCCTCTTTTAAAAGTCTTCACTTTTTTTTTTCCAATTTAATTCATCAAATTTGCCTTAAAAATGCTCCTATTTTTGTTCAAAATTTTGTAAATAGACTACCATGTCAAATCACCCAAGTCAAACAACTTTGATTCTTTCCTCTCTCTCCCCAGTAGTCTATCTAAGATTTCTCAAATCTTACCCCTCTTCTCTGTTCCTAAGGTTACTGCCTTAGTTCAGGCATCATCATTTGTGAACTGAATTATTGGAATAATCCTCCCAGTCTCTAATGTCACCTCATCCAATCCATTCTCCATAATGTGATCAGAGATGTTTTTCTTTTAAAAAAAATCTGATCGTGTGACAACATATTTAAAATTCTTCAGAGGACAGTTAGTTTCTTTTATCATGGCAGTATCTTCCTATTACTTTGGTCTCCTCTCTTCCCACTTCTTTATAATTTCTTGCTGATTCTCTTCCCAGTCCCTTATGACTCTTGCCTCTGTCTAGAAACTTTTTCTTTGCATTTTTATCTAGTAATTTCTTACTCACCTAAAAGTTCAGCTTAAGCTTTACCTTCCCCAGAAATATCCATTTGTGATGTCACATCATCTAGTACATAGTCTGTAATTGCACCTAAATCAACTAAAAGATAAATAAAAGATAAAGATAAAAAAAATCTTTTGAAGATATACTCATAAACCAACAAAGGATTACATTCAATAATCTATCAAGCATTCCTGAAAATAAGTACAAGATAAAGAACAGGCAGTCCACAGGAAAATAAATACAAATAGTCAATAAACCTATAACTTGTTCAATAGAAACTTCTTAGTTTGATGTAATCCCACTTGTTTACTTTTGCTTTTGTTGTTTGTTTTGGGTGTCATATATATAAAATAACTGCCAAGACCTATGTCATGGAGCTTCTTTCCTATGTTTTCTTCTAGAAGTTTTATGATTTGATGTCTTATATTTAAGTCTGCAATCCATTTCAAGTTAATTTTTGTGTAAGTTATAAGATAGGGGTCCAGTTTCATTCTTTTGCATGTGAATATCCAGTTTTCCCAGCACTATTTATGAAAGAGGCTAGCTTTTCTCCATTGAGTATTCTTAGCTCCCTTGTCAAATATTGGTTGACCATATGTGCATAGGTTTATTTCTGGGCTCTTGATTCTGTTCAATTGGTCTATGTGTCTGTTTTTATCTCAGTACCATAATGTTTTGCTTACCATAGTTTTGAAGTATAGTTTGAAATCTAGAAGGGTGATGATTCTGGCTTTGTTCTTCTCTCTCAAGATTGCTTTGGCAATCAGGGTCTTTTGTGGTTCCACATAGGTTTTGAAATATCATTCAGCCATAAAAAAAGGAAATCCTGTCATCTATAACAACATGAATCTTGAGGGCATTATGCTAAGTGAAATAAGTCAGACAGAAAAAGACAAATTCTGTATGATCTCACTTTTACATAGAATCTAAAAAAGCCCCTAAACTCACAGAAACAGTAAACAGACAAGCAGCTGTCAGATGATAAAAGTGGGGGTATTGGAGGTGGGGAAAATGGGTAAAGGTGGTCAAAGGGTACAACTTCCAGTTATAAGATGAATGTTTTGGGGATGTAATGTACAGCAATGGTGAGTATAGTTAACAATACTATATTATATATTTGAAAGTTGCCTAGAGAGTAGACTTTAAAAGTTCTCACCACAAAACCAATTGTAACTATGTGAGGTGATGGATGTGTTAATTAACCTTATTTTAGTAATTGTTTTGCAATATGTACATATATAAAATAATTACATTGTAATTGAAAACCTATACAATGTTACATGTTGTTATATCTGAAGAAAGCTGGAAATAATAAAATAAATAAATAAGTTGTTCGATATCATTAATGATTAAAGAAACACAAATTATTTTCCCATGATCTTATCGTTGAACCTATAAAGGCTGACAATAGCCCCCAAATCCAGGCGAGGTCAGTGTTCTCTTGGAAGCAGGGTTTCCCCTCCTCAAAGCACAAAAAAGTAACTGAAACATGATAAAACCTATTCTGCTCACATCTGTCTATACGACCTTGAGAACAGCATATCAATGCACTGGGTTTCCATGCTCAACTCTGGGCAATAAAAAAAGCAAACAAGATACTCCCCCAGTCCTTGCCAACTCCAATATATCTTCTCAGATTAGCTTAAAGGCATATTTCCTCTAAACTGAAGAGAAGATGACTCACCTTTCTGGAGTGGCCATTCATGGCTATGCCATGGCCCTTGCATTAAATATTTTATTTAATCTCTATCACAACACGGCAAGGTTTTTTATAGAGGAGAAAACTGAAGCTCAGAGAACCTAAGTAAAAATATAGTTCAGTATTCACGTTCTTTCCATTGCATTGTAAAGAATCAATGAATTTTTCTCTAGTCGTATGCAAAACGGTAGAAGGTTCTGAAGGACCTCCAATTAGTTAAAGTTATATAATTAGTAGAAGTTCGACATGAAATGCTGAAAATAATTTTAATGCTGCACATTCCTGTTATAAATTCTGATAGTTGTGATATTGTGTTGCAATTTTAAACTGAAAAGAACACTGATCTTAGAGACAGAAAGATCTGATCTCAAATCTCAGCTCTGGTGCTTACCAGTGGTAAAATCTTGATCAAAATCTGATTCTCTATGCTAACCCTTGACTTCACTTCCCATTGTATGCTATGTATAGTTCGATCATTATATTAACCATCATTTGACTTGTTTTGGAGTTGTTTATGTTACAGTCTTCTAAACCATTGTAAGCTGCTGGAGGACAATCCCTTTGTGTCCCTGACAGCACCCAAAAAGTTGCTTGTACGTAAGAGTTTTACTATACAGATTTATTAAATGAATATCTTATTATAAACGAAAACATGAAAGAGCTGGCAAAAAATGGGGAGGCAATTTGGTCGGGAGAACAATTTGTCATTGATGACTAAAAGGAGTGCTATCAAGAATAAGACCAAATGTCCCCTCAACACCTTTCAACACTCTCCACCAATACCTAGATCCCTTGACTTTCTTCCAATCCTTTGAAGTGAGAGAAAACTACTTAACAACGGGGACCATGTTTTATTTGTCTTTGAATTCTCAGAAGTAGCATAGTATAATGCTCAACAGATGATTGAAGTAAACTGAATGGTAATCTTGAAAAGAGATCACTGCATGCAGAATATTCATCTCACGAAATAAAGTTACAGTTTTAATTTATTTTCAGTTGTGATTCCTCCATAAGTAGGAAAATTCTATACCAAAGACTAAAGAAAAGCACATCATAAAATATGGTTCAGTCCATCTCAGGGTTGTTTCAATTTTAGCACAGAATGTGTTGAACTTTAGTGTTCTTGATTCACATGTTTCTAATGCAAATATATCAAACTTTCAATTATTCAAGGGCGAATTATCAAATTTGTAGATTAGCAAGGCTTTTTGATTCTTCTACTCTCTCTAGCTATATAGACTTTTGGGCAGCTTCTCCTTTCCTTGTGCATGAATGGCAGTGAGATTAACTCATTCTGAATAATGGAAACATCTGTGATGCTTAAATGGTGGTAAGAAATACAGAGAAATCCAATACCACCTGTATGTATTCTATTACTGGTCATAAATTGTACTGAAATAAAACACAATATTCAAAATTCAAAGGATATTTCTTGAAGTAGTTCATCAGAGAACAATTTTTCCTCATAAACAGCTAACTAAATGAAGCATTTCATTCACAATAATAAAAAATGTTAAATTAATTCAAATCACCAGCAGTGTTTACACACACAAAAGAAAGCGGATGTCGAAATTACTGAAAGATTCGGTCAGACAGGCTTATCCTAGCTTGTCTGTGCCTGTCATTTAGTGGCAGGCAATCTATCATCAGCTTCTATCACTTAGTGGTCAATTAATGTTTTACTTCTATTCAAATCCTTTACTTTGATACGACTGTAGTCATCTCATAAATGTAAGAAAAAGCAACCCTGTTTACAAATTATGAGCATTTTAAATCCTAGTAAATGTAATTTTATATTCTTGCTTATATTTTCTATCACTATTAATACTTCGCATAGGTGTGAATATAAGCTTCTACACACACAAACATACACAACTCCCAATTTAATGTCAACACATTTGGAAAGAAAAAAAAAAAGACATATAGGGGAACCAATGTGTAAAGCTTTAATATGTGCATGCCATCTAGTGAGTATACATACTTACATATATTTATGAAAAAAGAAAACAATAATAGGAGTGAGGAAAAGAAAAAAGTTAAAGCGACCGAATGATGGGCTTCAGGGCTACCATGTGTGACTATGTGGATTGGTCACTGCAAAACTTCAGGGATATCAGTAAATGACTGCAAAGTAGATAGCACCCCCTAGAGTTGTGCAATATGACAGTCTTGGTGGACTTTCTTTTCTTTGGGACTTAAATATTTTCTTTTGGTATTTAAACATCCTATAAAAAAGACTAGACTGTAATAGCAGCTTCAGATCAGATTCCTTAATCTCCTAGCATGGTTGGGAGTAACTTCTTCCATAACAAAGGGATAGGGAAAGGAGAAAAAAAGTAGAAAGGATAGGAGAAAGTATTTATAGAGGTAATAATGATAAAATAGCAATAGCTGTATATTTTTAAAATATTTATTATGTGCCAGGTATGGTTCATAGCACTTTGTACACATTAACTTTTTTAATCCTTACAACCATAATAGGAATAGATACTATTATTACCCATGTTTCATAGATAAGGGAATTGAGGCACAGTGATGTTAAATAACTGGCCCAACACCACACAGCTGTAAGAGAGGAAGATGTGAGGCAGAAGAGCAATAGCTGATTGATTCATATCCTTTGCAAAATTGTGACTATCAACTGAAGGTCAGTTGGAGTTCTTCTCATTTGAATCATTATTTGTGCTTCCCAAAATAAATGTTCATAGGGAAAGGCAGTCCCTTAACAAGACCCTTTGTCTTCAATCATAAAATCAGATTTAAGAATAAAGAAAAAATTAAGTTCCAATACCATACTGATAAAATAATAGTTCTCCAAAGTTACCCCAAAATTAAAAAATAAAATGCCTAGGGTTACATTTACAGTTAACACAGTGCTAGACAAAAAATAATTCTTTTTTAAAAAATTCTTTTATTATGTAAGTTTCAGGTGTCCAGCATCATCATTTGACATCTGTATACACTACAAAGTGATCACCACAAGTATAGTTACCATCCATTGCCATACAGTTGACCCCTTTTGCAATTTTGTCCACATCCCCACCCCCTTTCCCTTCTGGTAATCTGTTCGCTATATCTATATTTGTTTTTATGTTATTTTGTTTGTTTTACTTCTTTTTGAGTGAAATCACACAGCATTTATCTTTCTGCATCTTTATCCATTCATCCATTAATGGACACTAAAATTGTTTCTATGTGTTGGCTATTGCAAATAATGACGAAATGAACATAGGGGTGCACATATCTTAGATGCCCAGAAGTGGAATATCTGGGTCACAGGGTAGTTCTATTCTTAATTTTTTGAGGAATCTTCATACTATTTTCCATAGTGGCTGCAGCAATTTACACCACCACAAAGAGTGGACCAGGGTTTCCTTTTCTCTATAACCTCTCCAATACTTGTTATTTCTTGTTATTTCTTGTCTTTTTGATAATAGCCATTCTGACAGGTGTGAAGTAACATCTCATTGTGGTTTTGATTTGCATTTCCCTAATAATTAGGGATACTGGGTATCTTTTAATGTGTCATCTGCATGTCTTCTTTGGAAAAATGTCTATTTAGATCCTCTACTATTTTTTAATTGGGTTGTTGTTTTCTGTTGTTGAGTTGTATAAGTTCTTTATATATTTTGAATATTAACCCCTTATCAGATATATGGTTTGCAAATATCTTCCTCTGTTCCATAAGGTTGCCTTTTCATTTTGTTGATGGTTTCCTTTGCTACGCAGCTTTTTATCTTGATGTAGTCACATTTGTTTATTTTTGCTTTTGTTCTCTTTGCCTTTGGAGTCTTATCCACAAAGACATCACTAATCTTATATCAAGGAGCTTATAGCCTATGTTTTCTTCTACGAATTTTTTGGTTTCAGGGCTTACATTCAAGTATTTAAACCATTTTGAGTTAATTTTTGTTTATAATGTAAGATAGCGGTTGTTTCATTCTTTTGCATGCGGCTGTCCAGTTTTCCCAACACCATTTATTGAAGAGGCTGCCCTTTCTCCATTCTATGTTCTTGGCTCCTCTGCCTCAGATTAATTGTTCCTGTGTTTGTGCCAATACCATACTGCTATTTTGATTACCACAGCTTTGTAGTATAGTTTGAAATTAGGGAGCATGATACCTCAAGCTTTGCTCTTCTTTCTCAGAATTGCTTTTGCTATTTAAGGTCTTTGTGGTTCTATATAAATTTTAGAATTATTTGTTCTAGTTCTATGAAGTATGCCACTGGAATTTTGATAGAGATTGCACTGAATCTGCACATTGCTTTGGTAGTATGGACATTTTAACAATATTACTTCTTCCAGTCCATGAGAATGGAATATATTTCCAATCATTTATGTTATCTTCAATTTCTTTCATCATTGCCTTATAGTTTTCAGTGCACAGGTCTTCCATCTCCTTGGTTAAATTTATTTCTAGGTATTTTACCCTTTTTGATGCAATTGTACATGAGATTATCTTCTTAATTTCTTTCCAATAGTCCATTATTAGTATATGGAAACACCATGAATTTCTGTATATTAATTTTGTATCTCACAACTTTACTAATCCATTTATTAGTTCTAACACTTTCATGGTGGTGTCTTTAGGGTTTTCTATATGTAGTATCCTGTCATCTGCAAAAAGAAACAATTTTACTTCTTTATTCCCAATTCGGATACCTTTTCTTTCTTTCTCTTGCTTGAATGCTCTGGCTAGGACTTCCAATACTATGTTGAATAACAGTGCTGAGAGAGGTCATCCTTGTCTTGTTCCTGATCTTAGAGGAAAAGCTTTCAACTTTTCACCACTGAATATGATGGTAACTGTGAGTCTGTCATATATGGCCTTTATAATGCTGAGGTACATACCCTGCCCTCTATACTCACTTTGCTGAGAGCTCTTAAACAATAAATAGATGTTGAATTGTTGAAAATGGTTTTTCCGCATTTATTGAAATGATCATATGATTTCTATCCTTCATTTTGCTGATGACTGACTTGGAGATGTTGAACAATCCTTGCATCCCTGGATAAATCTACTTGATCTTTGTGTATAATTCTTTTAATGTATTGTTGAATTTGGTTTGCTAATATTTTGTTGAGGATTTTTGCATTAATGTTCATTGGATATTGAAGGATATTGGCCAGTAATTTTCTTTCTTGTGATATTCTTGTCTGGTTTTGGTATCTGGGGAATGATGGCCTCATAAATGTGGCCTCATAAAATGTGTTTGGAAGCTTTCACTCCTCTTCAATTTTTTAGAAGAGTTTGAGAAGAAGAGGCATTAAATCTTCTTTGAATGGTTAGTTCAATTTGCCAGGGAAGCTGTCTGTTTTTTTAATTTTATTAGTTGAAAGAATAATTTTTAATTGATCAGCTAGCACTTTGTGAAAAATTCTAGCTTTTAGAATGAATAAATAAAAATCTTAGGAGGAAATGGGGAAACATCACAGAGGCACTGATAGAAAAAAGGAGGAGTAAATAATCACAGAGAAAAGCAGTCACAAGAAGCACTACAACTAAAGGAAATGGGATTTGGGGGTAGGGCAAGTTACTAATACACTGCTAAAGACTTTGTATATCTAATTGATTCCTTATTTCATAACTTCCGAATATTTGAATTTCTGCACATATAATTTATCATACGAAATCATAATCATGTTTAAATGACTTCAACTTCATATAAAATTTTAATGTGAAAAACCAACTTAATGAAATTATGACCTAATCAGAAATTGCAACAATTATCTCTGGGCATTTGCTCCCACAGCCCCATCCCAATGCTGCTGTGTGAAAATAAATTATTTGAGCAATTGAAATATTTATAGCTACAAAGGAAATTGTTAAAGGTAAAGATAAAATAGAGTTTGTCATGTAAACACTATCAAAGATCTGGCCTAAAGACTGCTGGTAAACAGTCTATTCTCCATCTTGTCAAAACAACCCATTTTCCGAGTAGGTTCAGAGCTTGCAGGTTTTCATTTATATCAAAATGTCAGGAATTGGAGAAACAAAAATATTTTGAAAATGATTTGCAATGTACATTGTTTTGTCAAATATCTTACCTAACTGGGGAAACCTGTCAAAGTCAAGAAATGTTGTTACATGGCTACAGTGGGTAGGATGCAGAGCTGGCCACCCACTTACCAGTTACAAGAAATGAATTTAAAGTAAATTGGTCATTTGTCCCAGGATAATGAACGACCACTAAATATTTTATTCTAATTTGTCAGCCTTGCTCTATTCCAGTGAATTACATCAATCCAACCAAGGCCAGTCACATTGTTTATTCTCTCTAAGACAATAAGCTTCACCCAATATGTTTATTTGTTTAAGTCATCTAATGAATTCTTTTAAATTATGCCATGTTCCTAGTACTGTTGGCATTTTGCTGCAGCAGCATGGGAAGAAAAGAAAAGAAGGCTCTTGTGGAGCAATGAGAAGAGAATACATTTTTTAACTTTCATTTCTTTCTTCTAAAATTAGCACCTGGCATATGGAATATTCAGCAGGTGGCTCAGCAGGGACAGGCTTACTGTTTTTCATACCTACCACTGAGATGTTTGACATTTGACTTGCTAAGGAACATGATTTTTGAGGCCATCACTCCATCTGTGTGTGTGTGTGTGTGTGTGTGTGTGTGTGTGTGTGTGTGTGTCTGTCTGTAATGTCAGCTCATGAGCTTGCATATGTGCATGCATGTGCTTGTGGGCATGCTGAAGAACACCTCATAAAGGTGTCTTAGAGGAGACAGTGCAAGAGACAAAAGCACGAAGTTATACAACTAAGAAAAATTAAATTCTAGACAAGGGAGTGTATTTGCCTGTGCCCCATCCATGCTATTGAAGTTGAATAATTCAAACCCCACTAGTGGTAGAGAATAGGGAATTACTTTGCGACATAAATAATTCCAGGAATTACGAATATTATTTAAACACCTCAGTTTAAAGTTCACTGATATAACTTCCCTCAACTATATGGAAAGCAGGTATTTAATCAGCATTTCACAAACATTTATAAACATAAACAGTGTGGATCATGCACTATTTTAGGCAATAGAGATTTTTTAAAAAGTAGAGTTTCAAATTTGAAAGAAATTTAGGAAATATGATAAACTAATCTTGAATATGGAAAGTGAGGGAGACAGAATAGTCTTAGATAATCCCTAGACCTCTGGCTTGATGATTAGGTGAATGGTGGAATCTTTAATGATATCTTACCTAATATCCATTCTACTCATTTTCTTATGTAACTGACCTAAATAGTACCAAACATGGCAACATGGCCAGCTAAAAACTATATAAAATCTATATTTTCCAGTCTCCTTCATATCTAATAAGACATAATGGCATAAGACATAAGCGGACATCTTTGGGTGGGGCATTCATGAAAGCTCTCTAAAGTACATTGACTCAGCAGGGTGGCGGCACTTTTTCTTTACCTTCCTTTTTCATGCCTGGAATGTGATGGTTGGAGGACAAGCAGCTAGTTTGTGACCATGAGGTAACTTGAAGATGAACATTTCACGCTAAGGATTGTAGAACAAAAAGATGTATTCCTGAAATTTGGTCATCATGTTAGCACTAGCTTGTCTAATTCTGGAGTTTTATTTTGCTAGAAAAACAAAGCTTTATCTTATTTAAGCTACTATTATTCCAAGTCTCTGTTACTAGCCATTAAAACTAATCCTAACTAATACCCCATTATAGAGAATCAAGTTGCCCGGAGCTTTTTGGTAGTGGCAGCATCAGGGGAAGTTCAGCTTTGGATGTGTTGTATGTGAGGTGCTGGTGAAATGCCCAAAGTCACTTGGAAACGTAAGCTAGAGATATAGATTTGGGACTGATCCAAGTGGGAGGCTAACGTCTATAGCTTATCATTTCTGTTCAGTGGTTCTTAATTTTTTCAGCTCATGTCTATAGTAAGGACTTTGTTTTTTCATTTCTGAGCATTTAACTTGCATTTTACCTTGAATAAAATAAAGGCCATCTTTATTTTGCATGGCAGTGCAGACCATAAAAATGAGTGTGCAAGCTGAAACTGTGCAGTGATCTTAATAATCCATGGAAAAATTATGATTGTTCTGTGACCTTTAAAATTTTTGTCAAAACATGAAAACTCTCTGTCAGTTATACATGTATAAAGAAAAATAGTAAAGCTATTATTTACTTAGTATATTAGAATTTAAGGCATTAGAACATTGAGAATTAAAGTGTTTTATTTATTTGTTGAACATGTATCCAGCGTAGTTTGAACACTGCTTGCATTCTTCACATCGTATAACTTACTATAAAGGTGCGAGGATCTTTTGTATGCCCTAGTAAATTGTTATTCTCCTTCCTAAATTTGTATCGGCTTCCAACATTTTACCCTTTGCACATTCATGTTGTGAAATATCTCCAAAAGTTCCATGAATGTAGAGGGGGTTTTTTTGCCGGTGTTACTTCTGGGACATCTTCATCCTTTTTTGTCACAACCAGTTTCCTTCTTTATGATAAGTTTGCCTTCACCAATTTCTTCTGGCTGCATATCTAGAGTCTCTCAAATGGTGGTAGTGTCAACATTCTCACTGTCACCTATTTATTCTATAATTCCATTTATGTTCAATTCAAATTTCACTTCCAGCATTGTCTTTTTGGGGTTATTTGCTGTACTTTCATCTCTGTTGGCTAATTCTCTCTTTTGATTATGCATTTTTGTAAACTGTCACATGGGTTCATCACTGTGAGACAAAATGGCAACACAACCACATAGTTTTGCTATCTCTGTATGTGAACTGAATAACAGATGCAGAGTGACCAATCACTGACAGACTTTGAAAGGAGTAATATGATTGGTCACTGATCATGACGTGCATCTATTATTTACATAGTAATCTGTGGACTGAAGAGCTAGCAACAAAGTTTGTACTCTGCAATTATTGAACTGAACTGAACCATGGTAACTGAAATGTGAACTGTGATGTTGGAAGACTGGGTTATTTAACTAAACCATGGTAACTGGAAATCGTGCATGTCAGAACCATGCAAAGTGAGACCTGTTATATATGATCCAGTTCAGTGCTGGTAAGTAAAATCTAGGTGTGTCCATGCAACATTCATTTTCTCCTTTTCGTACTTCCTCCTTTTATCCACTTTTTAGCCATTTCATTTCTAATAATATTACTTCTAGATAATGTAAGAGGGATTTGCAATGCATCCTAAATCAATCGATTTTGTAACTGATGGTTTTATTAAATACATTGGCTAAAATGTGTGTGTGGGTAGGGGAGAGAGGTGTTAAAATTATTTTCTGTACTGTTCTTATAACCTATAACCATGGATTGCTGAATTAGCATGGCTTTAAAAATGTTTTGTCATAAAGGGCTTTCTTTTATTATAATAAATTCTGTTATTCAACATTTTTACTAATCTGAATTATCATTTTATTCATCCATTCATTCAGCAAATATATGCTAGGCAATGTACCATGTGCTTGGAATATTCTGTATCAGTGAGTAAACACAATAATCCTTTCCTCTGTAGTACATACATTTTAGTAGGTAGTTGTGAGAAGCTAGAGCATGAATCAATAATGAAGCCTGCTACAGCGCTGCAGCGTTGTCAAGCTATGATGAACTTATAAATGGGGAAAAAAAAACAGATATTCAAGTGTACATGTAAAAAAAATATTAACAACCTTGACCAATGATCAAAATTAATACTGCTAATAAAGTGATATGATGGATATCATGTACTTCTAGATACAATGCCCTAAGAAGGACAGAATATCACTATGTAATATTCTGGCCAGATATGTATAACTTAAATCATGAGGAAATATCAGTCAAATCCCAAATCATGAACATTCTATACAAAAGGAAGTATTCTCCAAAATTGTCAAGGTCATAAATTTTTTTTATCTGATTGTTAGGGCCCTTTAATTGCCAACAATTCTTTGTACCAAAGGATGATGATCATTCACATTTCTGTATCTGCAGCAAATTTTGACTAAATTTATTTATAAAATATCTTCTTAAGCACTCATTTTGATATTGTTTGGGGCACGATCTTAGCTTGGACTCTCTAGAAAAAAAAAAAAAAGAGCCTGAGCAAATTTGATGATAAGCACTTTATTGGGAGGTTTGTAATCCAAGGACATTGAGACTAAGGAAATAAGCAAATGAGGCAGAAAAGGAGGGGAAATAAATTTAAGGATGCGTTACTAAGCTGGCCACAACTTCATGAAGAGATACAGTGAGGACGTGTCTCAGAAAACCATACGTAGAAAACAGAGTCGGGGCAAAGCTTAATTTTTATGCTTTATCTACTTTACATCACATTTGATTATTCACTGGCCTTACTGAACACCTGCTGGCTCAATATTAAAATATTACTGAGAGTTTATCCCTAAATCATCTAATTCACATCTGTATGGATCTCGCTACACCTTGTGTCGAGTTTTTCTGTAGAGTCCTTTGCACTCAATTTTCCACCTTCTTGTTTACTGAGAAGAGCCAAATGAGCAGTTGCGTTACCACCTCTATATAGAAGAGGTTTAATGGTTCAAAGTCTTAGAGCTTGTACTCTACATAAGAATGAAAACTAGTTTCCTGACTTCTCCTGAGTTAAGCCTTTACAGTATTTACTTTGAAGACTGCTACAGACTTATATTCAGACGAAAGTTTAAAAAAAAAAAAAGATTCTAATGTCTAGAAAAATGTGAGGGTATTAATATGTTTTGGGGGATACTCTGATCCCATTGCCTTCCATTGGCTAAAAAGGCCTGTTATAAGTTCATTGGTAACATAGTGAAAGAAATTTGTTTTTGCTATTCCTCCACTCTCCTCTTTTTCCATGTCTATTCCCCTACCTCCAATACACACAAGTATCCTGAAAACTCATGTTGCTCCTTGCCTGACTATGACATCCCCTGAGGTTGCCTTTTCCAGACAGTGCCTTTTACTCATATTTCCTGTATTAGTTTGAGAGGGGTGTTATCACAAAATACCATAGACTAGATGGCTTAAACAAGAATTTATTTTCTCACAGTTCTGGAGACTAGAAGTCCAAGATCAAGATGACATTAGGGTTCATGCCTGGTGAGAGCTCTCTCCTTGGGTTGCCTTGTGCTCATAAGGTCTTTCCTTGGTAAGTGCACGGGGTAAGGGTGGGTGGAGAGCCAGTTCTCTGGTGTTTCTTTTTATATAGACACTAATCCTATCAGATCAGAGTCCTATCCTTATGACCTCATTTAATCTTAATTACTTCCTTAGAGGACCGACCCATCTCCATATACGGACACACTGCAAGTGACAGATTCAGCATGTGAATGTGGGGGGGACACAAATATTCAGTCTATAACACCTCATGTCCTAAGTCTACCCCTCGGACCTTATCTTCCCCTAGCATAACCCTTAGAAACTTGTTTTTTTGTGAGGTGGCTATTATAATGAACTAATCTGGGTTAACAGACCAGTTCTACTTTTAAAGAGTAATGCACACAGGAAAGTATATAGACCTTTATCCCTCGGAGAACATCAGTTTGAAAAAAGCATTTTATTAATTCATCTAACCACTAAGTACTGCTGCCACATTTAGCCCTCTACCCAAGCATTTACTTAGGGGACAAGGTATTTGGTGACTAGGCATCATTTCTCCATTTCTGGCATATACTGCTTTGGATTATTAATTGTATCAATGATGTTCATAGAAGAAACTCCACACAAGAATAGGAACAGAGACATGGAGATTGTATATTCTAAATTTGAAATCCAGTTCCATAAATAATTTATGCATAATCCCAGAAATGAAGTTAATCAGGCTACATCATGGTGATTCATGAACCAATAATTAAGATTTACTATTTTGAAAAAAATTGTGTCAGTTTTCAATTTATTGCCTCTCAGCTCCAAATTCACCTGTCTGGACTTTCTCTGCAACATTTCTCCCTTACAGTGAGCACAATGTTAAACTTTATCAGTATAGAGCATGGGAGGCACGTTGCAGGAAGAAGGGGGTTTTTCTTCCTGATTGCTGCATTTTGCTTTTTCTAGTTCCTGCTGCACCATTAGCCGTGCAAATGTATAGAGTGAGACTTGTGGCTCTCCTCCAACTGTGCACAAAGTGAATCACTTTTTAAGAGCAGAGCTATCCTATTAGCCCAGATTAGTCCATCACAAAGCACACATTCCTCAGTGACCTCGCATACCCTGGCCCAAACTTGTGACCCCCTTGCCATGGTCCTTCCAATGTAGACACCATCACTTTAAGCCTCATGCTCACAACAGGGCCTCAACTCCCTCAGCCCAGCAGTCTTGGCTCCCCTGAACTGAGGAAGGAAACCAGTTAGGACATTCTGGCAGAAGACTAGGCAAGATATAATGACCTTTTTAAATTAAGACTGTAGAAGTGGAGATGATGAGAAATGTTTGATCCAGATATAATTTGGAATTATAGTCAATAAAATTTACTGATGGATTGAGTGTAAGATATGAATTAAAGTGAGAAATCAAGATGTTTGTACTAAGCAATTAGATAAACAATAGAGCAATAAACAATGGAAAAGATTTAGGGAGGTACACACTGGGGTACTGGAGAAGACAGATGGAAATGAAGTTTTCTATTTTAACCATGTTTAATTTGAAATACAAGTGAAGACAATACATTTGTATGTCAGCATAAATTGTGACAAAGTTTTTAAAAAGGTAATATGCCCTTCAGGGAGTCATCATTCAATTACCAAGTTACTCAGGCCTTTGTCACTCCCTCTGAAGCTGGGCAGTTTGGGAGGGATATGTCTCATCTATTTATATTTGCATTCTCAGTATGAGACCAGAAAAAGAGAACAAACATGGTAGGGAAACATGTGAAGGTCAGCTTTAAGGGAACCAGATTAGGAATGAGCTTCAAGGACATCACAGATCCATCATATTCTTTCTCTCTCTTTTCTCTCTCTCTTTCTCTGCACACCACTACCCGTCATGTTCTGGCTTTCCTTGTCACCAAAAATATACACCCTATCCTTAAATTGCCTTCAAAGGAGTATACCTTTCTCACTCCGGAATATATGCTCTTAACCAACATGCCTTTTAAAGTCTATGAAGCACATCAACCTATTGTCTGCTGTGCATGTTATATTTTTTTCCTGTATTCTATTTGTCTTTTAATTTTGTTTAATTGGTTCAAGCACAGAGATTGGCACTAAATAAATGTTGGTTCCTGTGTCTCCCTCCCTTAAGACACAATGGATTAAGCATCTTCTTAAGACCAAACACACTGCTAGGCACTAAATATTAAAAAATTAATAAGACACAAACTTCCCCCCTGGGAAAGTACAGTCTTGTTCACTTTTATCACTTCCCAAAGATGAACAGCATTAGTATGCTTTCTAAATTTTATTACTACCTTATTTTATAGTTAATATTAACTATGTATTTTGTGTATAGATATCTTCAAGGGTTGACTATATAATTACTTCTTTTTAAAAAGACTCAAAATCTGACTGTAATCCTATTACAGTTGCCTGCTTTCAGTTTTTAGAACATTTCATGCTTTTTCTTCTTCAAAGTCTTGTTAATGCTCAGTATGAGACTCTCTGCCTGGAATGCTCTTCTTCTGGCTCTTAAGCACAGTTAGCTCCTCCACCATGAGGCCACTATAACCATCTACATAACAGCCAATACCACCACTATCCTCTATCATAAGACTCGTTTGTTTCCTTTGTGATATTTAACACAAATTGCAGTCATTTCAGTTACTTGTTTTCATGTTGATTGTATCCCTCACTAAACTGAGTCAAATCCTTGTCTGCCTTGTTCACAGCTAAATGCCTAATGCCTAGCAGAGTGCCCAACAGATAATAGCTGTTGGGTAAATATTTGTCTGATGACAGGATAAGTAATGAGGATGAGCGCGAAAGGGAGAGAAGAAGAGGAGAAAAAGAAACCTCCCCAACCCTCAATCATCTTGCTTTTCTTCTGAACTCCTAAAGGGTCTACTGTCTAGTAGTCTTCGAAACACTTTCCTCATGTAACTCCTAAAATAATGTACTTAAATGATATATATCCTCACATATGTTTAAGTTGATATCTAAAATTTTTCATCATAAGTTTAAACAATTCAAAGAATAAATATTCTGTATACTGTAATATTAGCATTTAAAATGAATCTATTAGACAATGTTCCTTAAAATATTCCAATGGAATCTAAATACAATAGAAATTTGATATCTACCAGTGTCAATTTTAAAAAGGCACAAAAATCCAGCCATACCACTCTCAGACATCCAAGAGAAAGTGGTGTAGCCTTCACCAAGACATGTACAAGAATATATTCATAGCAACTTTATCCACAATAACCAAAAACTGAAGAATAATCCATTGTTCTTCAGCAATAGAGTGGCTAAATGAATTATGGTACAAGCATATATACATACACTGGGATACTGTATAGCAATGGTTCTCAAACCTTTTGGTCTCAGGATTCGTTTATACTCAACTCATTCAGAACACCAAAGAGTTTTTTATCTAGTTGGTCATTTCTATTAATATTTGTTATATTAAAATGGAGAGATTTTTTATTATTTAAAAATAACAATAACGACACAGGTAAATCTTGAAGACATTACACTAAGTGAAAGATGTCAGACATAAAAGGAAAAATATTGCATGATTCTACTTATAGGAAGTACTTAAAGTAGTCAAATTCATAAAGACAAAATAAAATGGCAGTTGCCAGGGACTAGGGGAAGAGGCAAATGGAGAGTTATTGCCTAATATATAAAGAGTTTCTGTTTGGGAAGATGAAACATTCTGTGGTAATGACTGCATAGCAATGTGACTATACTTAAGATCACTTAACTGTACACTTAAAAATGGTTACCACGATTAAAAAATAACAATAATAAATCCACTACATGTCAATGTACATATTTTTATGTATGACTACATTTTCCAAAGAAAAACAGTAATAAGAAGTGGCATTATTTTATATATTTGCAAATCTCTTGAAAGTCAGGCTTAATAGAAGACAACTGGATCTTAATATCTGCTTTTGTTTTTAATTTGTCGCAAAATGTTGTTTTGGTTGAAGTGTATGAAGAAAACAGAGCCTCACAAAGATAAATCGTGAAAAATAGAAAGATTGTTTTAATAGCCTTTTCAGAAAATTGTGAATGGTATTCATTAATACTATATCAAAACTTGAGGGGTAGCTTCCTAAAATATTGGTTCACCAAAATCTGTAGATCCTCCAAATACCGACACGATTCATTATATATCAGAAAAATCACATTTGTTAATATTACCATCAACCTTAACAGAAAAGTCATGAAGTATTGCAAAGATATTAAGCCCAGGATAGTGAATATAAATATCTCAAAATTTTAATTTTTGCTTGAAAATGCAAATTTTATCAATGTCAACTAATATAGTCAGTTGTTTGCCTTGAAGTGACAGGTTGAAACCATTTTTTTTTTTTTTTGACAAAATAACTGCCAAATACCTAAGTCTGAGTAATCAGTTTGTCCTTGGTTCTTTCAATTAAAAATGATGTTCTATGAAAAAAATAACTAATTCAGTTTACAACTCAATCACAGAAGTGCTTTTTCTTGACACAATCATCATACTTCCATGTGATGTACTTCATGAAGTACTTCATGTGTATTTCCCACTTCATCACATAGAATATTTATGAGAGAAATTTAAGAAGATGTAAATAAACAGAGAGATATACCATATTCATGGATTTAGAGATTTAATATTGGTAAGGCGGCAATTTTCCCCAAATAAATCTATAGATTCAATGCACTCTCAATCAAAATCTCAGCCCTTTTGTAGAAATTGACAAACTAGTGGTAAATTTTATATGGAAAAGTCAAGCATCCAGAATAACAAAATGAATTTTGAAATTTTTTCCTCTTAATTTTTTAAAAATAGGTATGACTGTTTAAAACAAGGGCTTAATACAAAGAGGCTGTCAACATAGATCCTACAAAGATTAGAAGAAGAGAACACTATGAACAACATTATGCCAATAAATTCAACACATAAGTGAAAAAGACAAATTAGGGTCCTATAAGAAAAGGGAAAGACATCAGGGATATGTGCTTACACAGAGAAAGGGCACGTGAAGATACAGTGAGAAGGCAGCCATCTGCAAGCCAAGAAGAGAGGCCTCAGAGGAAACCAAACCTGCCAACAACTTGATCTTGGATGTCTAGCCTCCAGAACTGTGAGGAAATAAATTTCTGCTGTTTAAGCCACCCAGTCTGTGGTATTTTGTTATGGCAGCCTTAGTAAACAAATACTCCAACATAAGCTTAATATCAAAACCTGAAAAAGATAGTATAAAAAAAATTACAGACCAATATCTTTCACGTACATAGAGGCAAAATCTTTAATAAAACACTAGCCAAAATCAATAGTATATAAAAAGAATAACACTTCAGGACTATGTAGGATTTATCCAAGGAATGCAATTAGTTTAAGACTTAATAATCGATCAATGTACAATAAGTCCTCACTTAAAGTTAGTTGATAGGTTCTTGGAACTGTAGCAAAACTACATATAATGAAACCAATTTTATCATAGGCTAATAAATATAAACAAGAGTTAAGTTCCTAGGTATCTCATCATTATTAACAGAGAACACTGCATGAAACAACATCATTCGAGGACCTGCTGTAACTTACTATAATAACAGACTAAGGGAAAAAAATCCATATGATCATTTCAATAGATATAGGAAAAACATCTGAAAAGTACAAATTAAATCCTGGTAGAAACTTACAGCAAACCAAAAACAGTAGGGAACTTTTTCAAACAAATAAAAGACAGAACTGTTTTCCCCTCCAATGGGAACAAGACAAACACGCAATCATCACTACATCTATTTAACATTGTACTAGAGATCCTAGTCATTTTAGAAGGAAAGAAAAAGAAATAAATGACATTAAGAGCAAAAAGAAAATAGGAAAATTGTCTCTATTTGCAAATTGTATGATTATTAATGCAAAAAAAATCCCAGGGAATCTAGAAAACAATTACTAGAACCCATAATTAAATTTATCAGTCACAAGATATGGAGTTCATACACAAGAATCTGTTTAAAGCAAACATTAAACATATATCTTTATATACTAACAGCAAACTATTAAAAAATGAAATTTAAAAAGCCATTCCATTTACAATAGCACCAAAAATAATTATGAATAAGTCTAACAAAAGATCTTTATATTGGAAACTGCGATAACATAGTTAAAAGAAATTAAAGAGTAACTAAATACTAGAGAGATAGCCCATGTCCATGAATCAGAGGATTGAGTATTGTTAATGTAACAATTCTCCCCAAATTTTGGTATTAGTGAAAGGATAGACATATAGGTCAATGAAACCGAGTACAAAGTCTAGAGAGAGACTAGGTTATATACGTATGGTCAAGTGAGTTTTGACAAAAGTGCCAAGGTAATTCAATGGAGAAAGGGAGAAAGAATAGTCTTTTCAATAAGTAGTACTATGACAATAGGACATGCATATTAAAAAAAGGACTATTGATCGTCAAGTCACATTATATGTAAAAATTAACTCAAAATGGATCATAGTACTACATATAAAAGTTAAAACTATAAAACTTACAGAAAAGAGTATCAGAGAAAATATTTGTGTCCTTAGGTTAGACAAAAATATTTCAGAGAAGACAAAGAGTATGAACCTAAGAAAAAAATATTTGTGCCTAGGTGCCAGCAGTTTTAACCACCATTGCTTTTGCATCATCGATGAAAACATCAATGAATTGAAAAGGGCAAATAAACAAAATCCTAAATTAATGTGAGAATAATTTTGATTCATGGACCCCACCCACACACACCTCCCACCGAAAATTCTCAGGAACGTCCCTCCCCCCACCCCCGGAGGCCTCAGTCCACACTTTGAGACAGCTGTTTTGCAACAATTCAAAAGAATGAACTCTGGCGTATGCAACAATGGATGCGTCATACTGACTTAATGTCGAACAAAAGAAGCCTGGCACATAGGATATAATTCTATTCATATAACTTCCAAAAACAAGCTAAAGTACTCTATAGCATAAGTCAGAATAATGGTTTAATGGTTATCTCTAGGGGTGGGGTGGGGGAAGAAGATTAACTTTAAAGGGTCATGGGTTGGGAGGCGCACCACCTGTATTTTGATTCAAGTGGTGGTATGTGCATGTTACTGTATGGATGCCATAACTCAATAAAAATATAAAAAGAAGTAATATAAACAAGTTCTTCTTTAATAGCTTTATAGCTTTATTTCTCCTTGAACTTATATTTCAATTGTATTTCCTTACAAAATAATACTCTAATGAAGTTATTTCTGTATTCTAAAGTCTTATGAAACATCCTCTAATACTTCTATGTAACAAAGCCATAGACATATTCTCAATCAGGTCAATTTCAGGGAAGAATTCATAATGAAGTTGAGAATTTGGAAATTCTAGTTTGAAGATGATGGACCCTAACATTCATCTGGCACTTCGCACCTAGATTATTAAGTACCATTTTATCTATGTATGTCTTATTTCACTGCAAGGTTAGTTCCTTAAAAGCAGGGATCATCTTGGGTCTTCCATAGCACAGGACCTGGCACACAGTAGTTGGCTCATTGATTCATTTACTCATTCATTCATGTAATGAAGATTTCTTTAGCATTTAAGTGTAAGGTACTTATGAGGCCCTGGACATATAATGATGGGTAATGTGGGGCTTAATAAATTCCTGTTGATAATTGATTGATAATTATCAGTTACGTTTCAGAAAGAGTGTAATTCTCTTTCTCTTCTGAACTCAAAGTGCAGGTGCACTACAGGTCTTATTAACCCTGTTGTAAAAATGGGGACACCAAGACACAGAAATTAATTAACTGACTTGCTCAGGGTCATGCACTTCGTCATGAGTTGAGCACGGATTAAAACTCTTACAGGTTCTTTCCTGAACTGAGATGCTAAGGGAATTCATTCAGATTGATGAGTTCACATTTCATTTAAATGCTCTCATTTCACTTCTACTATATCTACCTTCTCTGATTCATATTTCAGGACCCGCAGTCCAAATTGGTTTACTTCCACTTCAGATGCTGTCAAGATAAATTAGTTACTGAGGCTCCATGACACCATCTGAAGCAGAAGTACTATTGGTAGAAAATACATAAGCAGTTTTATATTTCAATATAGTGTAGCACATTTTTTCTACTAAAAACGAAATGGGAATAATAAAGCTGGGTAAATTTTAAAATTTGATTTTACCATACATCCTTAAGCAAGTATAGCCAAAGAAAGGTAGGTTACAGTATTTTTATCTCCTGACAACATATCTATATACTATTCTGCTGAATAAGAGCTGCCAGGTTCCTGACTGTGAGCAGAGATACGGTAAACTCTGATGATGCCCAAACTTGTATCAGATACAGGTTCATTTTTGCTGTATTCATCCATCCATAGCCTAGCCTGTTCAGCTGACAAGGCATGTTATTAATAAAATGTACTGTACCATGAGTGCATTGCCCTACACAGTGTTTATATTGCTGGAAACAGCAATTGTCTGAAACAATGGCCTCTGTGAAAAGATGTGTAAAGATCAAAATAATTTAGACTAAACATGGGTTATGCTGCATAGAGCTAATGACTCAGCCTTGCTTTCAAGTTTTATTTCCATTCTGCTCCCTGCAAGATAACCTGGAGTTCCATGCCAATCTTTGTGGAGAGACAAAGTCTCCCTAACAGAATATAAACGCACTGAAGGCAGAGAATTCTGACTTATTCATCAGTGTCTCCTAACTCATAGTTCAGGATTTGTAAGAGTCAACATTTAATATTTGTTAAATGAAAAAAAGGAATGAATATGAGTATAGGAAAGAAATGAACCAAGTTTCAGGTTCAAGTTAAGCCATTATCAGCATTCCCCTAGGTTGTGTCCCAGAAAAACAGAATGGAACCCAATCTCCAGGAGATCAGTATTGGTATTGAGGGTGAGGGCAAAATGGAGGTAGTCTGAAGCTAGATAGCTAAGGATACCACATGGCACTTCCACATTGCTGAGGCAGACAGAGAAGCACTGGATATAGAACTCTGTTAAGAAAGGCTAAAGCTTGCCCTTGGTCCTCACTTCCCCACTCCTGCCCCAGTCCCACCCAACAAGATCTGGACAAGTCCCTGCATCTTTCAATCTGGATTCTCCTGGGAAAACAAAAGGGGCTTCAGATCATCTCTGAATCTCATTAACAGAGTGCTAGGTGGAACAGCCTGCAGGTTACTGTATGTGGTTTAGGGACAACTGTAAGGGGCTAGGACAAAAGCAAGGTCTTAGATGGAGGACCAGGTCCTGAAAGAGAGCTAGATTACCTCTCCACTGAGGTAGTAAAGAAAAACATGGAAGAAGACAGAAAAATTTAGAAGTGATGTAGGAGAGTAGATATAGAAACATTTTGAAGTAGAGGAAAAGAAAGATAAAAGAAACTTTTGAGACCTAAACCACAGCCGCTTTAATTTTTTTCTGGCAAAATTTAATGTTGTTTGGATTATACCCTCCTGTGTGCTCATGGAGGGTGACTTCTCTCTCCAGCATAAAGGGTAGATTATATTTGCCATCATTCTTTTTATAAGTAATTAGTTTAGGATGTATGTGAACACAATTCTGCCCAATGAAACTTAATACTGCTAGAAGCCTCTGGAAAGGGTTACCCTTCCTTTATTGCGAAAGAGACAGAAAGAGGTGGGAGACAACCTCTCTCTTCTTTGCTGGGTGCCCCTGACTGCATCTGACATCAAGAAATGCAAAAGCAATGGTGCAGTCTCGAAGGGAGATGACAAGAGAAAGTACCATCATCTGAGGATGACAAAGCAGAAAGAAGAAATCCACTTGAGTCCTTGAAGACATCCTTGAGTTACTCAACTAATATAGGAACCATTTTCCTCCAAATTTCAAAATTCTATGAGATAAATTCCTTATTTTTTCAAAAGCTACCTCTAGTCAGGTTTTCTCTTGCTTGTGCTTTCGTTGATAGTTTGATCTTTTCCAGTAGAGCTGAGAGAATGTGTTATGAATGTGAAATGTAGGATTTGAAAAGTTTGAAACAGATATTTCAGCTTCCACCTTTAACCTCCTTCCATCTTTTTCTCCCTTTCTCATACCTTCCCCACTTCTAATGGACTCAGACAAGGGTCAAGGTACACAACACTGAATGCAAAAGGACCTCTCCCTTCTCAAGACTTAGTCTCAAGCACACTATTTAGCTCCTTCATGGAGGACATATTCGCTCCCAAGAAGCTTGTCTGTCACTCCAGTAAACAGGCTTCTGGAACCTTGCCCCATCGGTTTCACAAAAATACAGAGACATGTCTGAACCCCAAACCACAGCTTACGCTCTTGTGAAGTCCCAATCACAGCACCATTCTGAACCCATATCTAGCAATGCTCTGTGGCCTTAGAGCAGAAATAGAGAATGAAAATGGCCATGACTTAGGGATGAGAACTGGCACAGGCATAGGAGAAGATCTGAGAATGCAGGAGTCAGAGATGCCCTAGTAGATTATAACGCCCACAAAGACCACATAGCACCCAGCAGAGAACCCTATATCTACAATTAGTCTCAACACATGTGTATTAAATTTAACTGAAATGACCAGATTGTAAGCTGATGGTCAAATGGCTTCCTTTAACAGAATTTTCTGTTGAAACTGTCTTTCAATCATCACCTTCCCCCACAAAATAAAACCTTCAATGTTTTCACTCAGTTATCTAAGTTTATTTTTATAATATACTTTGAGATAGGGAGTGGTAAGAATAGTTTTAACTTACCAGAAGCAGTGAAGACACAAAGAGATGATCTGACTTGGCCATGATCCCAAAGGGCATCCGTGGCAGAGCTAGGATGGTCACTGAGTCCCTGGGGGTTCTCAAGCCATTGTTCTGATGTCCCTGTATGTAATTGTTTTGATAGCAATTTCCCTGGTTCTCTCTTACTAGCCTGCTAATCATGCATGTCAATCACATTCAGGACTGCCATGGGCCTAAGGGTCAGCACAGTCTCAGGAGAATTCAATTCAAAAGAGAAAACAAGGCACAATAGAGTATTTTCTCCTTCAAGGGAGCATGTCAGTTGTAGCCTCATAAGTCTGACAATGTGGGCCGGATAGTGTGACTTCTTCTTCTTCTTCTTTTTTTTTTTTTAATTTTGTCCAGATGGAGAAAGGATAAATCAAGTGCTCTGACCACCACTGAAAACCCAGTGACAAATCTACCAATTTAAGATCCTCTTACTAGAGAGTCTCAGTAGCTTCACTCCAGGCAGTTAAGTAAACCTGGATGGTGGTGCAGAAGTGTAAACCTTGACACAGATGCTAAATATCCTTTTCCTACAGACCTCTTGGCCTTCAGTCCTCATTTCACTTTCACTTTAGAGAGCAGTATCAAGACCGGAACCTGGAGAAGGCCCCGAAGAGAAGCGCGCGCGCGGCCCAGGGGGCGGGTGGGCAGGGGGCGTGCGCGGGATCGAGGATGTTCGTGTGAGGCGTGGATTCTGGAATGTGCGTGTGCACGACCCTCGGGCACGGCCCGCGCGCCGCCGATTGGCCGAGGGGCGCGCAGCGGGGGAAGCCCTTGGCTAATCTCCTGCCACTCAGCGGGGCCGACGTCGGCGGGTTCGCAGCGCCGTGCGCGGAAGGACAAATAGTCCCAAAGGCAGCACCGCGCGCCCCTTCACGGCTCTGCTCGCCCCGCCCGCGGCTGCCGGGGCCCTGAGGCCCGGGCGGCGGGGGAGGGTTAGCTTCTGAGGTTCGCCGACTCCGGCTCTCCCTTAGCGGCTAGAAAGGTGGTTGGCGTTCCCTTGGGAAAAGTAATTGGATTCTGGGGCTCCCTGCCGGCGAGATCAGCGGAAATCGGAGGCTGAGCCTGCAGCTTGGGAGGGGCGGCTGGGGAGAAGAGGAGAGGTCGGGGAGCAGCCTTCGGGAAGGGAAATTTGGTGAAAGCGCCACTATCTCCTCAAGTGTTGGTATGCTTGTTTCTGTACAGGCCGCGGTAGAAAGCTGGGTGGTAAAGAAGAATCAACGGAGATTTCCCTTGGTGCCCTTTTTCGCCTAGCATGTGACGCTTGCTCCTCCAAGTTGTTATCATTCCAAAATCCACCTGGTTGCTGATCCTCAGGAAGAGAAATACTTTGGCACCTTTGAATCTTTCAGCCACACCACTTCCTTTTTCTCTCAGAGCTCTACTTGGAGCTGGGATGGAAAAAGAACTCTTGTCAAATCCGGGATTAAAGATGTCTCTTCTTAACGGGTTAACTCGGGAGAAATAGCATTCTTTCCAGACTCATCCAAGAAGGTATTACTGCAAGGCCTTGCCTTAGTAGTAGCAAACTTACTTAAATTCCCTTTGCCTTGGGGAGATGAAGCAAAAGCGGGAGTCTTAAGCAGAGTTTTTGGCTGAAATGATAGGAATGTTCTAGGAATTCAAGTGACTAACAGCCTTCTGATTTTTTTTCCATCTCATTTACTGCATTTCACTCATTCATCATCAAACAAGCTTTTATGGGTGATATCTGTGTGCCAGGCCTTGTCGTACTTACATGGATACATCAGTATATAATACAAGCCCCTGCACTCCTGGAATCCCATTACAGTTCCTCTAATGAGGGAGACAGACAATACATTTACAAACAGATCTACAGTATAATATGTAATGACTAAGTGCTATGAAGACAAAGCAGAGTAGAAGGACAGACAGTGATACAGGTGGGAGTAATGTGTTATTTCATATTTTAGGTATGTTGATTTAGAGAGGCTTCTTTGATGAAGTTATGTTTAAAAAGAGATCTGAATGAAATGAAGAAGAAAGCCAAGCAAATGAATGAGGGAATAACTTTTCAGGTAGAGACAAAAGCAAGTACAATGGCTCTTAGGCCAGAGAGTGGTAAGTTTGAATTACTAGAAAGCAAGGAGGCCAATGTGAATGCTGTTCAATGAACAAGAAGAACAGCTGGAGATAGGCTGATCAGTCCAGTGCCATTTAGACCATGGTATGCATGGGCTTAGCATTTGCTTTTAACATCATCTGATGCTTTTCTCTAAGCTTTTTATGCACTAAGGTGTTCTTGCTTTCTTTCTCTGTCTCCACCAAGCACTAGATCCACTTCACTTTGGATACCAGTTTTCCCTCCGGGGTATAACATAAAGTATTAGTTTCTGCTTTTCTCTCACCGTCTGGTACTCATCTTCAACTGCTGCTTCATATTTCTTCTGTGCAGATCATTACCTTTAATGTCACCTTTGTCCTAGGTTGCATACATCTTCAACTACCTAACCAACACTTCTAATTGGATGTCCTGTTATTTCTTCAATTTCAACAGGTCCAAAACCAATCTTACTGTCTAAAATCATTTCCTTTCTCTCTCACTGGTACCACTGCTCTCCCTGCCACCAAAGCTTGAATACTTGGATGTCATTGTTGACTCATTCTTTCTCTTTATTCCTTTTATCCAACCAGTCACCAGGGCCTTTGATTTATCCTTTAAACTATATCTTGTCAAATCCCTTTCTCTGTCTCTACTTCATGGTCTCTGTCTAAGTTGAATGCTGCCACCCAGAGCTAGCTAGTTCTACAGTCTCTCTACAGTCATTCTGACTTCCTTCTCTTTCTGCTCCAATCTAACCTGCTAGAATAATCATCCTAAATCTTCACTTTTAGCACATCTCTTCTTGCTTTGATAATTTCATGACTATAAAATTTAAATTTACATTTAAATTCTTCTGATTGATTTTAAAACTCTTGCCCCAATCTAGTTCCCTCTTCCCCTATGAACCACTCTGCAATCTACAGTTTTAGTTAGATATTTAAAACTCTTGCCCCAATCTAGTTCCCTCTTCCCCTATGAACCACTCTGCAATCTACAGTTTTAGTTAGATATTTACATGTACAAGTGTATACATGTACTTTTATTCCTATGTATATTTATATATAGATCTACCCTCACACAACAGTATTGATTCAGTATGGGTCCGTGGTTGCAAGTGACATAAAATTCAACTCAAACTGGCTTAAACAGAGAAGGGACTTTATTGGCTCACATAACTGAAAAGTTCAAGGTAGTGAGAGATGGCTTGGCTGAAGGGTTCAAATTATATGATCAAGATTTGGACTCTCTCTTATATGTTAGCTCTTTCCTCCACTGTTAGCTTCAGTCTCAAGCTCCACAAAATACACAACCAGCATCTCTAGGCTCCCACTGTCCTCACTATCAGCAAAGGTTAAGTGCCTGCTCCTAAACCAATCACTGTTTCCAAGAGAATGAAATGGTCAGATTGGTCTGGACTGTTTCACGAGCCCATTCCAGGACTTGTGTTTGTCAGTAACACATGAATGGCACAAGAAGGTGATTCCACTTAGGAAAATGGGAGTATGGTTATCAGAGGAAGGGTGGATGCATCCTGGGCAATGGAAACAGCAGACATACCACACATCCCTGTTCTCTTGATATCCCTAAACATTCTTCCTCTACATATGCCTTCAAAAATATCTATGCCTACTCAATGCAAAAATATTCTTTTACCACCAAAAATGTACTCACTTCCTCGCTGGAAAGAGATGATCCAAAGTTTCATCTAGTTATTGCAGACAGTTCCAAGTTTAGGAAAGCAGGGTAATCATGCAGCAATAGAGCCCTTCATGGTGTAGTAACCTAAGGCTACATGATAAAATTAGCTACAAAATACTTAAAATATTATGACAGAAAAAGAGAGAAACAACTGCAACGAAAATTCATATTTGGAAAAATGACTAATGGCAAACACAGTGGTCTCCAATTCATAACATATATCATATCTAGCTGGACAGGAAGAGAAAGGGCTTACTACCATAAGAGAAGAGAAAGTTCTTTGATCAACCCATCTGGCTGCCATATGTTCTACTCTTGGAGAATCTCTCATTCACTGTTCCTCTATGCCATATCTGTAATGGACAATGGGGAGGATAATCCTTCTAGGACCACACCTCTTCAACATTCTCCTTCCTGATACAGTGGGGATTGTAAAATCACCTTCTGTGGCAAGTGAGATAACTAGCTAGATAACTAGCTTTTACTGCCAAATAGTGTGATTCTCTTCTGTTATGCAGAGTTGTTGCTAGGAAGTAGCTTCATAGTCAGTGACTAGGAAGTAGCTTCATTTCCCAGCTTTCTCGTTAATCTCGAGAAGTCATGTGATTAATTATTTCCATTGGAATATGAGTGGACATGATGTGAATCACTTCTTGCCAATGTGGTTAAGAACAAGGTTATGACTTTTCTGGTTTCTTTTTCCTCCTGTGGCTGCACTGAAAGGACCCTAAGACCTTGGAGGATAATCATAAGAGAGCCATGAAATAGAAGGAGTGGGTAGCTGAATGACCTTGTAGGAGACCACCTGCTGATCAGGATTACTGATATTGGACTTTACGAAAGTGAAAAAATAAAGGTCTGTTGTGTTAAACCACTCAAACTTGTGCATTACCTGTTACAGCAGTTAGTGCTAAAACTAAGTAACCTAGCCTTTGTTCTTCAGACAGGATTTCTCTCACAACACAATTTTCTTGCATTCTTAGTAAACTTTCAGTCCATTTATATCTGGCTAATTCTACGGGAGAAAAACTCCAGAGCCAGAGTTCGTCTTAAGCTGCAGTCTTTGCATCTAAATTCCAATATGAGTAATATTAGGCCTTGGTATTCTTCTAGCTTAATGGCCTCCATTCTGGTTTCTGCCTGAGAACAATTTGAAACAATAGCCACTAGTTTTGCAAGGGGAAGGGTGGAGAGGGAGGGCGTAGTGGTGCTGGAGGGAACAGAATGGGATAATTATTACCTTTCTAAGCAGACAGGAATTGCTTGAGAGAGGCCTGGGTGTGTTCGCTCTTCTTTCAAGTACCAAGCTTATCTATTTCTTGCCTTCATCGGCTTTAATAGTCTCTTGGGGCTTTTCCAACCTTTAATGGCTCCAGATTATTAAAGTTTTTGTCATATTTTATTGCAGCCTAGGAACAAAAATGGTCATTCATAACAAAGCAATACTTTTCCTTCTCTACTTTAAATAAATCAAGCTTAATCCTAAACTTGAGTCTTTCTTGTAGGACCTTACTAAAAGTCAACATGTAATACTTGATGTACTCTAGTATCCGACCTTTTAATAACGGGCTCTTTTACATTTCACACTTGATAAGCACATGTTCTGAATCCT
The DNA here is from genome assembly GCF_902729225.1 of Pteropus medius. Taxonomy (NCBI): domain Eukaryota; kingdom Metazoa; phylum Chordata; class Mammalia; order Chiroptera; family Pteropodidae; genus Pteropus; species Pteropus medius. Next base: position 19,463,962 of record NW_024342473.1, on the reverse strand, counting down.
AGTGTGCAACAGGTGCCAGTTTAACCTACTATTCCGCTATTGAATTCCCAATCCAATATAGGTGGGGCCTTGTGTGAATCAACTGATTTAACATTTTAAGATCTTTCTCTTACTAATAATTCCCACTCCTGTTACCAATTTATGAATTGTTGGAGCTGTTTTAATTGCAGGAGACAAAATAAAAAAACACAACTCAAATTGACTTATGCAAAAAAAAAAAGAGTAAGAGAGGGCTATTGGCTCACATAACTGAGGAACTAGTGATATATTTAGCTTACGGCATAGGTTGATCCAAGGGCTTAAGCAATGTCATTAGAATTCTATTCTGCTTCATCTATTGGCTCTGTCTTCTGTATTGGCTTCATTCTCAGGCTCCATATGGTGGCTCCTGGCAACTCCAGTTCACATAATCCTTACTGTTAGCAATCTCAGTGGAAGAGTACATATCTCTTTCCCACAAGTGCCAGCAATAGTGTCCTTATATTTCATTAGCTCTAATTAAGACATGTGGCCAGAGGAATCCAGTAGGTTAGGCCTGATTCACATGATTTTCTCATATTGTTGAGAGGGGAGTCCATTCTACCTAAAAGACGCTGATGGAGAGTGGTAGAAAAGAAAAATCATGGTATGATTAGAAGAGTGAATGGATGCCAAGTAGCAAAAACTCAAGTGTCTTTCACTATGTATAGTGTTTCCTAATTGTTTCATGTATGTTGGTTTTATCTCCTTTGCTGGACTATAAGTATCTCAGGAGCAGCATCATGTATTATATATCTTGACAGTGTCGGCCCAGCAGGCAGTCCTTAGATACTGGCTGATCGATTGCCTCTTCTTGTAACACTAAAGATGACACATTCCAAGAGGGAAAAAAAGAGCGTAATAAAGGGATGATTTACAGAAGTATGGGAAGGGTTAAGGGAATCAACAAGCAATGGTAAAGTGTGTAATAATGGGAAAGACTGGTAACCACAAGAAGCCTTAAGCCTAAAGGAGCAGGGGAAGGAACCCATTAAGAACTGTAGTTTGGAAGGGGACACCTGAAAAAAGCTGTGACTATAAATAGAGAAATGTAGCCACTGCCAAAATGTGGCCCACCAAAGGACTGAGAATAAACACTTGTCCTCTTTTTCTCCCACTCTCCAAACTTCTGTTGGTACCTCCCATTGGCCAAGTCGAACCAGAAGCTAGAGGGCTTGGATGATACTGTCTGTAAAGGTAGGCTCTAGTATGGAGCAAGGCAAATAGGATGAAAAAATGGATCTAGAGTAGCAAATGGAAAATAACCAGGGCATCTCTGTTTATATTCCTCAGAGCAACCCTAAATAAGAGCAATTCATATTCTGTGTTAATCATATAGCCTGGATTTACCAGAAGAATATAATTTTATCCTTTTCAAAATTTTGTTAAATATATAACTAATGTGCTTTAATTTTTATAGCATTTTAAGAATTTAAAATTCATGAATTCATAAATTATAAAAGTCTTTTGTTAGCCTATGTAGTTAAAAAGCTATCATCATTGTATTGATATGGAACTCCTCAAGAATATTGTATCTGGCAATCCATCAGAAAGCCTTGGCACAGCACTTGTCAAATAGTGACAAATTTGATAAATGTTTTATGATTTGAAGAATGATTAAATGAATAAATTAAAGCATTTCGAGCCAGACTCTAAGTGGGAAACTAGATGGGTTTTTCTGGTTAGGGGTTGTTAGTAACCATTCAACATCTACCCATCCTATCTCTTAAAGTCTGACATTGGCTTCTTAGTTGTTGATCAAGGTATTGTTTCATAGAAAATTGAACTGTAATAAATTTTCTTTGTCAATCTTTAGAAGTAAGAAATTCTATAATTATCTGTTATGCTAATAAACTCACTATAAAGTCCATTTCAGTTAAGAAATTAATAATGTTTTAATCTAAAACTGGGTTTCTTCATGGAACTATCATTCAAATGTAAAATATCCATATCTATACCTATATCTATACTTGTTTCAATATATAAACTAGTATTTCAAAATGTCAGTCCAAACTGTTTCTGTAACAGACTTTAGTTAAGCCAAAATTCTATACTTCTGTTCTTTGGCAATCCTGTATATATGTGGCTTAAACAGTTTACAAAATGCTTTCATGTGTATCACAGTTCATTTATTCATGCAATAAATAGCACTGAATACCTACTATGTGCCACACATAATCTCTGCCCTCACGGAACTTACAGTCTAGTACAGTATTTCTCAAACATTAATGAAAATATAAATCACTTGAGGATCTTATGAAAATTCAATACTAAGTTTGGGATGGGGCCCAAGACTACATTTTTGGCCAGCTCCTGGGTGATGCTGATGCTGCTGGTCTAGGGACCACATTTCAAGTAGTAAGAGTCTAATGGACTCATTTAATCCTCAAAACAGCAACTCTATAAGAAATGTATCAGTGTTATTTTATTATCTTGAGTACTTATTATCTACAAAGCACTGTGCTATACATTGTAGATAAATAGTTCACTTAGACATAACCTTTTGGAAACTCAGTATATAGCAGAAAAAAGCTAGCATAGCAAATAATTATGAATGTATGACTTTATATATATGAAATACCCAGAAAAAGCAAATGAATAGAGATAGAAAATATATTGGTGGTTGCCTGGGCCAAGGGTGGGAATAGGTATTAACGTTAATTGGTCATGAAGGATCTTATTGGGGAGATGACAATGTTTTAAAAACTGGATTATGGTAATGGCTGTACAACTCAATAAATTTACTAAAAATCATTGAATTGTACACTTGAAATGGGTGACTTTTATGATTTGTGAATTATACACCAATAAAATTGTTAAAAACAAATAATTATGATATAATGTGAACAAATGCAATAATAAACATGTAGTCTGTATACCCTTTAACAGCCAAAGAAATGGAGCTCACAGAGGCTAAGTGATTTGCCCACAGTCACATAACTAGTTAAAGACATAAACATATAAATCTAGTCCTATTAAGCCAAGACTAGTTATTGTCAGAAACCTCATTGCCAGAGGAGGCATAGAGATGTATGCCAGGAAACAGATACCCTTCCACCAAGTAGAGTTTGTACCTCTCTCAGAATCGTCCTCACCATGTGAGGCAGAGATCATCTTGAGTGGTGACCGGGGTGGCATCCCATACACGTACTGCCAGTTGACAGGCTGTGCAAGCCAGCTAGCTTCTGGCAGACCCTTTGGCTGCCTTCAGGTTCTTAGTTTCAAGCAACGAAAATTAATTACCACTGAGTCAGTAGCAGAGGAAGTAGGCAGCTTACAGAATCATTATGAGGGTTGAGAACTAAGCTCAGAACTGTTGCAGTCAAGAACAATGCTCAAAATCATGCTGCAGAAACAAGTGGAGGAGAAGGCTGCTATAACTGACTCTGCTCATTATGCTGAGCTCTGCTGTCCCTCTGTCACCACCACTGCCCTGGAAACTTAATTTGGCCACAACTGCAGTGTTGCAAAAAAGAAAACTGACTGCTATTCTTGCTTCTTTGAGTTCCTAGTTCACTACTCAAGGCCATACAGGTGCTTCTGATTGGCAGAGGGCAGGTCAAGTGCCTGAATCTAGGCTGCAAGGGAGGATCAAGGGAGGATGGTAAGGTATTTTGCAACTTCTACCTATTGCTAGATATAATGGGGCTTTACATTCTTCCAAGACTCACATGTCAGTGAATTCTCCAAGCCCAGAGAGTTCAGATGCTGGGCCATCAAAAATCATCATTATCATCATCATCATCAACAACAACAATGATAACAACAGCAACAACAACAACCAACCAAAAAAAAAGGTGTTCATACAGCCTTGCACAAACTGTGGTTCATGGAATAACAACATCAACATCAAACAGAAGCTTGTTAGAAATGGCAGAATCTTAGGTCCTATTCCAGATCTGCAGAATCAGGATCTTCTTTCTAACAAGTAGCTGTGGTAACTAGCATGTACATTAAAGTTTTAGAAGTGTTGCTCTTCATTATACAACATGTAGTTCTTTTTAATTTTCAAAGATCAGTCATTATTAGGCTCTATTCATCCATGAGGTTGCCAGATTTAATGTAGGATGTCCAATTAAATTTGAATTTTAGATCAAGAACAAATCTTTTTTAGAATAAATATGTTCCAAGAAATATTTGGGATATATTCATACTAAAAGTTATTCCTTATGTATCTGTAATTTAAATTTAACTGGTCTTCAGTATTTTATCTGGCACTCATGTGCATCCACAAAACTCTCAAAAATAAACAAAAAGAAAAGGAAATTAATATAACTGCATATAGGAAAGCATTTATACCAGTTTTATATTTTGGTATGATAAACTGTAAGTATCACGAGACCAGAACATATAAACTTGACAGTTTCAAGCCACTCTGAATTCTGCTTAACATTTATTGCCTGAGGTCCCCTATAATATAAAGAGCGAATATTCTGTTAACCCTGAATGTTAACTGTTCTGCAGGATGAGTTAATTTTTAAATATACGCATGAATTGCAACTAACTTAATTTACTGAGTTTTGACCAATAGCACCTTTGTCTCGCAGAAACTGACCACATGAAATGACTATGTAAAGGAAATAAGTGATGACAATCACTGTTGGCTTCCCTCTGAGACTGCTATTATAATTTCATTTTCTTCCTAAAGAAAAGTGTTCCTGCCTATGCCCAGGAGTTTTAGAAAAACAGCTTTCAAATATTCTTGGGAAAGAGGCAGATTGTATGGTATATCAATTGGAATTAGAAGCATGACATTCAAAAATTAAAGAAAACTTTTCGTACTCCAAAATGTATACTGATTGCATTTATTTGGAAGATGGCTTAATTTACTTAACATTTTAGCCAATCCAAATATTTCCAAACTGCTAAATAGGGAATTTGGGGTGTTTGGGAAATGGTAACTTTCCTTTTTTATAACCTTTTGCACAGTTACCAGTGAGCCACCTCCAATAGTTTATCAACAAAAATCTTCCATTTATCATACTTCTACCAAACCTTATCTTATCTCTTGGCTCATGATGAAATGTCCAGGAGCTATGAGAGGGATTGCAATTCCAAGAAGTAAAATATCCCTAGGGGCTGATGAGTGTTGGGACTAAACATACATAGCCTTCCCCTACTAGAAGTTTTATATTATGTTTGCTGCCACTTTTTAATTAAGTGTTTGCAAGCTCCACCCTAGAGGCAGATATCTGTAATAGCTGAGTGATATACCCTGGTTTATGGGCCAGGCCATAAATGGGCCAATTGACTAGACTTTCTTTAAATATTAAATAATAGGAAAAAACATTTATAAGTACATGATCAGTCACTATACATGCTATTTCTATAAAATAGTTAAGTATTTAATTTATAATAGTGAATTATTAGAAATTACCTGAAGCCTCTTCCTTCCCCAAGAGTGAACTAGTTAAGTAAATAATGGTATATGCATAAGATACAAGAACTACAAATCATCTTTTCCAGGGCTCTTTGGAGAAATGGATGATTCTAGGACTGAAGCAAGAAATTACAAGATGATCTTGGAACATCTTGCTATACCAGAAGGTCTGTATCAAAGACTTCCGGGTCATGTCAAAAGGGACTAACTTGAAGATGCATCTATTGGTCAAAGAGGAGGCAATGTGAGCATGAATGAGAATAACTGTAATAGAATGAAGCATATTATATATGTTTTAATCTATTAGCGCAGACTGATGTTCTAAAGCAAAAAACTATTGGTATCCTTGGAAAATGCAAAGAAACCAACTCATTATTTTGAAAACTGGTAAATAAAGAGAAAGAATCAAGAATTTATCTCACTTCTCATATACAAATTGTAGCTCAGGGTAACCTAATAGTTGATAAGACGAAGTTTCTCTTTACAGAGTTTTCCAACTAACAATAGATATAGAAATGATAGAATATCATCACATTGTAATCCCTAATGAAACAATTCAACTAGGAAATGATCATCAGTGAAAGCTAACTTCACTAAAAGAGAGACAAGCAGACAGTACTTGCCTCCTATATATAACATCACATATGAAATATTCTTGCTAAACTAGAATTTGATCAAGGCTATAATATAAGTAACAATTTTCAGAAAATATGAGAGATAAAGGAATATATTAAATGACACAAGAAAGTTGCAATCAGAAAACCCAGACTATGGAAAATCCTATAGGACAAAGAACACAATTTAGCTTTAACAAACCAATTGAAAGAGAATGAGGGGGAAACCATAGATTAACAGGCTTAACACACATAAATAATTCACTGTATGGATCTTATTTGGATTCTAATTTTAAACATATCACCTGTAATAAAAAATAATTCATGAGACAATTGGAGGAAATTTGATTTGAAATCATTATCCTAAAAAGATATCTGCATTCTCATGTTCATTGCAGATTTGCAGTATCCATCTACATTCAGTTACTTTCTGAATATTTGATGATATTAAAGCATTTTATAAACACTGTGGATGTGATAATGATATTGTCATATTTTTTAGAAGCAACTTTTAGATATGAGTGCTGAACTATTTGTAGATGAAATGATTTAATGTTTGCTTCAAATTATCTGGAGGTGGGGATGCTTAAATAATTGTTGAAGCTGGGTGGTAGGTTTAAGGGCATTCATTACAGAATTCTCTCTACGTTTGCATGTATTTGAACATTTCCATAAAATAATAAGTTTTTAAAATTCTGTTTAGAGTATGATCTCAATTTTAAGTTTGTAATAGAAATGCAGAGAATTAGTTCCCACTTGAGCATATCTCCTCCCCTCATCCCCACTTTCTTACCCATTACCCAATTATCCTAATGTTTCAAACAGTTCTTTTAAGTTCTATGTGTACCTATCTCTAAATCAGTTCAGTTCTTAGGTGAAGCAAAAAATAACAGGCATCTGATGTTATTGATGGGCTAGTGGCATTCTTGTGCTCTGTCCTTCTGGGACCAATACTTTTCAAGATGGTCAGAAATAGAAGACTGATCAGTAGTGAAGAGACCCCTGCTTCTCTGAGAGAAGTTAACGGATCCTTTGGGGATAAGCCTATGATTCGATCTCATTAGCATTGTGAGCTCCATTCAAGTGTGACTGACAGTCACACAAGTCAATACAGGAGCACTTCGAGAGAGCCAAGTTAGAGAGTTTTTTCTTATAGATTGGTGTTTCTGTTCTTGCCGAGCTCATCAGAAAAACAAATCAGAGCACTTTTGATTCAACAAATGAATGTAATGAAGCTGTATTTCTAAGAAAAGTGTATTATTGGGCTAAAAGAAAAAAACATAACACTAAATTATTTGTTCAAATAAAAATGTTACTGAAAGAAATGGAAGTATATTTTAGATGATTATTAATACTTTCATTTTCACCTTAATCCTAGTGCAAGTCATATCTAATAACTAAATGCAATCTCAGAAATTTAGAAAGTAAAGAATATTTATGTCTTTGCCAGTTTTAATCCCATCAAGCATACTTTATTAAAGACTGAGTAAAATCAAGGTAGACCACCATTATACCATTAGAAATAGAGTGGAAGAGGGTACCCAAAGACTGGGAAGAGTAAGCCAGTCGTATCTAGTATTTTCCTCAGGTTTCATTCCTAATTCCAGAGGAAGTAAAAGATGTTTAAAATATTCAATGGCATCCTTTTATCATGCTACTGAATATAGTTTAAAAGCTTAAGGTAATATGTTTAAAGATCAAAAATAATTTTTAAAATCCTGTAGGCTTATAATGCAAATGAAACAGGAAAAATTATAGCAAGTTATTTTGGATTTAGAGAAGAAAGTGCCAATCACCAAAACTTAATGTGTAATTACATAAAAATGCTGGTTCAGTTAAATTCGAAATTCAACAGATTGTTTCAAAATAAAATATCTCTGCAATATATGAGAACAATTTTCCCCTAACCCCTCTCAAATGAAAATGCGGGTAACTAAGTGCCATCTAAATCATCCAACCCAAGTCAATCAATTCACTTTACCAAATCACTCATGAGAATGAACTTAAGACAGGCGATCTCCACTGAAAATACAACTTCTCATTTAATTATTAATCAATTACTGAGAGATTATTGGGGTTAGAGTGAAGATACAGTTATTATTAAGAAAAGAAAAATACATCTTTTACCCCTGAAGAGCTCCTATTTGAGAGAAACTGGACATATGCTCCTAAAAACTTGAGAACGTTGACCATGTATTCTGATTTTTTGTAAATATTAAGATAAACAATAAATTGATTGAATTTGCCTAAGATACCAATGACTTGTATGAAAAGATTTATAAGATCTGACATGTGGTGAGAGGCAAACTTGATGTCACCTAGTGTCCTCTTTCTGGACTTTTCACCAGCAATAACTTTTGCTTTTAGCAACTATTTAAAAACAGTTAATTTACATGCACTTTATTCCTTTCAGCGTTGCCCCATCTTGTTAAGTACATTTCTCCAATGGTCATTACCTCTTCAAGGTAAATATGCTCTGGCTGCCCACTTCATGTTCATTTTTATTATCCTGAAGTATTAAGGACCTCAGAGGACCACCATTCTAAGACACTGTTTCCCAAACTTTAGTGTGCACCATAATCACAGGGAGGACTTGTTAAAAATAGATTGCTAGCCCCACCCTTAGAGTTTCTGAGAGGGAGCTCCACTCACAAAGTAGGTCTAGGATGAAGCCCAAGGACTTGCATTTCTAGCTTAATGGCTTTCTGTATGTCAGGTCATACTGATGCTGCTGGGCCAGGGACCACACTTTGAGAACCACTGTTCTAAGTGGTGTCTATCTGCTTATTCTCAGAAGTAAGAAAGGTGAGGTCACAAGAGGAGTTGAGGAAGCCAAGAAAAAATTTTCTTACTCCCATGAAAATCTCAGGCCTGGCTCTGTCTGTTCATATATTTAAGGGCAATCTCTACCCTTTGAGAGGATTCCAGTATTGTCTTTTTAAGGTAGGCAGCTTCAAGGACACATGTGCTCATAGTGGCATGATGAAAGTCAGCTTACATATTTAGAGAGATGTGCAGGCTAAACCTATATACTAAGGAGTAATTATTTCCAAAATAGATAAGATAAAAAACAAAGAACAGAATCCTTACCATATTAAAGCACATGTAATAAATGCCTCCTTACCACAACAAAGAAAAACTTCTACACACTAAAAACCCAAGTATTAGGGAGCTAGTATATGATCAGACAAGGAAGGGATGGCTCATCTTAATAATTCTTGGAAGTGTTATCAACTGTAGACACCAAGTTGTCTGTCCAGGTGATAAAGAATGAGATTATCACTGAGAGTAACAAGAATCTCATAAAAGCTTAACCTCTAAACTTAGAGTTCTCCTGGTTATTTTCTTTCATCTCCCACTTTTCTTTCTTGATAATTGAGCACAGGTTCTTTAATGCAGTGAACCGAATTAATGGATTAAGTAATTTAGTATAGATATCTAATTCGGAGCATGGCATTCAATGAATGATTGGGGCCAACTGTATAGCTAACTGGAAAAAATAAATTGGGCCCTTACCTTACTCTTTATACCAAAATAAATTCCAGATAAGTTGAAGATTTACAAACAAAAAATCAAACTAAAAAAGTTCCAGAAAAAATTATGAGCGAATTTTCTTTTTTATAATCTCAAAGAGAGATAGACCTTCCTAAATATTATGTAAAACTCAGATGCCCATGTAGGATAAATCCATTGGATTACATAAAACAGTTTTTAAAATTAAGAGAAATTATAAGTGTAAACATTTGCAACTAATATCACAGAAAGAGGGCTATGTCTGATATTAAGTTAGGAGCTCTACACATCAAAAAGGAAAAGATCAACAACCAAATGACAAAATGGCAGCTCTACCAAAGCCTGTTTCCTCTCGTTGCTCACTTCTGAGCCAAAGTCTGTAGGTGCCTAGGTCAGAAGTCTGTGTCCTGGCTGCAGAGTCTTGGAAATTTTTGGCTCTGACTTACATGTTAGAGAGGCAAGAGTCATATCATGGCAACGTCCTTGAATACAAAATGGCTGTTTAAAAGGTGGTGGACGTTCATGACTATGACAAATGTCTACTATTGTTCTTTTGTAGGTTTTACATAACAGTGTCAATAGGAGATTATAGGTGCAAATTTAAGATTTATTTTTCAAAATCCTGGCTACTTGGAAATACAGTTGCTATTTTGAATATTAAAATACCTTCTGTCATTCATTTATTCTTTCAGTTTCTCATAAAGCCAACAAATATTAAGCACATACTATGTACCTGGCACTGTGCTTTAGCTACTTAGAATACACTAATGAATAAAATAGGAAAAAAATTGTGCCTCCATGGAGCCTACATTGTTGTGGGATGTCTTCAGTCTCCGTTGGTATTCCATATCTTTTGTTGATATTAACAAGGAGTGATTAAGTGGGTGGAGCAAAATAAGTAGTATGATGTTTGTCAGTTTTTCCAAGACAGTTCTACTAGTTGTTCTAGTTTTTAGGCACCTGCCTCTTCGAATATTTGGCAAAGATATATTCCAAAAAAGGTATTTGCTTTTTAGGATGCTTCTCTCATTGTAGTGAATAAACGAGATCTGACTATAAAAAATACATATATTGAATTTGACTGTGCTCAAAAGAGAATAAAAATAATTAAATAAGAGGATTCTTTGCTTGCCAAAAGTTCAGCAGACCCTAATATTTTAAAAATGCTTTAGAGATGCCGAGAAAATAGCAAAAACTGTGTGTGTATTTGCAAGTGATGCCACTGTGTATTCTATCTGGGACACAGTTGGGTGTATCTCTGTATCCGTAAATCACAATGATCCAAACTGGATAAAGGCATTATTTGATTTAAAAATGATATATAGAGTTATTATTTTTTTAAAGAATATTATAGTTTCATTAACACAAATACAATGTGCACACAAGCTGTTTATTCATTTTCTGTGCAGCCTGGCATTGGAATTGGTGACACTGGTGGCCAGTTTCCACAATGGCTTTGCAATCCTTTGAGGAGACATCCTGAGTAATCTCAGCACAGTAATATTTGTTGCACAACAGCAGCACTTCAAGCTCCTTGAAATTGTGGACCAAGAACTTCCAAAAGCCCCTAGGTAGCATGTACTTTGTTTTCTTGTTACTCCCATAACCAATGCTGGGCATCAAACTCCGGCTCTTGAATCTTCTGCGCATCCTATTGTCAATGCCTCTAGGTTTCTGCCAGTTGCACTTAATTTAGACATAGCTGTTTGACTGGTGCTGGGTGAACTTCTTGGGCCTTTTAATGATCCTGGGAAACCATAATGCCAAATAGGATATGGCCGCCACCTCTGTAGACAGAACCGTGGAAGAGAGCTAGAGTTATTTTTAAAATACTTCCAAATCAGTAATCCCTTTAGCAAGTTTTTTTTTTTCCTTTGGAATATTTGAAGGCCTTGTTCCATTGCCCTCTAGTTTCCAGTATTGTTATTGAACTATGGGTGCCATTTTGTTTTTAGCCCTTTGTATTTGTCCTGTTTTGTGTTCTCTCTGGAAGCTTGAAGTTCTTCCCTTTGCTGTGTGCTCAAATTTCCTGGTCACCTGCTTTGGTATAGATCTATTTTTATCTGTTGTGGTGGGCGTTTGGTAAACTCATTTAATTTGGTAACTCATGGAATTTTTCTTAGATAATTTCATTGATGACTTCCCTCTTTTCTCCCCCTCACCTTTCTTTTTGGACCCCTTGTTATTTGGATTTTTCACCTCCTAAACTGGTCTCTTTTTGCTCTGCTTTCTAGGAAATTTCCTTAACTTTCTCTTCTCTTTTATCAAGTGCCCTCCCTACCCCCATCTATACCCTCTGTTTTCAATTCTAAATGCTCTAAATGTCTAAATGTCTCATATGATAGTGGCTTCCCTCAAATGTCTGATAATCCTTGGTTGTCTGCTCATATTTAAGAATAGGGCAACAAAATGCTGGTGGGAAATACTGAGTGAATGGGTGGGTTTTTGTCAGCTTTTCCAAGAGTTCTATTAGTTGTTCCCTGTTTAAACTTCTCTGTAATTTGTTTGGGTGTATAGTTAGGGAACCTCCCATATCAGTATCTTCAAATCTTTCCTCTTAGGTTGATCATATTTCATAGAGAAGTATCATCTAATCTCCCTTGGAAGTTGAAGACTTGGCTGCTGAAATCTGGGAGCCAAGTTGATAAAGATGTCTGGGGGTCTCAGCATCCAATATACAATGTTCACTTAATCCTCCTATCCCCTCCACCCCCACCCTGCCAAGACCTCCTGTTGCACTATTTGCAGAGAATAAGTTTGCAGTATTTTATCTAGGTAGGAGGGAGGCATTTGTTTGCCTGACTGCATGGAATTGGGAAGGGAATCTGGGGCTCCGATTGCTTTTTAAACATATTTGCAAACAACCTCCTTATAGTACTTGCCTCTTTCTCACTTCAACAGGAGCTAGTTATGTCTTTTAGTGACTAGTTACGGTTAGTTATGAGTTGTTTGGTGATACTGCAGTGATGGGTTTGGTGACTGATTTACCTCAGTGCTGCTTTAAGAATTAATTTTGTTAGTCTACATTTTCTTTTTTATCATTTTTCCACTTTTCCAGCTAAAAGCCTTCTCAAATTCTGTTGCCATTGTCTTTTCTTTGGCTCCCCATGCTTTTATTCCTTAAAAAATCATTTTATGACATGACATGATGTACAGAATTTACTTTAACATGGGGGTAGAAAAGTGGAGGAAAGATAGAAGAAGAGTCCATAATAATTAAGTACATGAGGTTTTTCATACTGTTCTACCTTTTTTAATAGGTTTGAAATTTTCTATAATAATATTTTAAAAAATCTCTTTATTGATGTCTTAATGTGATTATAAGAGGAAACAAAATTTGGAGTGTGTGTTAAACTGCTGTTTCTACCTAGAAGTGTAGAATAATTCATTTTTCAGCAAATATTATTTAGCATCTGCTATATACTAGGCACTGTGCCAAGATACACATAGGAATATGGAAAAGAGAAATTATTATTTATTGTACTTGATCAACTCTACCAAATTTTTAAAAAATAAAATCTGTGGCTTTCTAGGTTTGACATTTTAGAGCGTTTGACAGTTTTTTCCTTTTTCTGACCCCTGAGTTTATCTCGATTTTAGTGTAAACGTATGCTTTTATGACATATGAAAGAAGAAACCCTAAAAGAGAAAAAGACATTAGATATGAGATGGACTATTAGGGAATAGCTCCTTAAATCTGAAAATAGCATTCATACAAGGCATTTATGGCTTAAATAATAAATGACACTAGCAAGGAATAGAGAACTCTTTTATTTATGAACACAGAAAAAAGGCAAAAATCTATACCAGAAAATTCCACAGAGGTGAGGGATTCTTGCTGGCTGATAGAAGAGAATGAGTACGGTGAACTGTTGATGACTAGTAGTACCTTGGCTTTTAGTTCATCAGTAATGGAGTACCATGAACCGAAGGTAATACTTCTCATTAAACTGTTACATAAAATTGTTTTGTTTAGTCCCAAGGGGATAGCTGTGAGGAAAAAAAGGCATGGACTTCTATTTGCTCTTCTATGGAGCAGGGAGCTACAAGGGAGTTCATTAGCCATCAACCTTGGTTCTAAGTAGATAATACTAGGAGGCCTGTCACTTCATATAGATAGCAACCTGCCACTTGACTTGATTAGCTCTATTCTCTTTCTACCTTCTTCTCGTTGAGCTTCCTCAAATACCTGCCTTCTTAACAAGAGATCAAGGTCAAGTCAATCTCCCAAGGAAGCAAGGCCCATTTGCTTTCGCTGTTTTTCCTCTTTATGGAGTGACATAAAACTCGTTTTATACTTTCTGTCTTCTATACATGTCAGGAATAAGAAATCCATTGGTGGGAATAATATCCTATTAAAAATGATACACACGAAGATAATATTATAGCATGAAAAAATGTCAAATGATAGACCTAATTCCATCCCCTCTTTTTTGAGTGTCTACTATGCACTTGGCACCATGTTAGGTATATGGTACAGACAAATGCATGGCAGTCCTAGCCCTCAAGAAGTGTACACTGTACTGAGGAAAATTAAGTATAAAATGATATGGCCCATAATAGCTATGAAAAACTTCACCATTCAATCTTTTAAAGGAGTGATGGAGCTCCCATGACTGAGGGTTTGGGCAGAATGCTATTTCTTCCTTCTAATTAATTGTATAAGAAGAAATTGGCTCTCCTTTTCTCTTGAAACAGCATGAACCCCTTTCCCCAAGATTTCACTTCAGTTTTAGTGCTGAGCCATCGAATCTTACCGCTGACTTAAGTTTTAGTCAGACTTCTCATTTGATGTTTAGGTATTTGCTATAAAAAAGTCACTAGATCTACATTGCTTAGAACACACTAGATTACAGATAGCAGAAAATGCTAATCCTGTTGGTTTAATCAATGAAGGGAAACCTGGATTCAGAAGCTGTTTGATCAGAGGCTCAAAAACATCATCAAAGATCACATCACTTTCTGTCTATGCTTTTTTTATGTATGCTTTATTTTAATCTGACTGGGCCTCGTGGTTGGAAGATGGCTACCCACAGTTCAGGGGCCCCTGGATTTTTTGCCTCATATAATATGCTGATAACATGCCTTCAATGTGGGGTATTTTTAATGCTCCTTGTTTTTTTTTTTTTTTGAGTACATGCAGAAAGGTTGCTTCTAAAGCTATTGGAATGTGAAACAAACAGACAAAAACTTTCCCCAGAGACCTCAGCAAATAGCTTCTCTCATTGGCCCAACTGTGTCATGTCTATTGCCAACCAATAACTGTAGCAGGGAATGGGACCATGCTGATTTATTTAGGTTGGAATTATGCTAACTTGATTATACTGGAACCATATACTCCAGTAGGCAGCCAGGGCAGGCATGTGACCCTAAGAACAAGGGGTGTTTACCTAGGTAAGTGGGAGTGGATATTGGGGAGGCTACCACGGGATCTGGCACAACGTCCAGGGTGTAGCCATTGACGTCATGGAAATCCCTATCCCCAAGCTACAATTGCCTTCTCCCGCTGGACAGCTCCGGTTGTAATAAAGTACAGTAATTGCATATTTGTAGGGAATCTACCTCTTTGTTTCCATATATGTCTGGGCTCCAATGGCTCCTTCTTGCCATGTTGTTACACTCAAGGCGTTGGCTGCTTTTCTCAATTCGTTACTTTGCAAACATCTCCTTTCTTCACACTGTTTCTCTTGCCCGGCTCTTACTGGTCTTTTTACTGAATTCACTAATCCCAAAGAGTGAAAACACTGGCTGCCATTAGACAAAACCTTACTTTCATCTCCGAATTGAGAAGAATTGAGGTTTAGTTATTTTGTCTTCTTTCTGATGTTTGGAGCTTCTTCAGGCCAAGTTCAGAACTTGTGCCAAGATAGTAGCTGCGCGACAGAATCTCCCTGGACCGTCTTTGTTAAATGAAGGGATTGGCTTGATCCATTTCCAAAAACTCGTCCCGTTGTGAAGTTTGGTGGCTCCGAAAGGGATTTGGGTGGGTACAGGTGATTGTAGAAATGGGGGCTTGAGTGAGTGGGGTATTTGGGAACCTGAAGCCCAAGCTGCTTTGTGTGGTTTGAGGGAGGTTTTGCCCCTTCTGCTTTCCGCTTAGCAACAAATATGACCAAACGCACCTACTCCCAGAGTGGACCGAGGTGGCCAGGTGTCCCAGCCCCACGCACGCATCTTCTGCGCCCAGCGCCGCGCAGCCTCCTGGGGCTGTAACCTCCCGACCCCGCGGGGAGCGGGATCCAGCGTCCAGGGTGTCTTGCTCCGGAAAGGCAGCCTTCAGGGCTCTGCGGCCTCAAGTTGAGTGGCCTGGGCAGTGGATCCAGATGGGCCGCAGAGGCGTCTCCGCTGCTCCACTTCGGGGCCCGAGGCAGGAGCTGGACGAGCTGGAGGAGGCGCCACGGTGCCCGCCGCCCGGCTCCCGGGGGCCCGGGGGAGGCGTCTTCCGCAGGCGGCCCGGCCCTGCTTCGCGTCTCACGCCCCTCCCCGCCGGCCCGACTCCGTCCCGCCTCACCCCACGGCGGGCTTTGTCCACCCGCCGCGCGGCGGCCCCTCCCCGTTCCCGCCGGCTCCTCCCCGCCCCCTCGCCGCTGGCCCCACTTTCTCGGCACAGGCGGCAGGAGCCGGCCGGGAGCGAAGGGGTTAATCCGGGGCTCTTCCCGGCGCGGAGGGATCCAGAGCTGAGCCAAGCGCGGTGCTGAGGCCGCCTCAGCGAAAAAAATGTCCGCCTGAGGAGACCCACAAGTTCTATTCGGGGGGACCGCCAGCCCGCCCCGGGGAGGAAGGGGCGGCCAGGCCGGAGAGCCGCCTCACCCGCCCGGATCCGAGAGCTCGCGCGGGGCAAAGTGAACCGAGCCGCCGGGCAGTACAAGGGGAAGCCGGAGCCCGCTCTCCCGGCCAAAGTGAACTTTAATCGAGGTGGTTGGATGCGGAGACGGGGTGGCAGGTAATTGCGGGGAGGCGAGCGGGAGGGAGACCCCGTGGCGGGTCTGGGGGCTGCGGAGCGCCGCCGCGTCCCTGCCGGCATGGAGGCGCCCCCGGCCCGCGCCCCAACTCCGCGCCCCTTTGTACGGAGCGCCCCGGGGTCCCCTCTAAGTTGGGGATCGGAGTGGGGGCGGAGGCGAGAGTCGCGGGCGGCCAGGCCCGCGGGCGGCGCGCTCGGCCTGCGCGCCCTGTTCGGCGCTCGGCTCGGGATCCGGGGCGCGCGGGAGAGCGAGCTGCTTCGGCCGCCGAGCCAAGCTCATTGTTCGGCAGGTTCGGGGCCGGCCGGCCGCAGGCAGGGCAGCAAAAGTGGGAGGAGGCCGAGCCGGGGGAGGAGGACGCCGGGCGAGAGCGAGACTAGTTGTCGGTGTTTCTGTTTTCTTTTCAAAAACGCCCCTTGGACGCGCGGGGGTGCTTTCCGAACCCCCGGGCCCGCCGAGGACGTCCGGGCGGCGGCGGCCGCAGACGCGGGCCTGCGAGCGGCGCGTTCCCTGCAACTTGTCAGTTCTATTGTTGCCGAGCCAGTGAGTCACTTCGCATCTCCCCTGGCCGTCGCTCGGCTCGCTGGACCCTCAAACGCCTCTCCCTCACCCGCCCCTCGAGACTCCCACCCTGGCCGGGCCCGGCCTGCGGAGCTCCGGGCGGCGGCGCGCAGTAGGGAGCGCCGAAGAGAGAAAAGGGACCGGCTCGGAAACTTGCGGGAGAGGTGGCGAGTTGCGGGAGCCGCTGCGTCGCTCCCGGGCCGCGCCGAGGAACGCGTGGATTCACAGACCTGGCGCGGGCTCCTGGCTCTCCCGCCTCCTCCCCGCGCGGCGGGGGTAACCAGTTGGGTATTGAAAGTCTGCCCTACGCTTTTGCTCTTTTCCTACGCCCCTCTCCCTCCCTTCCGTGGTCTCTCGCTGAGCCTGGTTTTTCCTCTACCTTAGGACCTGTTAGAAGTGGCCGAAGATGAATCCTCAGCAGCAGCGCATGGCCGCTATAGGGACCGACAAGGAGCTGAGCGACCTGCTGGACTTCAGTGCGGTATGAAAGCTTTCCGCCGCATCTTGGGGTTCTGCTGAGGTTTATAGAAAAAGAAAGAAAAAGATAGAAAGGAGGTTGGAGGAAGCGACGTGGAGACTAGGCAGCGTGAACTCCCTCTGCTTTGAGCAGTTGTTCTTAGGGCTGGAGTCCAGCTGCCCCAAGTTGGACACCTGAACTTTGATGTAATGTCTAGACTTGCAGATTTAAAACTTTATTGCCAAAGGGGTCTTTTGATTTTAACCAGTTAAAAGGCGAACAGTGTAATCATAAGCTTTGGTTGAGTCACCCTGTGACCCTGATGATTATTAGAGATTTTGAACTTCATATGAAAAAAGAAAATTGTTTTTGTTTCGACACTCCTAACAGTTTTTCTCCCCAACGTGTGTGTTATAACTTATGGTACCTGAAAGATGTCAGTTACAAGAAAACCAGTCAATGGCTAGAATTTCCAGCCTTTTGAGCTGATTACTTTTAGGGTGCATATTGTGTGTGTGTGTGTGTGCGCGCGTGTGTGTGTGTGGAAAAAATACGTATGTGTATAGTGTATTTAAATTTTTTTTACATGGGAAATAATTGAGTGATTTAAAAGTATCAGCTAAAACCTAAGAGCCCACTGCCCTTATTTCTAATCGGTTGAACTCCTTTATTAACTGCTGTTGGGAGGCAGGACCAGTCCCTACTTTATAACACTGTTGTCATGGATCTTTACAGTATGTAGTAGTTTCATTGGATAAGATTCTGACTTTGTGTATTAAATTGTAGTGTAAGTGTAATGAGATTAAATTAGCTACAAAGCGAAGCTCCTGGAAAAAATTTACCATTTAAATTTAATAATCTTAGAATCTCTCATGTAAGTGACTGGATTTTTAGGATACAGTATAACCAGTATTGCCAAGTAGTGTTAGGAAATAGTGTCACTCAGTGTATTTGCCTTTCTGGGTCTGAATGTGTATTTCTAATTTTATTTTAATTTCCTTCTGAAATTTAGTAACTAACTGATGACTCTCGGGTTGAAAGGAATCTAGAAGAATTTCAGGACTAACAGATACTTTTGGGTTATTTTGCAGATGTTTTCCCCACCTGTTAATAGTGGGAAAACCAGACCAACGACACTGGGAAGCAGTCAGTTCAGTGGATCAGGTAAGATGATGCCTAAAATCAAAAACTTATATTTTGATGTTTTATTAGAAAAATATAAAGTGTATTAATATCTTTTTTTATATTATTATTCATGTTCAGTTAAAATCGTAAATAAAAACAAGCCCCAAATGTGGGCTGCTGCTCTGAGATTCATTGATATTTCTATAAGAATTTCGATATGGATTTAAAATTATTTAATTCTTTTCTATGAATTTTTAAATTTGAAATTGTCATGTTTGAGTACATTTAGAAAAGTACTAGAAGAAAATTATTTATGGTCCATGTATGGTCTTTTATTTTCTAATATTTATTTAAATATGTATTTTAAAATTTTTTTGAATTTTCAGCCCATTAGCATTATTAAAGCTGGGGTTCTAAGGAATTGGTAAAATAATATTTAATATATGCACGTGAAAAGGGAATTGAGTCAAGCAATAATTAGTAAGATGTTAATTTTTAAAAATGGCCATTTTCTTAGACGTCTATAGCAAATTAAAAATTTTGTAGAGTTATTTAAAAATGTTAATGGAATAAAAGTTAAAAATAAATGAATAGGAGTTGGATATATTTTCAAATGACACCTATTGGATGACTGAATTCTCTTACATTGAGTACATTAGGATAATGTTTAGAGTAAGTTAAATTAGATTCCTATTCCTACACTAGTGCTGTTTTCTTTAAATTTACTTGTATATTTGTAACTACTGTGCTCTATTATCCCATATTTCTTAAGTATGCATTTTTTCTAACTTATTTAAACTCATGATTTAAAAAAATAAACATTCCAGAAGCAAGGTCCACTCTAGTGTACAAAAACTATAATTTTCTGTCTAACTTAATTTTATTCTGAGTGCTGAGAGACACAATTAAAAAAAAGGAAAACCAGAAAAAAACTAAAGCCATGACAGTATCATCTTAAGAAAACCAGAGTGTCATCTGGATTGAAACTCAGTAATTCCTCTTTGGCTGGTACTTTTATTTCCCCTAGTAAAATGATAATTGATTTCTTAAGATACTGTGAGAGCACAACGTCAGAAGGTTAAATTAATAATAATTTTACCACTTTATACCACTTTATATATAAAAAAATGTTTAAAAAAATCATGCACTAACTTAATTTACTAAAATTCATTTTTAATGATAAAGTTGTAGCTTATAGAGAAAATAATAGCATGTCGTTTAACATTTCAAATTAAGTAAAAAAAAAAGCACTTTGGATTGTAAATATCCTAAAGCTAATGTTATCCTTAATCCAGAGAATATCTTAAAATGTCAACCAAACCTCAACTCTTCTCCCACCTCCTTCCTTTTACTGGCAATCATTTGAAAATTGTCACTTTTGGGGGAGGGGAGGAAGTTATTAATGTAGAAGAGGGCTATATTCCCTTTCTTTACTACTGTTTTGAGTACATCTCAGTTTTTGAAACTAATAATTCTTAGGAGCTTTCAAATTTACTTTGTCTAATACATAGTAGATACTTAGTATATTTCACTAAATGAATAGTGATATCTTATTTCAGGCTGTTCCAGCTTGAATTGTGGAAAATATATTTAATTGACACTCATTGATACCAAGGACAACGACTTCAGAAACTTATTGTTAGAAATGCTTTCTGTTTTTTAGAATAAGGGCAATTAATTTTTTTCACTTTAAAATTAAGAAGGTGAAATTAAAAAGTATGTGTGAACTTGGTGTGTATTACAAACATGGCATTGGAGCAGTTGTGGGGCCTTTCTGTAGCTTGTATCATACGATGAAAAAAATTATTTTCCTTTGTTGTACAAGTAGTCATAATATTTGATTCTTTGGAGTTGGAAATTTTTAGTTTTAAAACTGTTAGACTTGTTAATTATCCATTAAAAGTTTGAATTTAAACACCTGTATTCAGTGGCCATAGTAATAGTTATCTGTGTGGTTTGTTTGAAATTCAGGAAAAAAATAATTAAAAAAAAGCTGTGACCTTCAATTAGTGAATGGATTTAATTTTGGAGAAGGGAAAATGGCATGTGATTATTTTATCTCAAAGTCCATATACTTACTGGTAGATACGGTTTTTCTATAGCCATTTCTTATCTTAAAGGAAATGTCTGAAGGAAATTGGTATAGCAGTACTATTTAATTTATATATTTTATCGATATTTGAATAATCTTGTCTTGATATCAAAGCATATGTAATACATCCTAATGCCTGTTTATTTGCAGCATATAAGGATCTAAAGACCTGACTTTCTTTC
Source organism: Pteropus medius (assembly GCF_902729225.1). Lineage (NCBI taxonomy): Eukaryota > Metazoa > Chordata > Mammalia > Chiroptera > Pteropodidae > Pteropus > Pteropus medius. The sequence goes on along the minus strand of NW_024342473.1, from coordinate 19,443,061 downwards.
TGAAGAGCTGACTTAAAGATTAGACTTTTCTTGTCTTTGGAGTAACATTTGTAAAACCCCAAGCCTTTTACCTCATGAAAACTGTAATTGTACAGTATAATTTCCTTTCTTGATTATTTGTCTTTTTTGAGGATGATTTAATTTCACAGTGGGATTTCTTTTGAGGAATAATATATAACACTTTTAGAATTTTTTAAACTAAAAACATATGCTAGAGTACATGATATTATTTTTAAAATCTTATTCTTAAAGCAAAACTTGTATGATAGCAGACACTTCATCAAAAATCAACGTGGAAAAGATGAATGTGTATTTAATATACTTATTTGTCTTGAGTCTGTTATAATGCCACTACTTCATCGGGTGTTAATTTTCTTTGCGTGATAAGACTGAATTTGTCTACTTGGTATGATAGAGTCTGTGAAGTGTTCTTACAGGGAGCTTGAGAGAAGTGTTTCTTTCTGTAGGAGTTAAAGGTGAAGCATTGTGTTACAGCAGTGTATAAGAGGAAAGCTTGTTGAAAGGATTGACAAAATGGAAATAGTTTAGGTGATTAAATACACTGTCCCCTCCAACTTCAGGGTTTGAGTGTGTAGAACTAAATTGTATTTAATTTTTAGTAGTTTAAATGATTATGTGCTATCTGAAAATTTTCCTTTGTTAGTTTTTGAATCCAAGTAATAAGAGATGTTGGGAGGGAGTGAGATATATTTGTTTTGTGAGCCATCTGTATATATTGAGTTTGTCTGTCTGATATTTCTATCTAGAAAGTTATTTTAATTAGCAAGTAAAACTTTACATTTCCTTATTCAAATCAGACTTTTGAAACTATAGATTGCTTCTTGCCCAAGATTTTTAGAAATAATTCTAAGAACTATTTTCTAGCTCTTAAATTTTAAAAGGTATATAATTTTTTATTCTTTAGTTACTGATCAATTTTGGGGTGGAGAAGTTTTTCATATGTACATAGAGGCTTCTTGAGAATGTTACTGTAGGGCCAGAAAAATAAATTCTCATTAAATTGCTCTTAAGTATTTTTTTTTAATTAAATTTTTTGTTTCGAGGTAATTGTAGATTCCTATGCATTTGTAAGAAACAATAAAGAGATGCCATGTGCACTTTACTAAGTTTCCCACAATGGTAATATCTTGCAAAGCAATAGTACAATATTACACCTAGGTTATTGACAGTGATACAGTCAAGATACAAAAAACAATTCCATCACTACAGGGATTCCTGGTGTTTCCCTTTTATAATTGCATCAACTTCTAAAGTAATTTTTCAAAAATCTATGGTAAGATTATTAAATTATATTGAACGTGAAGTAGGCTTTTCAAATTGCAGTACCATTATTTGAAAATATCAGAGAAATCAAGAAAGAGAAGACAATTTTACCAATATGTTTTTTAATAGTAGTATTAGTAGGAATGGCAATTTAAAATAGAGTGGAAACCAGGTTTGGCCTTTTCACTTAAGGTATTTTAAGGTCAAGAGTAGGGTGTGGTTCATATTGTGTACCTATTAGTGTTGAAGTTTATAATAACTATAATGTGTAGTAATACACACTTGTTCAAATTTAGTGGTGTTATTTGAGTAACTGAAACATCTTAGACATTTGCTTTCAGCAAGCTGTGGTGATGAATAGTGTGGCTAACAGAGTCAATGGGCATGTGATAGAAAGTATAATATTTTAGGATAAATATTGTCTGCTGTTAAGTGGCTCATTTAAGGTAAAAGTTTAGTAGCAAAGGCATCTTAGAGAAAAGCTGTATGTGAAAATACAAACTTGGAAAACAAAAATTAGAGACAAGATTATAACTATTATGTAGTTTTCAGAACAGTTTCTTTAAGTAGTTATTGGCTTATTAAAATGGATTTGAAAAACAATTTGGTTGGATTACATTATTTTAGAGTCTTGTTTATTATGTACAGTGTGGCATACATATAATTATTATTTTTATCCGTTTTCATTAACAATTTAAACACAAGTTCAACTTTCTGTCTTTTAGGCTATCCTTTGGTGTATCATTTTCTTAGAGTTTTTAAGTAATTCTCTTGGAATAGGAAGATAAAGATGAAGATGTGGAACCTTAAATATAAACACAGTTGTTTTCACTCTTTAGATTTAATGGAGTCATCTAGAATAATTTCTTATTAAAAGCCAAATAGTCTTCTCTTCTCGAACAGTTGATAATCATGCCTGGAATGTCATTTAGTGTTGTTAAAGACTTGGATAACTCTTGTCATAGAAGAGTAAAGTAATATTATTAGAAAGGGTCTCCTAAATAAAAAAAAAAAGGGCTGTTTTTGGACAGTGTGTGGGATATCTTTTAAAAAAATAATAGGATTGCTTCTGGCTCTCACTTGAATATGCTTTTTGCATTTATGGAATAAAATGAGAAAACAAATATTTAAATATATCAGTTCAAAAGACTAATGAATGACTTTCTGCTTTGTTAAATAGTTGAGCCATATTTATTTCAGATTTAACAGTTAGCTGCATATTTATTTAGTACCTACTTTGTGCAGCCTGCTGTTCTTGTAGCTTTTGGGAGGGTGGGAAATGGACATAGACCAAAAAAAAGTAGAATCATTTCATTATGTAGTTAGGAAGATAAAATGTAAAGTTATAAGATAGATAAACTTCTGTAACATAAAGTGTCACCAACTGCACATTAATATTGTTTAAATTGAGTCCATGAGAATAAGGATCTGCTGAGAAGTCAGAGAACAGGCCTAAGGAAAACTCAGAGATACTGAATTTAGAGTTGACGTTTGAAGGTGATATGGAAAATGAATAAGGAAAGAACTGGCCTCCTAGGTGTGGAATAGCCTGAAAAGAGACCCTTAAATGGGAATTTGGCTTGCACCAAGGGCCTGTACCATTCAGGGCAAGAGAAGTTGCTTTTTATTGATTACCACTCTTGCACTCCTGGAGGAGTTCATGTTTACATACTATTATTTGGAGCCAGACTGCATAGGTTCAAATCCAGTAATTGCCACTTAATAGCAGGATGATCTTGGGTAAATTACTTAACATCTCAGTGCTTCTCTTAATCTGTAAAATAAGACTAGTAATAGTAGCTGCCTTCATAGAGTTGTTGTGAATGTTGACTGAGTTAATACAGATAAATCTCCAAGAACAGTGCCTGGCACATATTGAGCTGTGGCAGAATGAATTGTTAGTGGTGAGGCAGTAGGATGAGGAAGGCATTTATTCCGGGGGTTGTTGTGCTAATCTAGGTATGAGCTAGTGAAGATTTGGACCTAGTATTAGTATAGGAAGTAGGAAAGAAAAATACCAGAAGAAAAGGATTGACAGAATTTGAAGCATTGAATTTCGGTAGCTAAGAGAAATGACTTAATGGTTATAGTTGTGGCGTAATTGGAGGATGGTAGTCTGGAGGAAATAAAGACGCTGAATTGTTTTGAGCATTTTGAAATCCATGGGACTTAGGACTTTCCTGGCTAACTTGAGGATTTATGAGCAAAGAGTCCAGGGAGATGAGTTAAAGATGTTGGTTAAGAAAAAAACCAAACAGCTCTTTTCTGCCTATAAAATTAATATATAGTAATTGAAAATTGGAAAACAGAAAACCAACAAGGGGGAAAAAACCCACCCATTATTTCACTATCTAGAGAAAATTTATTTCCTTTTAGGTTTTTTTTCCTGTTAGTTATATATTTGCAAAGTTAAGAGCTTAATGATGGTTTCATTTTATCTTTTGCTTTTTCAAATTTCACTTGATTTATAAGGATTTTCTCACATTCTTAAAGATTCTTTATAAACTTGGTTTAAAATTGTATATTACATGGAATGGATGGATATAGCATAGCTTATCAAATCAGTTCTCTTACTGTGTGACATTTAGGGATTTTGTTAATTTGCTTTTTATTATTATAAAAAATGTCATAGTGAACACCATTTTCTATATACTATGCTGTTATCCACACTTGGATTTTCTTTGGATAGGGGATGTAGATTTTGTTTTTTGTGTCTGCAAGTTATAATTAAAGCTAAGTGAGTGAATGAATACCCTTGGGGAAATGAACTCAGAGGGAGATAAATTATCAGGCCAAGGATTGATGCTAATGGTGGAGTTAGAGGTATAATAATAGTGACTTCGGTTGATGATTTAATGTACATATACAGATTATTATTATTCTATGAATGGAGTATATGATGGCATTTCGTGCAGATTTATGTATAAATGAGTTGTATGGTGACTGGAGGAATTCCTGTCATTCTTTGACCTGTGTTTATTGAAATGGAGTGGAATCTAACTGGAGTCAGATCAGTGAGAGAGCCCTTGAATTCTTGACTTTAATAAGAGAGACAGTGTAGTGTACTGGCAAGAACTGGGCTTAGGAGTCAGACAACTGGATTGGAATCAGTGCTTTGAGATTTACTACCTAGATGACCCTAGGCAAGTCATTTAAATGATCTGAACATATTTTTCTCCTTTGTGAAAAGTAGATGATAATGCCTACCTTCAGAATCCTTGGGAGGATCAAATAAAATTATATATTGCTTGTCACATAGCTGCTTCAAAATTGGTAGCTGCCATTATTAATGTGGCCTCTTAAGTAATACTAATGGTAATATTTATTATTAATAGTAACAGAACCACTTTTATAGTCAGTGTTTATTGAATTATTATAATATACTGGGTACTATACTAAGCAATTTACAAGCATTATCTCGTTTTACTTTGGATAAAACAAGATGTTTCCTGGTGGTGAGGAAATAAGGAGGGCAACATATCAAAGTTGCTTTTTAGTGTCACAAAATTTTATGTATTGTTAAAAGTCTAAAAATAAATCAGGCAGAAGAGTAGTTCTGAAAGGTCATCAGGTACCTAAGAACTTTATGTTTTATTTTTGTAGTTGATTTCTTCTCAGTACTGTTATTTTGTAGACTAGATATTGTCTAATGCAGAATAGTGAGCAGAAATGTATACACTTTTTGGAAATCCTCTTCTGTGCTTCAGTATCACCACTTGGATGTAGTATTTTCTTCATATTCTCTCTCCAGCTACTTGAAACTCTTTTTGGAATGAAGTGTCGTCTCAGTAAATAAATGAAATAAGAATTACGTGACCTGAGAGGATAAAATAGCTGGGAGACAGGTTGGAGAGAATGTTAAGCATCTCTAGGGTAGAGCTGCTTCACTTTTTTTTTTTTTTAATGGCAGAGAGGGAACATAAACTCCCCTGGTAGCCTGAAGCAACACATTGCAAGTGAGCAGAAGAAATCTTAAAAATTCATGTGTATTTTACTTTCTGCTTCCTAGGACAAACATATTTGTTGTAATATAAATGTTTTAATTAATCATTGAATAAAACTGAAGTTCTAGTAAGTCGCATTATGTTTAGCTTAAGGCATTGCCTTCCTCCTGTTTTGCTTTGTATCTTTGGGGTTAAGGGCCAGAGTGGAGTGGGATGCAGGCCTATACTATCCTTTCCTTAATAAGAAGCCCAGCTCTAAAGCATATTCTTTAGCTGTCTTTATCTATTCCTGGATCTTTTCTTGCTTCCACAGAAGTCTGTGAAAAGGGATCATTACATTAAGGGGAAAATGGTTTTGATAGGGAGGAAATTGTTGTTATTCTATAAACCAAAGCAGAGATTTGTTAGTAATGTGATTGTCGTTTGAACCTGTTTTCTGTTTCCAGCTAGACCATCCTGTAATTTCTTAATATACCCATGACTTGAGAAGAAAACATATTTTTTAGAGAGAAAGCTTTTTTTGTTTGTTTGTTTCATGTTTAAAATGTGCTCTCAGAAAGACCATGGTGCGTTAACCAAGCTGCTATAAGCTGATTGGGGACTTAAAGATCACTTTTAAAGATCACACGGAAATGAAAACAGATTAGGGTTTGGTTACTAATTTTTATTGCATTGGGTAAGTGACTCAGGGATGAAACCTTCAAAATAAAATCATAAAATGATTTGAGATAAGGTACAGGACAGAAAATTTTACTTTTTAAAAACAACCATTACCATGTCTTACAATATTTTTGGTTATTAAAAATTGAGAAAGTTGGCCCAAGACGTCATTTTGTTATTTGTTTTAGGTAGTAGGAAAGTATCTGAATTTGAACTGAGGGAGTTCTTTGAATTTGAAAGATTATTCCAGTTACCCAAGGAAGTCTCTCTGGATGCAGCCCTTCTCAAAAGTTATTGGTTTATTTTATTCTGGTGGTTTTGTCAGTGAGCCATTGTGAGGCTTTAAAATGAGTAGAGTCAATTCATGATTACTATTCCACCACTTCATTGGTGATTAATGTAGGGAACGCAGGTTGAACTTAATATGATCATGTAACTCCAATCAATGAATAAATATGCTGCTGCTCTCTGCACATTGTGAATAGTGGTGGGATACTGCAGGGATCTCTGCTTGGAAGGAATTAAAGTCATCAAGCTTCTCAGTCCTGGAGACATATGTTGTTTTCAGGTTGTTGGAGATAATTAGAAGGTTTGCTGTGCCACTAGAGAGGAAAAATTTCTAGGCTTACTTTGAATTTATGGCAGAAGCATGAATTGGTGACAAGTTAGTTAGAGAATCTGAGTTTGATTGGGACTCATAGACCAGGAGTGAAAATCTGAGTTCTCCTGAGTTAGCAGGTCCTCTTAGGTTTTCGCAGTTTGGAAGCCCTACTGTATGCATCCAGCTGACTTTGTCATCTATTAGAGGCCCCTCACTTATCTGCTTGGCGTTGACATGCCTAAGGTTTTGGAAAATGTTTTCCAATGTTGGTCCCAATTTGGAATAAAGTTAAAGGGGACAGTTGTTTCATATTGAATCTCTTGGTGGTAACTTACAGTTTGCCAAGTAGGCAAGTAATTTGAGCATTTTCAAAACTATACTAAATATCCTACCTGTTTCTTATCTAAGCATCACCTAGTTCTTTTTGTTCTAGGTGATAGCATCGTTTGTTATATGTCAAGACTACCTTTTATCTGCCAAAGATCCACAATGCCTGATCTATACTTTCGAATTCATAAAAGGTCTGAATCCACACTTTTCCTTTGAATTCAGCATAAATTATTTCTGTGGCAAAATCTGGTCTCTTCTGAAGGGAGGCCATTGACATTCTCTATTTTCCTAGTTATTGTGTGGTTACCAGGTGCTGGGGGAGTGGTTTTTAACATATAGTATATAGTAGTCTATATTTCTTTCTAAAATACGAAAAACAATTTTAAAACCCACCTGGTCCCATGGATTTCTGATAAAGTATTATAGACTTCCCTCTTTTGTGTGTCTCCCAGGTATTGTTTTCAACTCATGTAGTTCTTTGGACTAAAAGTCTGTATTGGAGGCTTTGTTACTTTAAATACAGAAAAAAATTGTGGTGGAATTGTTAAAATAAAGAAAATTCTTCTTAGAATATAGGCTTTTCAGGCTGATCTTTGTCCTTTGATTAGTTCGTTCAGTACATTGGTTCAGTACATTGGCTTAGGAAATTGATTTCTGTTTTGAGGAGAGACAGCCTTTTTCATCTTTTAGGCCAAAGAATGCACTGATATTTCCCTGGTCAGTTTGCAAGGAAATTTTCAATGTGCTAACAGGAGATATATTTATACACATGTACATACATACATACAAGGCACCAAATGATAACAATTCGCATACACACATAAAACTATGATTACGTCCAAAAAGAAGCCTCAATCCTGACCATTCCCAATTTTAACTGCTGCCTAAGAGCAAACAGAGAAAAAAATCCTACCAAGTTATCTTCATGAAGAAAAGAAGCTAAGATATGGTTTTGTAGAGAACAGACAACAAAACAAGTCTTTGGTATTTTTAGTCTCTCCTTTTATATCTGTTAAAAGTTTTCATAGATTAGTAGTGTGATGTTTATTGCTGCAATATATTTATTTAAGGGATCTTCATTAAAACAAATTGTTTTTCATGAGTGTATGAAAATTTCCTCAGGAGCCTGTCATTCATTGGCTTAGTCCCAGTACTATTTAATATAAACTATGAAAGTAGCAATGAAGTGAGTGTGTAATAGACTAGTTTGTTGTGTATCTGTTTTGAGAGGCAGGCAATAGTTGGCCAGAGACTTTTCAGGTTGCCTTGCAACCTTGTTCCCTGTACTGTTCCCATTGTTACTGTCTCAAGAACCATGATACAATGTTGAAAAATTAAGTCCACTTAAATTTGTAAGAGTCTGAGATGCTCTGCTGTAGGAACACAAAAAAGGCCATACAGCCAGGTCTCTCTTGCCTTCACAGTTATATAACCTCTTTTGTCAAGCTTAAAGGGTAGTGCCACAATGAACAGATTCTGGAGGCGTGCTGAATTAGTTGTATAGAAGCAGGACTTTGCCCAGTGAATGGTTGGGTAAGGGGGAGGTGTCTTATTCTTTAAAAAAATCAATAATGAAAAAAGTACTTCATAAATATTTACTCATATGTTATTTACTTCATAATTCTTATAGGAAGTTGGTAACTGTTCATTTTACAGAGGAAATAAGAAAATCAAGAGTGATATACATTTCTTTGTGGTTTCTTATTGCTCCTCATAAGCAGCAAACTGATCAGTTGTAGTTGCACCTGCACTGATACCAATCTACACCAGGGCATGGTTTGCCTTGAGGAATTTAATGTTTCTAATCTTTAAAATTTGTTGTAACAAGAAAGAGGCTTAAGTGGTGTAATGTTGATATTCTCCAAAAGAAAGTGCTTCAAGATTTATTTTTTTAAAAAAGAAAACAGAATAATAAAAATTCTCTTTTTTTTAGTATTGCCAGATATTAAATATAAGCAGCTATAATCTAACATGTCTTTAGGAGAGTAGAATTCTTTTCGTGTGGGGTCTTTTCTTTTCAGCTTTGTCAGACTTTGTGCCTTGGGAAGAAGATGAAATTTGATAGATGTAAAATATTGGAATATTCACATCTATTATTTAGTTGAGGCCATAGAAAAGAATGGTTGCTTCATAGTGTGGAAAATTCTTTATTTTCATTTCCCCTTTTCAAAGATTTAGTGTTTGTTTTGTTAAAAGGGAAGTAAAAGCAGATGGAAAATAGTTATTCCAAGGGTAGTTTAAAAATATTATCAAACATACAAAAGAGATTTTAATGTTAAAATTAAAGTTTGGATAGAGAACTTTCAGTGCATTAAATATAAAATAAAAAATGTTATGTTAACTTCTATAATATTGAGAGGGTGCTGATTAGTCCATTTTCATTTATTTAGACTGGGCTTTCATTATATTGAAGAGCATATGTAGGTATGAGAGAGGTCCTACTAATGCACTTTTTTATTGGAGAATGGTTTGTTTACCAGAGGAAGGGTTTGGAGTCACAGAGTTTTGATTCAGTATTGGCTATACCATTTACTAGATTTTTGATCCTAGGGCTGTATGTTAACTTCTTTGAGTCTTGTTTATCTTATCCCTAAAATGAGAAGAAAAATACTGCCTTAAGGGTTTGTGATAGTGATCAAGTTAAGTAATTTTTAAGGAAATTCTAAAATATGGAGGTTTGTGGTTCTGCATGAATATTAATTGTGTTACTGTGTTAGTGGCATAGCAGCTCTCGAAGGGATTCTAAGCTCAAGGTATATATGGAGAGAGTGACTCTTCATGCAAAACTAATACATTTCAGTTACATACATAACAATTAGTTTTTGAAGATTAAATCAGGTGACAGAGAAGGATGATAGCCTAAGGAACTTAGAGTAGGTAATCCTCAAAATCTTAGAATTCTTCAGGTGAGTTTTTTTTTTTTTGGTAGATGGGGAAGTTAAAGCAATAAAGTAAAAGAAATTCTCACACATATTCTTTGTTAAAACTCCGTTAATTATATCCCAAACCATAGAGCCCCCAAATTAGTACCCTTGAGTCCTTTATTCTCAGTTTGGTTTTTTTAAATGCTGGTTGAGCATCTGTTGTAGTGACAAGGTTAACCCCAGGCTTAAGTAGGTGCAATAGCTGAATAGTTCTTAGGCTAGTCTGCTTTTGCCTGATGGGCAGTAATCTGAACAAAATTTTAATGTTGATAAGTCAACCTTTTAAAGATTTAAAAGTACAGGATGTGGTGGCCTTGGTATACTCCCGAGGGTGAGAGGGTGCAGTGTTGAGGTTGGGAAATGTAAGTGGAAGTCCCGTCTGCTTTATGCCTGTTCTTCAAACAGGGAGGGCTGATTTAGTCTCACCCATAAATGACAGGGTGTCAGGGTTCGGGGCTGTCTGTTGATGCTACTGTTCCAGGGTTCTTTGTGATTAGAGAAGATGAGGGCTCCCCCAGTTCCCAGTACTGCCCTTTTCCATTTAGTGTGTTTATCTGGGTATATAAAACACCTGGCACACCTTTTATTTGGAAATAAAAGGTTTTCTTGACTATGTGCTTATGGGATTTTATTGTTGAAATCTTTCCTTTATATTAAAGAAGGAAATCAGCAAATGGGGTAGCTTTGATGGAGGCCTGGGGCCTCGTGGGCTCCATAGGAGCCATTTGCTGATTGTTCCTCAGGATAAGACAATGAGTGGGTTTGGGTAAGATGGGTTATAGGATAATTTGGCAGTCACTTGACTGGAGCTGAGAAAGTTTTGGGGCCTTTAGTCTTTGGGTTTCCCATTGTAATAACTCCTAATGCTTTCTTGAAAGATTTGTATTAAATTGCAATGATATGAGAGTAGATGATAGGTGAAACAGCAAAACTAAAGACTTTGGGGATGGAGAGCAAAGGTTCCTGAATATAACTTCTAAGAACCTTGGGGCTAGGTGAAGTAGCATATTTTTCTTGCAGAGGTAATTGACTTCTGCATTCCTGCTGCCACCTTTGTAATCTGTTACTACACGACTGAACATTGCAATAGTGTCCTTACTTGGTCTCCTTGCTACCCGTTGCTCTCTCTTTTAATCTATCTTGGTCTGCTCAGGCTGCCATAGTAAATACCGCAGATTAGGGGCTTAAACAATAACAATTTATTTTCTAACAGTTCTGGAGGCTGAAAGTCAGATATCAAGGTACCAGCATGGTCAGGTTCTGGTTCTGACTCTTGCTGGCTTGTGGATGGTGGCTGCCTTCTTGCTGTGTTCTCCCATAGCCTTTCCTCAGTGTGTGAGTTAGTGGAGGTAGAGGGAGAGAGAACTCTGGCCTCTCTTTTTATAAGGGCACTAATCCCATCACAAGGGCCCCACTCTGATGACCTCATTAACTCTACCCTGGTTACCTCCCAAAGGCCTCACCTCCAGATACTAGCTTCAGTGGGTGAATTTTTTGGGGATACAGACATTTAGTCCCTAACACAATCCTCATATTTTTAAAACATCTTCCTCCTGTGATGTCTTATAGTCTACATTTGTTCCCTATCAGCTATCAAAACAATCAAAAGTCTCACCTTGGCATTTAAGTTCTTTCATAGTCTGATGGAAATTTGGGTTATTCCATTTTACGCTCACTGCTTCCCAGTGTGAATTGTATGATTCCATTGCAGTGGTCTCCTTACCTGACCTTCTGCCTCTAGTTACTCTTTTCTCCCAAACTGGGATACTGTCTTGGCGTTGTTGTGCCATTTGAACCCTCATTTCTTTATGAAATCTTTTCTAGCTATTTCAGGTCATAATTTTGTAAAAAGCCTCCTTCAAATCCTTTAAGGACTCTTAGGTGAAGGAAAGTATGGGTTCTTTTTTTGCCCCTGAAGGCAAAGCTAAGATTAGTATGGCAGTTATGGCTAGTAGATTTTGAATCCAATCAGTTGTACCTAGACAGCTTTGTGAGTCTAATCTTAGAAGTTTAAAAGAAGACTGAAGCCTACTTCTGATGATTATTGGACAAAAGATTTATGTTTGTAGGAGTTGTACTCTGACTTCTGAGTTCTTTGTAACCCTAAAATTCTTTAAACTACTTCCATCTTTTAAAAAATTGTATATATATTAGCCATATTATAAGCTCCCAGAAAGCAAAGATAGTGTTTTATACTTGTTTTTCTTCAATGTACCCTACTTTGAGGTCAGTAAACACCTGGTGATTGACTATTTTTAGATTTAGGGATATTTGATAGGTTGGTAGAAAGATTAAACTCCTTAAATTAAATTTCCCAGATTAAAGTTACTAAATTGCATTTTTCTTTTCTAGCATCAGCTTACATAAGTGAGGCTTTAAGGAAGCACTGAGCTTGTGTAGATTAACTAACTGGAGTCCTGAGGTGCTCATTTATTAGAATAAATACATTTTACCTGTTCTGTTATTCCAAAAAGATCTTAGCTCATCCAAGACCCCACATTTAAACATCAGGGTTGAGCAAGAAGTGGCCAAGTGGTAAACCTGTTGAGATTGTATATGAACACAACTGCCTCTACCGAACCACAGCCAGCCTGGCTCTGAAAAGCAAAGAGAAGTGATACTTTCATAGAGTTTTTTTTTCACAGGCTTTTGTCACTTTTGTTCTTTAGTAATGTCAGATTGTGGGAAGAATAGCTTGTCTGATTCTGGGATTCATTGGATGGAGGAACTCAGTTGTATAAGGACCATAGGAACCAGTTTACCACAGTCTGAAAATCAGTAGAGGGCCAAAACCTTGCAAGCGATACTTTTCCTAAAACAACATGGACTTTTGCCAATTGCGTTGAACCATGGAAGAGAGGTTGTAATGATCTAGCATTAGAATAGATGTGGGGAAACATCCATAAGAGCAGAAAAAGATGATCTTATTTAATGGAACTGAGTCCATTCACCTGCCTAATTTGTGAGGAAGGTCAATTCACTTAATGCTTCTAAATCATCTTCAGTTTGAGAATTTGGGCCAAAGCTACTTTTGTTGACTGTAGAAAATATTTGTTGGCTTTCTATTTTGAAGTTAGGCTACAGATCTAGATGTGATGTCTTTGACAACTGTGTCTGTCTGTCTCTGTCTCATCATGTGTCTATCACCCATCCATCCATTTTACCATCCACTCATCCATCCATCCATCTATCTATGTAATTTATGGTCTCTCTGTCCATCCGTCCGTCCATCCATTAATCATCTATCTAACTAGGAATTGAGTTTACCACTCTGATGTAATTTGGAGCTTAAATGTTACCTTCCTATGTGGAATTTGGAAAAATCTTGTTTCAAGAGAAACATTTATTGAAGGTTAAGGAGTTTTGTTAGGAGAGACAGACCTAGGACTGTATCAAGCTTGAGATATGATCTGGATGATAAAGATCATAAAAATTCTCACCTACCTCAACAAAAATTCTCCATTGTAAGTTTCTCACTTACTTAAGGCCACTTTATTTGAGCTATTGGCTGCTAGACTACTTTTATATGTCTCAGTTCTCATATAGCTTAACTTTGTAGGATATATTTTGTGTAGTCTGATGGAATGGTTTTTATTTCAAGTAGTAACTTTCATTGTTTGTAAAACCTGCAGATTTCTGAGATGCCACCTTTATAGACTTAAGGTTGATTTTTAGTTCTCTGAAAGTGTCCATTTGCTCTCTGTGAAAGAAGCAGGTTTGCGTGTATTCAGTGAGTCTAAAATGAGATAATTGGTATTTTTACTATTTGAATGGGGGCTTTGTATTTTTGAATTCTGTGAAACAAAGCTGTGTTTGTAAACATTTCAAAACTATAAATGACACTTTTTTTTGGTGAAGATGTTAACTGAATAGCAAGAAAGTTCAGAAAAAAAGGAGCTTTTGTTAACATTTAATAATAATCTAACTGTTTTCATTGACTATCTCATTAATGTTTAAAGAGTTCCTGATTATAGAACTTTTTGTATTAAAAATAATCTTCAGATTAGGTTGTGGTAGGAAAATATTTTCTTGATATCCAGCGTCCTATACTTGATATCCAATGTCCTATAATTTGAGGTTTTCAACTACTGTCTTGGTTTAGAGGAATGTGTCATAAGCAATGTACTCCAATGTAAAAATAGTCTTGGGAAACTGTTTTTAGCATTTGTTTAGTGCTCTGATGTAAGATGAACAAGTTGCTGTGGTAATGGACTAATAACAAATATTTTGGTTTGGCTCAACTGGTTTAGGTATAAATAAATGGTATAAAAATGTTCAGGCAAAATCCAAAGTGAGTCTTCAGATTTGTAAAATAAAGTGGTTGATTTTATATTTCCCTGTAATTCTTTCTTATTTTAAAGATTTGTTGCTATTCTAATGAAGTTGTCTGTTTAGGTATGAAAGTATTATTTCCAGAGGAAGTGTAATATTTTTATTTGTTTTCACTAATTTCCTAGGTGACATGGGAGGAAAGTGTTAAATTTTAAATTAATTTAGAAAGCCTATATGTAAATGGTATATTTTAGTAACTACTTTTGAAAAACTATAAAAATACAAGCCAAAGCTAAAATAATCTGAACAGTTTAGAAAGGTATTTGGTGGAAAACTAAAGTTCTGGTCATTTATTTCTATTTCCCATTCCCACTCCCTTTGTAGAGATTGACTTTGTTTCTTAGAGTTTTTCATATGTAAACGATGAGTAGCTTTTTTTTTTTTTTTAAACAGTAGAGAACCATAGTTCTTCAACTTAACCTTTTCAAATTTAACAAAAGAGGGAGTGTAGGGGATGTAAAGGATGTTCTTGAGCCTATATTGATTTTAGTAGAATATTTGATTTTCTAAAATATGTGGAAAGATTTGACCTGTTATAGAAAGTGACATATTTGTACAATACACATGACTTAATGAAGCTAAAAAAACCCCAAAACGTTAGCATTTGTTGGCAGTCTTAAGATTCCACTTTGACCAACTTAATTGTTCTCCCTTTGAGAAAACAAACTCTGAAATGAGTTTTATTGTAATAGGAAGCATTCAATAAGATTTAGTTCTTTCTGTATAGGCACTGTGTGTAGGGCACACTTTTACATGAATTATTTAACATAATTTTCATAATAAATCTGAGGCAGATTTAGTTTTACTCACATTTTTGCAAATGAGGAAATAGGCTTCAGGTGGTTTGAGTAACACAGCTGCTAAGTGGCAGAATTAGATTTCAAAGCTGACCCATACAATTTTGTAGTAGTAGCTACTTATTCAGATTGTTAAAAAAAAAAAAGTCTCATGGGCAGTTGTCTAATATCCTGTTATGAAATATAGTTATTTAATATCAAAATTTGGTGAAGTAATTCATGTTAAAATGTGCTCAACGATGTAATAGCATCATCTGAGGAGCTTTTAACAAATATCTATTCCTGGATTCTGCACCCAAGATATGCTGATTGCATGGATCTGGGGCAGAACCTAAGAATCAGAATTTAACAAATTGCTACTTAATTGTTAAGCAGCCAACCTGGTTCCAGTTTAGAACCTCTGGAGTGTGTGCGTTTCAAATTTATGAATATGAAGTTTCAGTTCTCCACTTGTTTTTTCTCTGAAGATAATGAACCATTACTTTGTAGAAACATGTGAAACTTGAAAGTTCATTTAGTGATGTGTTAAAAAAAAACTAAACTTCATCTTATTGAACTGTATTATATATTGTGCTATAAGGACTTATTTTCTTCATAGGCCACACTGTAGCCAAAGGTGAGTTAAACTGAAGACTTTATCTTGTCTCTTGCAGAGGCGAATCCTGTGGAAACATTTTGTAAATACACTCTCAAATGTATAAACAGGAAAACAAAATTATGTGATCAAGATTGAAAAGGCTCTAGAAATGGGTTGTCAGTTTCATTTTCAGTTGAGAGAATGATAATATTTATCCAAAGAAATAAATTGTGGATGAGATCTCTTGTCTTGTCATTGCTTTAAATGTTGAGCTTTGATTACTATGCTTCTGAGGCAAGATAATTAAAAAAAAAGAAAAATCGCTTGGTAGCTTTTTATTTTTTGTATTTTCTTCTGCATTTTGGTAAACCTGGATATAGGCAGTGAAAAATCTTGCCTTCTTTAGAAATTCTACTTGCTGTGAGCCAGAGAGGAAAGATTGGCGGTATTTCTGGCATTGGTAATTTTTAGTGCACAAAGTATTTTCTTACAATATTGTTTTTTGGTGAGGTTTCCTACCGTGGGGACAGTGAAGTTTCCAAGTCCATTAAATTCAGTAAACACTATTTATTGAGTTACATTAACTGCAAAATACTGTGGGATATAGAGAAAAGAATATGATAAAGTCTGAGTAAACACTGGTAAATAAAGTTACTCAGAGGAAGGGGTTAATTCTTCCATTTGATATATTAATATTGACAGCTTAACAATATTGAATTTTCCAATATATGAACATGGTGAATCTCTACTCATTCACATCTGTAAATCTTCCTTGGCATTTTTTTGCAGTTTCAGTATAGAGGTCTTGTGCATATTTTGTTTAATTTATCCATAAGTGTTTTATGTTGTTTAATTCTGTTATACATGGTATGTAATTTTTTTCCAATTATTTGTTGCTGTTGAATAGAACTACAGTTGATTTTTCTATATTAACTTTGTGTCCTGTGACTTTGTTAAATTAAATTCACTTATTAGATGTAATAACTTTTTTTTTTAATGGATGCCTTAGGATTTGATATTATACAGTCAGGTTCCCTGCACATTAAGACTGATATATTTTTTCCATTCTAATCTGTCTATCTTTTATGACTTAGGATACCAGCTATCATAGTAAATAAATAATGTTATATAGTAGTGGTGAGAGTGAATATCTTTTACTTGTTCTCAAGTTTGGGAGAAAAGCATTCAGTTTTTAACCATTAAATATTTAAAGTGTAGGTTTTGGTAGATGTCCTTTACAAGGTTGCAGAAATACATTTGTAATCCTAGTTTCCTTTTTTTTAAAAAAAAATCATGAATGCATTGAAATTTTGTCAAATGCTTTTTTGAATCCAATTGAGATCATCAGATGGATTTCTTCCTTCTTTCCATATAGTGAATAGCATTGATTGATTTTTGAATGTTAAACCTTGCTCTTGGAATGAATTCTACTTGGTCATGATATATTATTTTTATAGTACTGAATTTAATTTGTTAGTATTTTGTAAGGACTTTCTATGTCTATATTTAGGATGAATATTGATCTGTAGTTTTTTTCTTTTTCTTTGGTACTGTCTGTTTTGGTTCTGGCATCAGGATCATGCTGGCCTCATCAAATGAATTAGGAAATGTTCCTTTATTCTCTTGTTTTTGAGAGTATTTGTGTGGAAATCACGATTTGTCTTTCTTAGGTATGTAAAAGAATTCATCAATGAGGCATTCTAGGCCTAGTATTTTCTTTAAAAGGTTTTAAATTGTGAATTCAATTGTTTTAGTTGATTTAAAGCTACTCAGATTTTTTATTTCTTCATGAATAAGTTTTTGTAATTTGTGTCTTTCAAGGATTCTTTCCATTTTATTTGTTATTAAGTTTATTGGCCTAAAATTATTCATAGTATTCCATTAGCTTTTTATTGTGAAAAGTTATGTAATCATGTTTCATCTTTCCCTTTTGATATTGGTAATTGTGTTTTTTCTCTTTTTTTGGTCTTAAAAGAGAGTTTATATTTATCCACATATTTTCTATTTCCATTATTCTTCATTCCATTATATATATCCAAGTTTCTATCTCATCTTATTTTCTTTCTGTCTGAAATTTCTTATAGTGCAGAACTGTGGACAATGAATTCTTTTTACTTTTGCCGGTCTGAAAAGGTTTATTTTGCCTTTATTTTTGAAGGCTATTTTTTCTGGATATGGAATTTTAGATTAACTTTTTTCTTTTGACAAGTTAAAGATCTCTATTGTATTTTTGGCTTTCGTTGTTTCTCATGACCAGTTTTCAGTAATTCTTATCTTTGTTTCTTTCTGTGTAATATGTTTTTGTCCCCTCTGGCTGCTTTTAAAATTCTCTTGATTTTAGTAATTTGATTATGAGATTCCTGCGTGTGTATGTATGTGTTTGATATGTATGTTTATAGTGTTTTATCAAATTTGAAAACATATTGGTCATTGTATTGGCACATGTTTTTTCTTATAGGACTCCAATTACACATATGTTAATTCTCTCGATATTATCTTACAGGTTATTAAGTTTCTTTTTTTTTTTTTAGTCTTTTTCTTTCTAGTTCAGTTTTAATAGTTTCTATTATTATTGCGTCTTCAAGCTACTGGTCTTTTATTTTATAGTATCTAATCTGTTGTTTATCCTATCCAGGAAATTTTTCATTTCAGCTAATTTCTTTTATTTCTGAAAGTCCCTTTTTTTTTTGGTCTTATATCTTTCCTTATGGTGATCCTGTTTCACTTTAAATCATCGAGCAATTTGTAATAGCTGCTTTCAAGTCTTTGCCTAATATTATCACCTTTTTATTTTAGGCCCGTTTCTATTGACAGATTTTTCTTCTGGTTATGAGTCACATTGTTGTGCCTTACATGTCTGGTAAATTTCGATTAGATTCTAGACATTATGAATCTAACATTGAGTGTTTGTATTTTGTTGTCTTCTTTTAAAGAGTGTAGGACTTTGTTATGACAGGAAATTAAGTTACTAGAGATCAACTCAATCCCTTCAGTCTTGTTTTTAAGCTTTTTTAAGGTGAGTCTAGAGTAACTTTGACGTTAAGAGTAGTTTACCCTGTTACTAAGGCATCACCTTTCTGAGGCCTTTACTTAAATGCCTCAACTTTTCAGTGTTTATGCACTACTCTACTTCCAACTTAAAACATCTCCCAGTCCTGTGTGAGCTCTGGGAATTGTTGAACTTAAAACTCCTTGGTCATCTCTTGGCTGCTTTTGTGGAGTTTTACACATGCTTGAGTAACATACTCAAGGGGACCCCATGCAGATTTCTGGAGATCTTTCTATGTATAGCTTTCTCCCTTGGATCTCTGGATCTCTGGATCTCTGCCCCACAAATCCAGCTGCCTTTGCTTCTCAGAATTCTGATCTCTGTCCCCTCAACTCAGTGGTACTGCTTTGCTCTGCTTGACATCCCCTTCCTACACGATGATCTGCAGATTCCTTCTAATCAGGAGACCAGGATGATGGTAGAGTTCACTTAGTTTGTTTCCCTTTTTTCAGGAGTTAGTCTTACATTATTTTCTAATTTTCTGATTATTTGCAGTGGGAGATTAAATTCAGTCTCAGTTAGTATATCATGGCTTAAATCAGAAGTGTCCCCCTTTGTAGGAAGGTAAATGCAGCTAATAGAAAATGTGTAATAGGAAGAGTGGAGGCAGAGTTCTTGGATGAGGGCCGCATTCAAGAAGCCAGGACAACCACATAAGTCTGGCCAGGTGTTACACTGCATTGTAAATGATGGCCCTGGAGGTGTGAGATACACAGTTTAAGTGATAGCTTTGCATGGAGCAAAGCTGGTAAGGATACAAGTGAGAGCATGCAGATGTGAAATTGATAAAACCTCATCTTAATTGAGTTAGTAGTGTGAGGTGGAGTGGGCCATCCGAGATGATGTCAAGGTTTTGTGTGATTTATCACTGTGGAGGTAAGTAAGCACTATTCACAAGGATTTCATGAGGCTTAAATGAGATCATGCATGTGAAAATACTTTCTAAATGACAAAGCAATTTGAAGTATTGTTTATTGCTAAAGTTTGTTCTCTGAATCTCTACAGACAAGTCTGAATAATGTTGCTCTGGTGTCATAGTGATCTGAAAAACTTACTGTAACTCCAAAACATCAGAATTCATCTGCCGGGCAAGTTTTCTTCCTTTCTTTGAAGAATTTAGTCAGTATAAGTTTCCTAGCTTCAGGGCAATCTGTATAAGATAACTCTTTAAAATCCCTTCACTCCAGAAGAGACTATTAAGACAAACTGGAGTAAATACCAGTGGAGTAGTAAATACCAGTGATATTTTGTGTAAGTTGAGGAAGTTAAAACATTGTTCTTAATGGTGCAGTCACCTCAGAATGAAACTGAGGGCTGAAGTTTATGACAAAATCAGCTCAGAAGTCATAGTCAAAAGTACAGAAGTGACAACAGCTTTTAAGGCTTCTGTAGAATATGAATATGTTTTACTATTATAAGCATTTCCACCCCATTCACCTTCTCTGTGTTCTACATGCACTTATCTTCCTATGTCATTAGAGGGAAGAGAATGCTTACACTTTTCCATGGTAAGAACACAAAAAGTCCCACTCTTTCCCTAGATAAATCATAACCTATAAGACATGGACAATAAGGCTTGAATACAGATTATCTTCAAGTTAACTGATTTTCTCTGTTTGATTTCTCTTGATTCTAACCAGATTTTGTTTGTGACTCTGCGTGAGAAAAAATGTCCAGTTTCATGATTTCCAGAAATGGCCATTTCACAGTACCCTGAAAAGGCAAAACAGTTGTTACCTTTTAAAAATATAGTTGAAATCCTTGCTTTTATTTTTATTCATTCCATTAAATTGTCTTAAAGTCTATTTATGTTTTTAAGTGTTTAGTTTTCATCTCTAGAATTTTGATTTGTGTCTTTGTATCTTCTATATTTCTAAACTTTGAACATATGGAATAGTTTATAATAACTTATTTAATATCCTGGTCTGTTAATTCTTATATCTATGTCAGTTCTGGTTGAATTTAATTGATTTTCTTTTCTTCTGTATGGTTTTTACTTTTCTGCTACTTTATGTGCCTAGTAATTTTTTTTTTTTTATTATTACATTCTAGATATTGTGAATTTTACATTGTGGGTGCTGTATAATTTTGTATTACCAAAAATATTCTTGATCTTTGTTCTGGGATGTAGTTAAGTTACTTTGAAACAGCTTGATTCTTTCTGGTCTTGCTTTTTAAGATTCTTTAGGTGGGTCTAGAGCAATGCTCGGTTTAGGATTGAATATTCCTCACTCCTGAGGGAATCAGTTTTGTGTACTATGCCAGTGCTACAGGACTCATGCAGTTTTCCAGGCTGGGTGCTAGGAGAACAGACACTATTATTGGCCCTCTGTGAGTGCCTGGCACCTTTTATCTTTTGGGGTTGTTCTTCCTCTGGCCTCAGGTAGCTTCCTCACATGCATGTGCTGAACAGTACTCAAAGGGAGCCCTCTGCAGGAATTTGTTTGTTCTCAGTGCTGCTCTCTGGTTCTCTCTCCTACTCACTCTTGTGAGATTCATGTCCACGTCCTCAGCTCACTGAGTCTGTCAGTCTTCATCTTCATTCCCCCTCCCTGTACCTCAGCCTGGAAACTTTCAAGTCAGAAAGTTTGGCCATTTGTAGGACTCATCTAATTTGTTCTTGCCTCCTAAATATCACTGTCCTTTGTTGCTTGTAGTTCAGTATCTTAATCATATGTCATTCATTTTCTCCATTTTATGCTTTTTTCAGGCAAGAATGTTTTCTAGTCTCTTTCTCCCTATTACTCTTATCTTTCTGGAAATTAAGTTCAGCCTATTTACATTTAAATTAGTTTTAAAAAATAAAATTCAGTTCCTCAGTTGCACTAGCCACATTCTAAGTATTTAATAGCCACATGTATCTAATGGATACCATATTGGAGAGTACAAATATAGATATTTCCATCATTGTATAAAGTTCTGCTGTACTGTGCTTGTGCTGCATTAGGCCATGTATTATATACAGTGTGCTCACGTACATAACAAAAGCTTACATAAAAACTGTAATTAGATTTATGTTTTTTTAACATAAACATAGTGATTAAGTTTATGTTTAAATTAGGTTTCTGTATTTCTATTTACACAAAGAATTCTAGTTTTTTAGTTTTGAGTTACCAAATTTATATTTCATATCTAGCAGATTGTGAAATTTGGAATGGGTTTCAACTTAAGTGCTTTTTCTCTGTATTATGCTGTCTTCCCAGAGCAGGGTGAGACTACTCTGGATTGTTTGGTCATGTCTTATTTTGAAATTTTTTGTTTGTTTCTTGTGGCAGAGATTATTCCAATTGATAATATTCCAGCCCTTTATATTCCCAGGCCTGTTTAAATACTTGTTTATTCAGAAAAATATTTGAGCACTTACTATGAGTCTGGCATTTTCTTTGGTATACGTGGATGAAAGACTACTTTTTGCTGCAAACCTATGAGTATCCATTGTTTCCATAGAGAGGTTATAACCCCTGAAAGTAAAATGGACCTATATCCTGAAAACTTAAACTGTATTTCCAGCCACTCTACCATTTGAGATGTGGAATGGCACAATCAAGCTGCCTTATAATCTTAGTGAAAAATAGTGTTCCTCTTTCCTTAGTGACTGTCAGAGCTATTTCATGTCGATAGCAAAGTCTCTAATGGTTTGATGAGAACTATTGAAGAGCTATGATTGTTAGTTAACCAACGGAATTCTTTAAAAATGGGAGCAAGAATCCAGTCTTTATAGGGGAAACACTTTCCACACAAAGGAAGCCATTTTCTTCCAGGAGTCTCTAATCATTGTAAATTGAGAAATTGGAGACAATTTAACCAATATTTAAGTTTCTCGTTTTGAGTTGGCTGTTTAATTTACTTAGTTGTTAAGAAAAAGATTTCACATTCAAGTATCAAATGATTATTAAAATGGTTATTTTTATTGTTTACCATTTAATAAAATTGTTTAAAAATAGGTCATGTTTTGGTAATGGTACACACAAATATCGAATTAGAAGATGTTCAGAGGCATCTGTTTCATTTAACTTTGGTTTTAAAAAGAAATAGCAAGATGAATGTTTAAATTTTTGACATGACAATCTGAAATATCTAAATAACTGCTATAAAATATAGTGCATATCTTTTACAAATAAAATTACTATCTCTCTGAGTTGTAAAGCTTGAAAGTGCATTTGTCACATATGTGATTTATTTGTATTCTGGCTTATACTCAAAAGAATTTGAGTTGGACACATGCACTGCTATAGAAAATAAATGATAAAGTTAAATTTACTAACTAGTAGTATATATTTCTTTTTAGTAGTGGTTTTATTAATAACTGGATTATGGAATTCGGTTTAAATTGTTTGGCAGTAGTCCTATTTTAAATAATTTAAAAAGTGTTACAAATGTGTGGAACAAAATTCAGGCTTTCAGGGGTTTGCTTTGATATTCGTGGTATTTTGATAGCTGTATTCAAAAGTACTTTTGTTAACCTAAAGCTATTTTAGTGCCTTATCCTAATTCTTTGAGATATAAACTAATCTTTGAGATTAGAGAAAACCATTAGTTTAGTAAATAAATGCCTACTGTATGCTAAGTATTGCTAAATGAGGATAATAAAGATGGATATGGTCAGTGTAGTTCTGTATATCTAATAGAAGAGAAATAATTGTAATAATAATTAATAATTGTAATACAAATATAAACCTTTTGGATTCTTGTAGACATTTTAGAAAAAATACCTATGAAAAAATTCTTAATGAGTAAATAAATGGGTTCACAGGTCAGTCTTTTCTTCCTTATATATCTAACCTGTTAAAATAAGTACAGGACTATATAGTTATATTTGTATAAGCAATCCAAATATCTTAGAATATAATATCTAGCACTGTGCAGTCAAACAGATAGTACTCACGTAGTATGTGTTACTAAATATTTGAGGGAATAAATACCTATGAAAACTGTTCTTCTTAAGGCTTTGTATCGGTAATAGATAACTTATGCTTTCTATCATTTTTAAACTGCAGGCCATTACCCATTAGTGGGTTGAGAAAACATTTTAGGGATTGCACACAGCGTGATAAAGAAATGAGAGAGAACAGAAGCTATGAGAATGTATCACATACATCTAGAGGATTGTTTCTATAAAATTTTAGTTTGTTATATAAATATACATTTGTGTACACTAGGTGGTGATGTAAAAATATATTTATCAGTGGATTGTGGTAGGAAAAAACAACAACTTTCAAAGCCACAGCTTTAGTAGTTAATTTTAGCTGCTTTTAAAGTGCTGGTCTCTACTATTTTGTAAGGTGTGAAAATGATTTGATTTGCATATCTGATGTGTGGTGAGTTTGGTCCTTGTTGATGCGCTTTGCAAAATGCTAGATAGGCACTGTGGTTTAAACTCTACTCCAGATTTTTTTGCATTAGATAAAAGGTCTGTAACAACTTTCTTTGTTCTTTTGTCTTTGTCTTTAAGGTCACTGACCTTTAACTCATGTTAGCTTCCTCTAAAGAAAGAAGGCTGCTCTATTAGCTTTGGAGGCAGTAGACATTTCTATTGGTATTAAAGAAAAGATCCCAGATATATGACGAGAGACTAGAATGTAATTATGTTAAAACAAAAACAAAAAACAGTATCAAACAGGAGAAAATTTAGTTAATGATGTAACCCGCCTAGGCCTCAGTTTGAAAAAAAGAGGAGGTTGTTATTTGATCTCTCAGGTTACTTTCTGATACAAATTTGGAACTACTGGACATCTTTACATTTCTTTCAGCTCTGGACTCCTACTAAATATTTGGAATGATAATATGAACAGCTTGATTTTCAGGAATTCAGAACCACTAATGAAGTAGAAATGAACTGTCTTTCTTAATATGTGTGCATTTAAATGACTTTACAAGAGCCTGTGTACTGTTCGACAAAGTTTATATAGGAAAATTAAATGCTCATAGCCTGTATATTGGAAAAAAACACTTTAGAACTTTCCCTGAAGTGAATGTTTCTTTGAAGCATATTTAATTTTTAACAATGTGTCAAGGCCTTTTTTTGCTCTCTATAGGATTATTTTTTGAAATTATAATGAAGTGATTTTAATTGCAAAAAAGAATTCAGCATTTAAATACTATGAAACTTTCATTTTCTAGAAATACATATGTCTTAAAATGAGGTTATTTTCAGAATCCTAGATCATTGCCCTTTTTGCTTTTTTACATTACTTGATTTTTGGATTTTATTGTCATGGTATTAGCTGCTAACTTGAGGACTACTAGAACATAGAAAACACAGTTTACTTGATTTAGGAATGTGGGGCTGTATAAGTTGAACAGAGATGGAAAAACAATTTCTTTAGGTCCGAAGTATTTTACATCTAGAAACATACCCTCAAACTCTGGCTGTAATTTTGCCATGCGTGCCATTTATTAGCAGATATATTCTTTCTGAAAGTTTTGACAGTATACTATAGAAATGGTTTCAGAGTTTCTGCTCTTTCTTTCTAAGGAACCCTTTAATTCTAGGCAGAATTTAACTTTGTTGGTTTTGATAAGGTGTTACATCTTCAGTCAGAGTAGGAGATATTATTAACCAGACATAGTACTATGCCTGTACTGTTTTTCTTTTTCTTTTATCTTCACTTAATATTTTTTAGGAAAGTGTTTTGAGATATTTGAAAAGGGAGAAATCTTTCAGTGTTTTATTTAATTGGCCTTCATTCTTTAACACATCTGCTTTATAATATGAAAAGGGGTTCCCAACCACAATCCTCCCTCCCCCTTTCTGGATGCAGCTTTTATTTTCAAGTAATCCTGGTTCTCTATGAACTGTAACATGCTGTTGATACCTTGTATTACAGCAAGTAAAAATTGGTACTGTTGTGACAGGATATACCCTGTGCCTCAAGGAGGAATCAGGCAGAGTTTGAACATTGTCCCATGTATGTATCATAGGGTGTCAGCTGACTGGGTTTCCAGAGAACACAAGATTGCCATGGCAACAAAAGCTCTTTGAAGGCAGAAATCTTGGCAGAATGGTTGGGTCTTTTGAAGTGCTGGGTGTGTTGATAGGAAAGGATCCAGTCAGCAATAAGCACACAACTGTAGGCCAGCAGTCAAGTAAAAATAAGCACTTAGTCTTTAGCTTTAACTTGAGGGCAGATATATTTTGTTTCTTCCTTAATGCTAATCTTCCTTCAAAACAAATATTTATATGAGGTTTTCTTTTTATATGTACACTTTTTCAAGAACATAACTTTCCAGGCATGAGCTGTACGATGTTTTGGCTCAAAACAAATATTTATATGAGGTTTTCTTTTTATATGTACACTTTTTCAAGAACATAACTTTCCAGGCATGAGCTGTACGATGTTTTGGCTAGCCTAAATTGTTTCAGTTTTTGTTAAAACAATGTGGTGAAATGCGTTCTAGTATTAATGTGTTCTGATATTAAAAGCAGAGTAGATAAATTTATTACAAATTACTCAATTCAGAATTTGATATTGTTTAAAAAGTATTGAAAAATAAAAATAAATCCTCAGACTTCATGATCTTCATTGTTTTCAAGATCCTTATCATACCTGACCAACTTTCTCTCTCTGTTCTCTACTCTGATTCTCAATCTTCTCCATGATTTTGCATTTGTGGCTGTTCCTGCCCGCTTCTGGTCCATCACTCACATTGTGCCTCCTGCCTAGCATGCCTTCTCATTTTTCTGCCTCTGCAAACACTACATCTCAGAATTTTTTTTTCTCAGGTTTCACCTTTGTTATTAAGCTTTCTCTGACTACTATAACCTCCAGGAATCTTTTCCTTCCCAAACTCTTGATTAAAATTTATATATGGAATTATATAGAGTTTAACATGATTCACACATTTTTTTGTTTGTTTGTTTATATATTTAATGTTTTGTGTTGGTCTTATTAATAAGAAGCTTTTTTGCGGTCAGGAATTGTGCTCAATACTCTTGTGCCTAATTATAAAGGACCAGATATATGGTTAATACTTAGTGAAAACTAGTTCATTAATGGCTTTAATTTGAAATTATTAATGATCAAAAATTATATTCAAATAATAGACTGTTTAGCTTTTTACTAAGTTGTATATGTAGTCATCATAGACTACATATCTTAAGGATACTGTGTTATTTTTTATAGTTGATCCCAGGGCTAATAATTTCTGTAGATCTCTTTCCAATCACAGTTCCTTATCTAAATTCAAAATGATTTGGATGACTTTTCAAAATTCTCCCAAGAATGATACATAACTAATATTATTCTAGATATCTAAAAGTTAATTCAGTCCATGTAGTGAAAGTCTTAAGGTACTGAAGTTTAATTCATATATGGAACCACAGTTGAGAATGGGACATATATAAGAGTAGTCATTTCTATATTAACACAGTTTCCTTATGTACGAATGACTTGCTTGAATTTTTTTGTACATTGATTTTGTTATTCTCTTCTGTTATTTCTTTTTTTTTTTTTT